>NC_080038.1:101694739-102006510 GCF_030020395.1 Manis pentadactyla | reverse complement strand
GTCAACACAGAAAGATATTAAGAGTATTACTGACTATATTCTCTATACTGTACTTTCATCCCTGTGGCTAATTTATATTATGATTGAGATTTTATGCCTCTTTATCCTCTTCACCTATTTCACCCACCCACCCCAACACCTTCCACCCACCATGGTAACCACCAGTCACTTTTCAGTGTTTATTTCCATTTTGTTTGTTTTATTTTTATTAGCTCCACATATAAGTGAAATGATATGATATTTGTCTTTCTCTGCCTGACTTATTTCACTTAGCATGATACCCTCTAGGTCCATCCATATTGTTGCACACAGCAGGATTTCTTTCATTTTTATGGCTGAATAATATTCCATTATTTATATGTACCACATTTTCTTTATCCATTCATCTATTGATGGACACTTAGGTTGCCTCCATATCTTGGCTATTGTAAATAGTGCAGTGATAAACATAGGGGTGCACATATCTTTTTGAATCAGTGATTTTGTTTTCTCAGATAAATTCCCAGAGGCAGAATTACTGGGTCATATGGTATTTCTATTTTTAATTTTTGGGTGAACCTCCATACTGTTTTCCATAGTGGCTGTACCAATATTCATTCTCACCAACAGTGTAGGAGGGTTCCCTTTTCTTCACATCCTTCCCAATGCTTGCTATTTCTTCTCTTTTGGATAGTGGCTGTTCTCTGGTATGAGGTGACATCTCAATGCGGTTTTGATTTGCATTTCCCTGATGATTAGAGATGTGGAGCATCTTTTCATGTGCCTGGTGGCCATCTGTATATCTTCTTTGGAAAAATGTCTATTTAGGCCCCATTTTTAAATTGGGTTATTTCTTTTTTGGGTTTTGAGGCATATGAGTTCTTTATATATTTTGGATATTAGCCCCTTATAGGATATATTATTTGCATATATATTCTCCCACACATTAGGCTCCCTTTTTTGTTTTGTTGATGGCTTCCTTTGTGCTTTTTAGTTTCGTGTACTCCCACTTGTTTATTTTTGAGTATTTATTTCCTGTATGTCAATTAGGGGTTGTCTGATCTAGGCAGCTGGGTTGGGAGGCCATGCTTCAAGCTATGGGTTTAACTAGGGTTGGCTCGTTGTTTTTAGTTGGTTCTGATCTCCTCCAGGTGTGTTCATTCTAGGGCTCAGGATGAAGGTGTACTGGCTACCCAGGGTGAGCTGTTCTCTTGGCCATGACAGAATCACAAAAGGTAAGTGGACAAAGGATCTATATAGACATTTCTCCAGAAATGATATACAAATCATCAATAAGGGCATGAAAAATTGCTTAACATCATTAGTCATTAGGGAAATACAAATCAGAACTACAAAAAGTTACTACCTCATACACACAAGGATTGCTATAATCAAAAAGTTAGATCATAACAAGTGTTGGTGAGGATGTGAGAAAATGGTACAATGCTGGTCAGAATGTAAAATGGTGCAGCCACTTTAGAAAACAGTTTGGCAGTTCCTCAAATGGTTAAACAGAGAGTTACCATTTGGCCCAAGATTCCACTCCTTCCTAGATATTTACTCAAAAGATGTGAAAACATATATCCACACAAAAATCTTATACCCAATGTTCATAGTATCATTACTCATTATAGATGTGGAAATATAGAAAAAACCCAAATGTCTATCAACTGATGAATGGATAAATAAATGTGGCATATCCACACAATGGAGTATTATTTAGCCATAAAAAGGAATAAAGTACAAATTCACACTACAACATTGGACAAGCCTATGCTAAATGTAAGAAACCTGTTACAAAGGACAACATATTATATGATTTCATTTATGCGAAATGTTCAGAATAGGCAAATCCATAGACACAGAAAGTAGACTAATGGTGGCCAGGGTCTGGGGAAGGAGGATGGGAAGAATGAAGAGTGACTGCTAATGGATATGGGGTTTCTTTGTGGGGTATTGACAATATTCTAAAATTGATTATGGTGATTGTTGCACAACTGTGTTTTACTAATCACCATTGAATTAATTGAACTGTATACTAACTTGGGTGAATTGTATGTGATGTGAATTACATGTCAATACAAAAAGTATACAAACACACACACACAAACACACAAACATGCATTGCCTTTTAAACTCTAGGCCCAGAACTGGCACACTGTCACTTCTGTCTATATTCTATTGGCCAAAGCAAATTACATGGATGAGCACAAAGTCAAGGGTTAGAGAAGTACACTTGGCCTTTACACATGGCAAAGGACATGGATGACAGGTGGAGTAAAGAATTTATGTCAATAATTTAATCTGCCACACCTCCCTAACCTTTCCTCTTTTTCATCTTATTCATATTTATTTATATTCTAGGGCTAATTCAAAGATCATAAAACAACTGGTCATTACTGTTACTGTATGGTGATATTCAATATAGATACCTGAAAACAACTCTTATATAATGTTATATCTTTTTCCTTTCTATTTAAAGACTGCATAAAGATCTATATTACTTAAAAAATTTTTATTTGTACATTATTTTCCCATACTTGGATATTCTCTGCAATATCTGATTAATATGGGCAAAATTTTCACTTTTAGAAAGGATCATTTTCTCAAGTCACATCCTCCAGTACAATACCAGTTTTCAAGAAGTGTAAATAGGTGGAATTTACATGCTACACAATATTTAGGACAACTTGGTTGACTCCAGTATTTCTTCCTATAATAGTTCAATTGCAACTTTCATCTGACACTTCAAATAAAGAATGTAAATACTTACATATATACAATGAAATACTATTCAGCCATAAGAAGAAAACAAAGCCTACCATTTGTAACTACATGGATGGAGCTAGAGGGTATTATGCTCAGTGAAATAACCCAGGCAGAGAAAGACAAGTACCAAATGACTTCACTCATTTGTAGAGTGTAACAATGAAGCAAAACTGAAGGAACAAAACAGCAGCAGACTCACAGAACCCAAGAATGGACTAACAGTTACCAAAGGGAAAGGGACTGGGGAGGATGGGTGGGAAGGGAGGGAGAAGGGGGGAAAAGAGAGGAATTACTATTAGCACACATAATGTAGGGGAGTGGGCATGGGGAAGGGAGTACAACACAGAGAAGACAAGTAGTGGTTCTATAGCATCTTACTGTGCTGATGGACAGTGACTGTAATGGGGTATGTGGTGGGGACTTGATAATGGGGGACTCTAATAACCACAATGTTGTTCATGTAACTGTATATTAATGATACAAAAAAAAATAAAATAAATAAGATGGGGATGACAAAAAATAATAATATAAATACCCTTACTAGACAGTAAGAGTAGACTACAGGACAACCTGAACTCTTTGGCTGCAGTGAGAATTTGGTGAAAAAGGTATTTTTTTTAAATGAGTGTATGAGACTTAAAATCTTTTTGTAAGAGTTTATTTTTACTTTATAAAACATATACACTTTGTTTTTGTCATTTAAGTTATTGTCCAACCAATAGATGAGTACATCTTACACTAATCTGTATATTTCTCTCTATGCTATCATGAGTAACCCCAGTAACAAAGAAGAGATGCTTCATAAGTAAAAGGTAATAAAGATCAATTCTGAATCTGGTAATATGTTTTGAGTTTTTGAAATGTGGGTATCTTGCAATCCAGTAATTCTACTTCTAAAAATTTATCTTAATGAAATAATCAGACTTTGGCATAGATATGTATATATTATGTTGAATACTATGAAATTGCCAATATTTGACCATTTAACAATGGTAATTCTATATGGCTCAATGTAGTATAAAGATATTCATCACAGCATTAATTATAATGAGTATAACTGAGGATAACTAATATCTGTCTGACAATAGGATATTAGTTAAATAAGTTATGGCAACCCATATACTAGAATTCTATGAAGCCACTAAAATTATAATGATTTAAATGTATTTTTATTTTTACCAAATGAGTATCCTTATGATATACTAAGAGAAAATGATATTACAAAAGAGAACTTATAATACGATTTAATTTTAACTTAAAATTATATATATATATATGCATACATGTATATATATAAAATTTTATATGCACACAGATATGTACACACATATATACATACGTATTTAGATTTAAAAAGAATAACATACACCAAAATGTTCATAGCAATTATCTCTTGGTTGTAGCATTGTATATAATTTTAGTCTACATTTGATTTTTCTGTATTTAAAATTTTTTGACAATAGAGTATATTATTTATTTATTTATTTTTAAAATTTTGCTATCATTAATGTACAATTACATGAGCAACATTATGGTTACTAGACTCCCCCCATTATCAAGTCCCCACAACATACCCCATCACAGTCACTGTCAATCAGCATAGTAAGATGCTATAGAATCATTACTTGTCTTCTCTGTGTTGTACTGCCTTCCCTGTGCCACACCCCTACATTATGTGTGCTAATTGTAATGTCTTTTATTCCCTTTCTCCCTCCCTTCCCAGACCTCCTCCCCCAGTCTCTTTCCCTTTGGTAACTGTTAGTCCATTCTTGGGTTCTGTGAGTCTGCTGCTGTTTTGCTCCTTCAGTTTTTTTCTTTGTTCTTATACTCCACAGATAAGTGGAATCATTTGGAACTTGTCTTTCTCCACCTGGCTTATTTCACTGAACATAATACCCTTTAGTTCCATCCATGTTGTTGCAAATGGTAGGATTTGTTTTCTTCTTATGGCTGAATAATATTCCATTGTGTATATGTACCACATCTTCTTTATCCATTCATCTACTGATGGACACTTAGGTTGCTTCCATTTCTTGGCAATTGTACATAGTGCTGCTATAAACATAGGAGTGCATATGTGTTTTTCAAACTGGGCTTGGGGTGCATATGTCTTTTTCAAACTGGGCTCCTGCATTCTTAGGGTAAATTCCTAGGAGTGGAATTCTTGAGTCAAATGGTATTTCTAGTTTGAGTTTTTTGACGAACCTCCATACTGCTTTCCACAATGGTTGAAATAATTTAGATTCCCCCCAGCAGTGTAGGAGGATTCCCCTTTCTCTACATCCTGGCCAGCATTTGTCATTGTTTGTCTTTTGGATGTTGGCCATCCTAACGGGTATGAGGTGATACCTCATTGTGGTTTTAATTTGCATTCGCTGATGATTAGCAATGTGGAGCATCTTTTCATGTGACTGTTGGCCATCTGAATTTCATCTTTGGAGAAGTGTCTGTTCAGATCCTCTGACCATTTTATAATTGGATTATTTGCTTTTTGTTTGTGGAGGTACATGAGCTCTTTAAATATTTTGGATGTCAACCCTTTACCAGATCTGTCATTTATGAAAATATTCTCCCATACTGTAGGATGTCTTTTTGTTCTACTGATGGTATTCTTTGCTGTACAGAAACTTTTTAGTTTGATGTAGTCCCATTTGTTCATTTTTACTTTTGTTTCCCTTGCCCGGGGAGATATGTTCATGAAGAAATTGCTCATGTTTATGTCCAAGAGATTTTTGCCAATGTTGTCTTCTAAGAGTTTTATGGTTTCATGACTTACATTCGGGTCGTTGATCCATTTTGAGTTTACTTTTGTGTATGGGGTTAGACAGTGATCTAGTTCCACTCTCTTACATGTAGCTGTCCAGTTTTGCCAACACCAGCTGTTGCAGAGGCTGTCATTTCCCCATTGTGTATCCATGGCTCCTTTATCATATATTAATTGAGCATATCTGCTTGGGTTAATGTCTGGACTCTCTATTCTATTCCACTGGTCTGTGAGTCTGTTCTTGTGCCAGTACCAAACTGTCTTTATTACTGTGGCTTTGTAGTAGAGCTTAAAGTTGGGAAGCAAGATCCCCCCCTGGCTTATTCTTCCTTCTCAGGATCGCTTTGGCTATTCGGGGACTTTTGTGGTTCCATATGAATTTTAGAACTATTTGTTCCAATTCCTTGAAGAATGCTGTTGTTATTTTTTTTAATTAATTTTATTTTGTTATCATTAATCTACAATTACATGAAGGACATTATGTTTACTAGGTTCCCCCTTCATCAAGTCCCCCCCACATACCCGTTCACAGTCACTGTCCATCAACATAGTAAGATGCTGTAAAATCACTACTTGTCTTCTCTGTGTTGCACAGCCCTCCCCGTGCCCCCCCACTATACATGTTAATCGTAATTCCCCCTTTCTTTTTTCCCGCCCTTATCCCTCCCTTCCCACCTGTCCTCCCCAGTCCCTTTCCCTTTGGTAACTGTTAGTCCATTCTTGCCTTCTGTGCTTCTGCTGCTGTTTTGTTCCTTCAGTTTTCTTTTGTTCTTATACTCCACATATGAGTGAAATCATTTGGTACTTGTCTTTCTCCGCCTGGCTTATTTCACTGAGCATAATACCCTCTAGCTCCATCCATGTTGTTGCAAATGGTAGGATCTGTTTTTTTCTTATAGCTGAGTAAAATTCCATTGTGTATATGTACCACATCTTCTTTATCCATTCATCTACTGATAGACATTTAGGTTGCTTCCATATTTTGGCTATTGTAAATAGTACAGCAATAAACATAGGGGTGCATCTGTCTTTTTCAAACTGGAGTGCTGCATTCTTAGGGTAAATTCCTAGGAGTGGAATTCCTGGGTCAAATAGTATTTCTATTTTGAGCATTTTGAGGAACCTCCATACTGCTTTCCACAATGGTTGAACTAATTTACATTCCCACCAGTAGTGTAGGAGGGTTCCCCTTTCTCCACAACCTCGCCAACATTGGTTGTTGTTTGCCTTTTGGATGGTAGCCATCCTTACTGGTGTGAGATGATATCTTATTGTGGTTTTAATTTGCATTTCTCTGATGACAAGCGATGTGGAGCATCTTTTCATGTGTCTGTTGGCCATCTGAATTTCTTCTTTAGAGAACTGTCTATTCAGCTCCTCTGCCCATTTTTTAATTGGATTATTTGCTTTTTGTTTGTTGAGGTGTGTGAGCTCTTTATATATTTTGGATGTCAACCCTTTATCGGATCTGTCATTTATGAATATATTCTCCCATACTGTAGGATACCTTTTTGTTCTACTGATGGTGTCCTTTGCTGTACAGAAGCTTTTCAGCTTGATATAGTCCCATTTGTTCATTTTTTGCTTTTGTTTCCCTTGCCCAGGGAGATATGTTCAAGAAGAGGTCACTCATGTTTATGTCTAAGAGATTTTTGCCTATGTTTTTTTCTAAGAGTTTTATGGTTTCATGACTTACATTCAAGTCTTTGATCCATTTTGAGTTTACTTTTGTGTATGGGGTTAGACAGTGATCTAGTTCCACTCTCTTACATGTAGCTGTCCAGTTTTGCCAGCACCATCTGTTGAAGAGACTGTCATTTCCCCATTGTATGTCCATGGCCCCTTTATCCAATATTTGTTGACCATATATGTTTGGGTTAATGTTTGGAGTCTCTATTCTGTTCCATTGGTCTGTGGGTCTGTTCTTGTGCCAGTACCAAATTGTCTTGATTACTGTAGCTTTGTAGTAGAGCTTGAAGTTGGGGAGTGAGATCCCCCCCCACTTTATTCTTCCTTTTCTGCTGTTGTTATTTTGACAGGGATTGCATTGAATCTGTAGATTGCTTTAGGCAGGATGGCCATTTTGACAATATTAATTCTTCCTACCCAAGAGCATGGGATGAATTTTCAAATTATTAGTGTCCTCTTTAATTTCTGTTAAGAGTATCTTGTAGTTTTCAGGGTATAGGTCTTTCACTTCCTTGGTTAGGTTTATTCATAGGTATTTTATTCTTTTTGATGCAATTGTGAATGGACTTGTTTTCCTGGTGTCTCTTCTAGTTCATCATAAGTGTATAGGAAAGAAACAAATTTCTGTGTATTAATTTTGTATCTTGCAACTTCGCTGAATTCAGATATAAGTTCTAGTAGTTTTGGAGTGGAATCTTTAGGGTTTTTTATGTACAGTATCATGTCATCTGCAAATAGTGACAGTTTGACTTCTTCCTTACCAATCTGAATGCCTTTTATTTCTTTGTTTTGTCTGATTGCCATGGTTAGAACTTCCAGTACTATGTTGAATAAAAGCGGGGAGAGTGGGCATCCTTGTCTTGATCCCAATATTAAGGGAAAAGCTTTCAGCTTCTCGCTGTGAAGTATAATTTTGGCTGTGGGTTTGTCATATATGGCGTTTGTTATGTTGAGGTAATTGCCCTCTATACACACTTTGTTGAGAGTTTTTATCATGAATGGATGTTGGATTTTGTCGAATGCTTTTTCAGTGTCTATGGAGATGATTATATGGTTTTTGTCCTTCTTTTTGTTGATGTGGTGGATGACGTTGATGGATTTTCAAATGTTGTACCATCCTTACATCCCTGAGATGAATCCCACTTGATCACGGTGTATGATCCTCTTGATGTATTTTTGAATTTGGTTTGCTAATACTTTGTTGAATATTTTTCCATCTATGTTCATCGGGATATTGGTCTGTAGTTTTCTTTTTTGTGGTGGCTCTGCCTGATTTTGGTATAAGAATGATGCTGGCTCATAGAATGAGTTTGGGAGTATTCTCCCCTCTTGTATTTTGTAGAAAATGTTAGGGAGAATGGGTATGAAGTCTTTTCTAAATGTCTGATAAAATTCAGTGGTGAATCCATCTGTCCCGGAGGTTTTGATCTTGTGTAGTTTTTTGATTACCGATTCAATTTCATTGCTGGTAATTTGTCTGCTTACAGTTTCTGTTTCTTCCTGGGTCAGTCTTAGAAGGTTGTATTTCTCTAGAAAGTTGTCCATTTCTTCTAGGTTTTCCAGTTTGTTAGCATATGGCATTTCATAGTATTCTCTAATAATTCTTTATATTTCTGTGGTGTTGTGATTTTTCCTTTTTCATTTCTGATTCTGTTTATGTGTGTTGATTCTCTTTTTCTCTTAATAAGTCTGGCTAGGGGGTTATCTATTTTGTTTATTTTCTTGAAGAACCAAGTCTTGGTTTCATTGATTTTTTCTCTTGTTTTTTTCTTCTCAATTTTATTTATTTCTTCTCTGATCTTTATTATGTCCCTCCTTCTGCTGACTTTGGGCCTCATTTGTTCTTCCTTTTCCAGTTTCAATAATTGTGACTTTAGACTATTCATTTGGGATTATTCTTCCTTCTTTAAATAGGCCTGGATTGCTATATACTTTCCTCTTAGAACTGCCTTCACTGCATCCCACGAAAGTTGGGGCTTTGTGCTGTTGTTTTCATTTGTTTCCATATATTGCTTGATCTCAGTTTTAATTTGGTCATTGATCAATTGATTATTTAGCAACATGTTGTTAAGCATCCATGTGTTTGTGAGGCTTTTTTTCCTTTTGTATAATATATTTCTATTTTTATACCTTTGTCATATGAGAAGTTGGTTGGTAGAATTTCAATCTGTTTAAATTTACTGAGGTTCTTTTTGTGGCCTAGTATGTAGTCTATTGAAAATATTCCATGTGCACTTGAGAAGAATGTGTATCCTGCTGCTTTTGTGTGTAGAGTTCTGTAGATGTCTGTTAGGTCCATCTGTTCTAGTGTGTTGTTCAGTGCCTCTGTGTCCTTACTTATTTTCTGTCTGGTGGATCTGTCCTTTGGAGTGAGTGGTGTGTTGAAGTCTCTTAGAATGAATGCATTGTATTCTATTTCCTCCTTTAATTCAGTTAGTATTTGTTTCACATATGTTGGTGCTCCTCTGTTGGGTGCATATACATTTATAATGGTTATATCCTCTTGTTGGACTGACCCCTTTATCATTATGTAATGTCCTTCTTTAAGAAGTCTTTGTTTTGAAGTCTATTTTGTCTGATACAAGTACTGCAACACCTGCTTTTTTCTCCCTATTGTTTGCATGAAAGATCTTTTTCCATCCCTTCACTTTAGTCTGTGTATGTTTTGGGTTTGAGGCGAGTCTCTTGTAAGCAGCACATAGATTTGTCTTGCTTTTTTATCCATTCTATTACTGTGTGTCTTTTGATTGGTGCATTCAGACCATTTACATTTACGGTGATTATTGATAGATATGTACTTATTGCCATTGCAGGCTTTAGATTCATGGTTACGAAAGGTTCAAGGGTAGCTTCTTCACTATATAACCATCTACCTTAACTCACTTATTATGGTATTGTAAACACAGCCTGATGATTCTTTATTTCTCTCCCTTCTTTTTCTTCTTCCTCCACTCTTTATATGTTAGGTGTTTTATTCTGTACTCTTTTGTGTTTCCCTTGACCGATTTTGTGGATAGCTTATTTTATTTTGCATTTAGTTAGTATTTGATTGGTCTAATTTATTTGCTGTGGTTTTCTTTTCTCTGGTGACATCTATTTAGCCTTAGGAGCACTTCCATCTATAGCAGTCCCTTTAAAATACACTGTAGAGATGGTTTGTGAGAGCTATATGGGAATTGTTTAATGCCTCCTTCAAATCTGAATGATAATTGTGCTGGATACAGTATTCTTGGTTCAAGGCCCTTCTGTTTCATTGCATTAAATATATCATGCCATTCTCTTCTGGCCTATAAAGTTTCTTCTGAGAAGTCTGATGATAGCCTGATGGGTTTTCCTTTGTAGGTGACCTTTTTCCTCTCTCTGTCTGCCTTTCATACTCTGTCCTTGTCATAGATTTTTTCCATTTTAATTATTATATGTGTTGGTGTTGTCCTCCTTGGGTCCCTTGTGTTTTGAGATCTGTGGTCTTCCATGGTCTGAGTGACTAATTCCTTCCCCAGCTTGGGGAACTTTTCATGAATTATTTCTTCAAAGATACTTTCTATCCCTTTTTCTCTCTTTTCTTCTTCTGGTACCCGTATAATGTGAATATTTTTCCATTTGTAGTGGTCACACAGTTCTCTTAATATACTTTAATTCCTAGAGAACCTTGTCTCTCTCTCTGCCTCAGCTTCTCTGTGTTCTTGTTCTCTGATTTCCATTCCATTAACAGTCTCTTGCACCTCATCCAGTCCCCTCTTAAATTCTTCCATTGTTTGTTTCATTTCTGTTTTCTCCCTGTTGAATTGAATTCATCCTTTAGCTCTTGCATATTTCTATGTAGCTCCATCAACATACTTATGACTTTTATTTTGAATTCTTTTTCAGGAAGATTGGCGATTTCTGTCTCACCAGGCCCTCTCTCTGGTGTTTGAGTGATTTTGGACTGAACAAGGCTCATCTGCCTTTTCATGGTGATGGAAGTGATCACTGGCGAGTGGTGCATGTGTCAGCTGGGAGAACTAAGTCCCTTCCTGCTTGCTGGTCGCATTATGTGTCTCTTCTGCCTGTGCCAGTCAACCACACACAGAGAGTAGCCTCTGGGTTAATCCCCTGAGCTGCTGTGGGCAGGGCAGCCCTTGGGATGGCCTAGGGCACTGGCAGTGGTTGCAGGAAATCAGTGCATGTTCACTGTGAGAACAAAGTCCCTATGTGCTTCGCTGACCCCCTGCCAGTTTCCTCTGCCTGTGCCGGTCAGGCAGGTGCAGTGGGCAGCCTATGGGTTAATCCCCTGAGCTGCTGTGGGCGGGGTGGCCCTCAGGATGGCCTAGGGCACTAGTGGGGTTTGCAGGCAAGCGGCATGTGTTTGCTGTGAGAATAAAGCCCCTTCGTGCCTTCCTGACTCTGCAATGGTCTCCCCTGTCTGTGTCAGTCAACTCTGGGTAGGGGGCAGCCTCTGGGTCTGGCCCAGTTAACCGTGCACTGGGAGAAGGCTCTATGTTGTTACTGTGGACAGGGCTGCTCTCCGGTTGTTCTGCAGCAATGGCAGGTCAGCCTGTTCACTTGCAGTGCTGGTGGGGTGAATGAATGGTAGGTTGATTATCACCATGAGGGGCTTCAGAGCTGCATTGCCACCCAGGGGTTTAGAGCACCTGAAGTCCCTTGAGATTCCCAGCCTGCTGGGCTGAGTGTGCCAGGACAATTTTGTCCACCTGTTAAACCCTTATCCCTTTAAGACTTTTAAAATGCTCACTTTTTCTTTTGTCCCAGGGCAGCCAGCTGTGGGAACCTGTTCATAGTCTTAGTTTCGGATTTTGCTTTTCCATTCCTCTAGTATCCAGTACACCATGCAATGTGTGTCTGTGCTCTTGGTGCAGCTTACTAGGGCTGGTTATTTAGCAGTCCTGTGCTTCCACTCCATCCCCACTCTGATTCTCTGCCTCCTGCTGATGAGCTGGGGTTGGGAGAGTGCTCAGGTCCCACTGGGTCATGGCTTTGTATCTTACCCTTTTTGTGATATGTTGAGTTCTCATAGATGTACATGTAGCCTGGCTGTTGTACTGTTATCTTCTTGTCACTCTTTGAGGAATAGTTGTATTTGCTATATTTTCAAAATATATATGGTTTTGGGAGGAGATTTCTGTCACCCTACTCATGCTGCCATCTTGAGAAATCTACTCCAGACATCATATCATTTTATCAGTATATTTCAAAATATTTCTGATATACCCTTTTGATAAACAGAATCATAGTATCATTATCACAGCCAAAACATAACCAGTTCTTTACTATCATCAGATATCCACTCTGTTACTTTTTTATTCTACTCTATGTTATTCACCTCAGGTGATTTCCTTTCTCTTCCTTTGGGAGAAGTAAGAATGAGAAAGATTGGTCTGGGAAAGGGGGATGGTAGTAGAAATATGAATAGGATAGTCTTATCTCTAGAAAGTAACAGACGGAAGGATTCCCATGTCTGTATAACACATTTACCCTTTTGTACTTTTCTGGTTTTTAGGAAACAATATGTCAGTTTTCACCTGTTTCCTAGAACAACTTTGCCTATGTGCAGCAGGGTTTGCTCTCACAATTTTATATGAAACCACGTAGATACAGCGGGTTAAGTAGCTTGTTCAAATGACAAGAACCCAGACACCTGACTCCTAGACAGGCCTCTTTCTGTTGTGCCACCTATGAAAGGTGACAGGACAGGTTATAATGTGATGCTAACAGACAGTATGGAGTAATAGTAGCAAACATTTCCTGAGAGCTTACTCTGTGGCTGGGGGTTGTGCTCTGTACAGAAGTTATATTATTTATTCTTCTCATCAGTTCTCTATTATTCCAATGTCAGAGAAAAGGATGCTAAAGACAAAGAAGTTAGGTAACTTTCCAGGGGCAAACAGCTGGAACAAACAACTGGCAGAGCCTGGATTGGAAGCCAGATCACTCTAACACTAGTGTCCTAGTGCTTTAGCACTGTATTAAACTTGACAGAGCAAGGGTTTTGGAGTTAAACGAACTTGACATTGAATCCTAATTTTTATTCACTTTACAACTGTGGGCAACAACTTCCTCATCTTTAAATAGGGAAAAGAGTACCTAACTGTTAAGATTAAAGTGAGGATCAAATAAGATCATTCATTTAAATTATTTAGCACATCACTTGGCACAGAGTAAAGGTTCAATAAATGAAAGCTACCAAAAGGCGGGTGGTTTATAATAGTCTTATCTCCACACATGTTCCCTAGCAAAAGGAAATTTTATTCTCTCTCTGACCAGCCCCTTAGATTAGTTTCATTGTATGTTATCCCAATAATAAATATGTGGTTCATGATTGGTGTTCCCATACAGTTTTTATACATGAAATAAAATTAAAACACACTTTACACTTTGAAATGAAAGAGCTTTCTAATTCTAAAGATTTTAATTGTCAAAGGCACAATGGGTTTGATATGGAAATTGAAAATCCACTGTCATAAGGTGGATAGCCTCTTGGCTTTTCATCCTAAAAGGTAATCTACCAGATATTTGAAAACTAGTGCCAAGTGATCCTGGGAAAACTTTTCTGGAGTTAAGGGGAAAATATATGTTTGAGAAAGTCTTGGGATGGTATGAAAATGTAATCAATCTGGGATGGGGAGGTAAATTGGCGGTGTGATTTCAAGCTCCCTTGCCTCCTTTCCCCCATTTCTGATTCCCAAGTGTACTTACATTTCTGATTCCCAAGTATACTTACAGATTCCCAAGTGTCCTTGAGATGAAGGTAGAAGTACAAAAGTGGGTGGATAGGAGTAAAGAAAGTGTTACCACATGTATCAAACAGAAGGAACTAGCTTCTAGAAGGATGTCTCCTATAATCTGGGGGCCAGAAAAGGGAGGAGCCAAGGCCAGGCCTACTAACATTTACTGGCCCAGGGAAAAGAAGGTTAAGGCGGAGAGCCCGAGGGTCGGTGTATGGTGAATCCTTGCACAGTGTTCTGCTAATGTATTAATTTCCCATGGTTGTCGTTATGTATTATCACATGCTTAGTGCCTTAGAACACATTTATTATCTTACAGCTCTGTAGGTTAGAAGTCCAATGTGGGTCTCACTAGGCTAAAATCAAGATGTCAGTAGGGCTGTGTTCCCTTCTGTTCACTCTGGAGACTAATACACTTCCTTGTCTTTTCCAGACTACATGCTTTGACTCATGGCCCCCTTCCTCCATCTTCAAAGCCAACAATGGCTATTTGAGTCTTTTTTATATCTCATCACTCTGACCTACTTTTCTGCCTCCATCTTTCACTCTTAAGGACCCTTGTGTTTATACTGGGTCTACTCAGATAATCCAGATCATCTCCCTATTTTAAAGTCGAATGATTAACAACCTTAATTCTATTTTCTACCTTAATTCTCCTTTGCCATGTAATGTAGCATATTCACAAATTCTGGAGAGTAAGGTATGGACATCCTTTGGGGGAGGCATTTTCTGCTTACCATAGCTGCTGAATGTTACAAAGAGAATTTGTCTTGTTACTAAAGAGAGAAGAGATTAGGGACAGTTATGGGACTTCAACAATACCGGCAAAATATAAGATTGAGGTGTTATTTGCAAAATGGCCTCTACAGATCTGCTCTTGAATGGGAACAGAGCATATTTTTCAATATGACAATTCGCTCCCATTGACTTTCTAATTTTAACACAATTTTGATTAAAAGGGAAAAATAAGCAAGAAAACGAAAGAATAGGCTAAAGGCTAATAAATAAAAATTCATCTCACCACACAATAGAGCAAGCTACAAAGCAGTAATCTTTAAGGCTGTGATGCTGGCTCAAAAGTAAAATAGTTATCAATGGAACAGAGGAGAGAGGTTGGAAATACTTTTAGCATATATGACATTAACGGATTGCACCACAAAACAATGAGCAAAATGTTTTACATTTTGTAAGCACTTTGGAACAACTGGATAGCAATGCAGCAAAAATGAACTTAGAACTCTACATCTACTCTAGGGCACACCTGATCTCAGCTGGGATTTTCACGGAGTTAAAATCGGGTAAAATCAAATCTAAAGAATAAAACAGACAACTCTTCTTAGACACAATTATTTGATAAAGTATAATCCCAACTGCAGAGAAGAGGACAGACAATTCACAGCACAAAAAGCTCATAGAATAAATTAATTATTACTTGAAAAATACGTGAACTTCATTATGCCACAAAGAAGTACAAATATAACAAAGTGGCATTTTATATCTACTGAATCAACCAAAAAATTGTTTTGAAAGGTAAAACCCGACATTTGTGAGGCTGTCGGGAAATGTAAATGTTGGAAGCGGTGATCAAAATAACAATAGCCAACATTTATTTATTATACCCACCTTCCACTTAACATTTCTGTGCACAGGGGCTATTGTTTCTCCCATTTGATACCTAGGCCACTGTGACTCTGAGAAGTGAGGTAACTAGTTCACCCTCACATGGCTGGTGTAGGCAGAACCAGCCTAATAAAACTTTGCTGAATTCCAAACTATGTGTTCTTAACCAAAACTCTATACTGCCTTCCACTGCAATATGGAATAGAGCAATGAAAAAATTTTTACCCTCTAACTAATGTACTCCAGACCCAGAAATTTAGCCTGAGAAAATAATTTTAAAGAAAAAACCTCTATATTCTATATCCAAATCTATGCACAAAAAGATGTTTCTTTATTCAACAAATAGTTATTGACTGCTCATTATCTACCAGGAAAAAACTATAAACAAGTTACAATATATGCATGCAAACAATATGATCAATGTGAGGAATATGATCAAATGTGGAAAATTATTTATGAAATAATGTTGAATGAGAAACGACTGATCACAGGGTGAGAGTCAAGAGCTACGTTTAATCCGGAAGGCTATGTGCCTTGGGGTGGGAATTGGGGGAAATTTCTAAAAATAACTTTTTCAGTGGGGGAACCCTGCAGCTTGACTATCGAAACCAAGCTGTACATTTTTGTACTGGCTGCCTGTAAAAGCCAACTTTTTAAAACTGTGTGGTCTATGCGCCCCAAGGTCAGTGGGTCGGCGCCTTGGTCCCTGAGAGAATTCCCCTTCCTGCGAGCGGCCGCCGCTTTTCTCGCCGGTTTCCTGGGAGCCGCCTGTGCCCGCTCAGCGCGTGCGGAGCCAAGACCGGAGAGCGCGGGCGGAGGGCGCGCAGCAGGGGAGTCGCGCCTGCCGAGGGCGACTCCTATTGGAAGCTCAGCTCAGTCCCCCAGAAGGAGTCATTTTCATTTACACAGTCAGTACACTGATCCCTTTCTCGCCCGAGTTAAATCGTTGTGTGTCGTGGGCTAAGGTGGCACCCCTCTTAGCCATCTGAGACGCTCTGGCCGCCAAGGCTGGTGCCCTGAGCTCGGAGGCAGGGTTCTGGGAGTGGGGCTGGGGGCCGGAGTGGAGTGCTTGTTATAGTCTGTGTCATTTGAATTGGTAGGGCCTTTCCAATCATGCCATTGATTGTTTAAGAGATTGCAAAACTAAAAAAATATTTTTAATCAATGATTTGTTTTTGAAAGAACTTAAAAAAATTTGTTTTCTTCCTGAATACTACTTAGTCAATACAAACTTGTGAACCCTGACACCCTCCTGGAACGCTGGCTTTGTTCGCTAATACCTGGCTCACCAGGCTTTCTTCTCTGATGATGGATTGTTCTTGCTTTTCATAGGAAGGACTTTGAGGATATTAGGCTACTAGATTTCGGAAATATTTCCCGAACTCCCGGGTTAGCCAACTGGAATTTCACATAGAAAAAAATCTGCCATAAATAGACAATTACCTTTTTTTACTTCACTGGGAGCAGCTCGACAGCTGGTGGGGACTTTCTAATGTCCAAAAGAATCACAAAATGAAACGGACTGATGTGATCACTTCAGGATATTCTCAAGCTAAGGATCTCATATGTGTGTGTGTGCTGCACACATGCAAGTGTGTGCAAGAGAGTGAGTGTAAGGGAGAAGAGCAAATAATGTAGAGTTCAGTGCCTGGCTTGGATACAACATTGGAGTGCTCTGCTGCACACCAGGCCCCTATCGGAAGAGGGTGTTAAGGTTTTTGATACATTTTGAGGTAATTTTTGTATATGGTATAACATAAGGGTTTTTCTTACCTTATACTTTTTCATACGTTTGGTACCCCACACCAAAAGGTCATTCTTTTGCATGTGGATATACAGTTTTCCCAGCACCATTTGTGGAAGAGACCATCCCTTCCCTATTGAATGGTCTTAGCACCCTTGTGGAAAATCATTTGACTATATATTCAATCCATGAACTACTTTTGTAACTATTGCCAGATAAACTACACCAATAAACTAAAAAAAAACAACAAACACTAAAATAGGCGCATTTAAATATTGGATTCCAAGGAGGAGAGAGTTGACCACATTCATGACCCAATCTTGCCTTTCTTATTAACTGACACTTCTCTGACATTTCCAGATATCAATGCTATTGTGTGTTCAAAGGACAGCTTAAAACAGAGAAAAAGAAATCCATTAAAATGGTTCAGTTAGAAAAACAAATGAAAAAAAATATCCCAGGTTGATATTTAATGATTTTATCTGATCAATATTTATCCAGAAATATTGCATGGTAATATATTACAGTAAACCCTTAATGTATCAGAGTGCCCAAGAAATGGCATTATTCTGGAACTTTCTAATGAATTAAATTTTAACAAGACACCCATATTTTTGTTGTGCATTTCCATTTTTTCTGCTGAAAAACAATGTGAAAAAATTCAGCAGTCCACTTCCTCTCAAATTTCAAAAGTCCAGCAGACTGAATTCGATGTTTGCTTCAGTGATTATGTGTACATCAAAGTGACAAACACTTTGGTTTGAATTCTATCATAGCCACTTAGCTTTGTCATTTCAGGCAGGTTATTTAACCTCTTTGTGTCCTCATATGCAAGACAGCAATGATTGTAATTCATGCATATTGTTCAGCACAGTACTTGGCACAACATAGCCCTCAGAAAATTTTAGCTGTTACCATTATCACTCTTTTTGTTAAGTGTAAAGCACTATCCTACGTGCAATGTGGGATCAAGAAAATAGGAGACCCAAGCGGAAACTTTAGGTGCTTACTGTGTAGGTAAAGGATACAAGAATTGCATGGGTGAAATAGTTAAGTTTCAGTGGGATGTAGTAAGTCATGAAGGTTCTTTTCAAATGCATGATCCATACCTCAGGCCTACCAGGCTTTAGGCAGGGGAGGCCACAGCTGGGTAGGTGGGATTGAGAAAGGGAAGAATGATAGAAGGATGGGGAAAAGGCAAGAAAGAAGCAGTCCAGCCCTGGATGATTCAGCTAGATGAGAAAGGGGCCCAGAAGCAGTACAAGCAAAGGTAGAAGGTCAGAAATAAGCATAGCATGTCCTGGGGATCCACTGTGAGGTTGTAGTGTCACAGAGTTACCATTCCAGAGATCAAATGTCCTTTCTGTAAGACAGTAAGTAAATGGAAAAGATGTAGGCAGTTTGACTGAATGTGTACTGACCCCTGGGACTTTCTCTAGATGGTCAGACAAAGTACAACACGATGAAAATAACAGGGAAAAAATTAAAGTTAAAGACAGACTTAAAAAAGGGAAAAGAAGGAAATTAAGACTTTGCTGGCAATTTGCTTTTTCCTATAGTAAATACACGATCCTGATAAACTGAACTTATACAATTCTGATACACTGAAGGGCCCTGCAAATGTGATTTTATTTCATTGAGATATTAGTGTTTAATATTATAAGGCTTACGATCAGTTATGTGAAAGAACCAGCTACACTTGTGCAGAGGTTCCTAAAATATAGGGGAACTATAATAGAGTTATGAGAAATACCATTTGAATTTTGCCTGTAGAATGAAGCTTTCTCACGGTTCCCAGGGGAGGAAGGGATGAGTAGGATGAGATGAATGGAACTTGATTTCTGTCCTTGGCTTTGCTTGGTACTTTTGGACAGCAACCTCATGACTTGTGAAAATGACTTCCTCATCCCTTAAAGTCCCACATGTTTACTAGGATCACAGCTGGTGACCAGCCTCCTTACTGTTTGAAATGAATGGATTGAATGCTCTCTTAAACAGTGTTAAGCAGAGTTACGAGGATATAGAATGTGTTCTCCTAATGAAGTAACAGATTTGGCCATGGGGATGCCTGAAGAGGCTGCATACAGGCGTGAGTACCATAATTTAAGACTCTGTTTCAAATAAATAGCAGAAGAACTAATTTAGCACCCTGAAATATTTCTGTCTCATTCCCTGTTGGAGTTGAGCTTTCAACATGGCCTGTGAGCCCATGAAATTCACTGGACATCCTTGGAAATTTCCTCTGATTAAGATGAAGAAATTGAACTTATCCTGGGTGTTTTTTGAGGTGCTGGGGATGGGGACCTGGGCCAAAAGCACTTGCATAGTAAGACGTGCTCTCTCTTCTGAATTTCCTTCTTTCCTCATGAATATTTCAATCCTGGTGACACCCCTTAAAGTGATCAGTTGAGAAGGAAAGTAGAGATGAGAGAAGAGAAAGTAGCCCCATTGCTTACCTTGTGATGGGGACTATGGAAGGAGATATTAGGAACTGATTTGCATATTAACCTGAGTTCTGTTTCTTCTTTTTTTTGGAAAGCCCAGCTGGCCAGGGCCACCACCTTGTGCCCCACTGGCGACCTCCCAGGGACACTACCCAGTTGCCAGCGCCCACTCACTACCCAGCTCCCCACCTGCCAGTGATGGCTTGGGCTGGGCCCAGCCACTGAAGTGAATTTCTTTCTTCCCGGGGTCAGCACAGCCCCCTTTTCTACTCCTGATTTCAAAACATCTTTTGCTTCATCTCTTTGTTTCCCTTGTTCAAGAGGAACTAGTCAGAGACTATCCCTTGGTCTCTATACTGCCTCTTGTTTTTTCCTTAAATCAGGATCAGGCTGATAATAGAAAATCGTGTTCCAACTCTGGAGTTCCCATACAGGTGCTCATTGCATCTGGGTGCCGTGCTTCAGAAGGGTCCAGGTGTATCAATTATGTTACGCATGCCTGTATGCCTCCTCTTCAATCACTTGTGCCCCCTTGTTTGAGAAGTGTCATAGAATGTGCTTTCAGAGAGTCCTTTGTCCTGCTAGAGTCCAAAAATATTTGCATCTAAATGTTGGGAATCCAGACAGTCTCCATAAGATCTACATTGGGCTTGGGGAGGCATACAGACCATTGGGGTGCCTTTGAAAATTAAGTTTACACCACTGCACCTTGGGTCCCTGCCCCACAGCACTGCAGTGACATCTGAGAAGGAGAGAGTGTGACGTTGATCAAGGCAACACATAAATAACCACATTTCAAAATGAATACTAATTGCATAATGAGTTTCCAAACTATTAGCCTACTTTACAAAAAATGTTAATTCAGCACAAGCCCAGAGCTGGCTGTTGCTTATGTGTTGTGCTGCCAGTTGGCAGGTGCAGCTTTGCAAGGGGATTGGGGGAAATGAGGGTTATTGTAGTGGAAGCACACTTGGCCTTTTGTGAGGAGGGTGCAAACTGCATCACTCTCTCAAGCCCCTGCTGTTCGGCGTTCAAGAGTGGACACCAGGGTACTGCATGCCTTTAGGGGAAGTTGCTTACTTTTCCTAGAGGTAAAATGGCCTAGTGCTGAGACTTAGGGTGGATCCTTGAGTTTGTAGCCCCTTGAAGGAAACAGTTCTGGACAGATGCACAGGAGGTGATGCACTGAGGATCTGAACCTGGGCCAGTGTGTGCTGCTCCTGGCTGGGAAATCCTGGGCCAAGGGAAGGCCACAGCTACATAGAGGCTGGCCTTTTCCATGGTGAACTGTGCATGCTACCTCCAGCAGGCAACCCCACTGCTCTGGGCCTCTGTTCCTTCATCTGTAAAATGAAGGGAGCGGCCTGGATGACTGTGAAAGCCCCTCACATTCAGAGAGAATACCAGGATCTCTTTCTTGAAACTAAAGTGTCTTCCAGGAGAAGAAGGGCACTTTGCTTGGAAGAGTGGCATGAAGCGATGGGACTGCTTCCCTGCTGCCACCATCCTTTTACCACAGGATTCACAGTCATTTGTCTCATTTGCCAAATTCACGTGATCTTGTGTGCAAGCACCTCGAAGGGAAATGAAGAAGTGCCTGCTAAGAAGAGGAGCTGTCTGAGGCAAGGCCTCATTCTCTTTGGGACACCCAACTGCCCTAATTGGCCAGGAGCATTAGGAAAGCTTCAAATGAATCCCTAAGTAAAAATAAGTTCGTGCAACATTCTTAGGAAGAAGGATATGTGAGGAGGGTTATATCAGGATACCAGTTGCCCCCAGCAAGCGTCCACTCACAGTTTGAGAATCCCAGTCCAGTTAGCACTTTGTACTAACTCCCCATCCTCCATCAACAGGAGGCCCTGGGCTACGGGATTCAAATCAGACAAAGTTGGATTTATCAATCAGGAAATTCTGGGAAGGACTCTATGATTTGATACCATTATTTTACTTACAAGTTTTCATCAATTCCCAGAGTCACAGCAGCACCGAATTATTGGGTGGGAAACCCGTGTATCCATACGTGCTCAGAGCATGCCCAATTTTATGTATAACACCCAATGACCAGAACTCAAGTCACATGTCTGATTGTCCTTTTAAAAACAACTCAAACTCCATTCCCCTATTATCTATACCTTTATAGTAACTCTTCTTTTTATTTAAAAAGTCACTTTTCACACCTATTTCAAGGGAGACCCTAGTATTCTCAGCAAAAGAATTATTTCTAGTCCCTTCCTTTCTTGCTCTTTTTTTCTAAGACTTGTCCAAATGATGGCTGGGATTTGGGTTCTCAGGCACTTCCAAATTAAATCTCCAAGGTTCTGACTAGATTTGTTTGAAACAAGACCCAGTTTTGTAAGTCTAGTTATATTTTAAAAAGTTGTATTTCCCTCCAGTACTTATCTTCTCTGTTTAACTTGACCATAAAAGTTACTATTCTGAAAGCTGTTGTGTTCAATTTGAAACTTTAGAAAGCACACATTAGAATTATTACTGTAAAATGCTGAAGCTCCTGTACTCCTCCTAAGATAGTGTTTTTAATTTTTCAGCCCTAACTACCATCTATAAAGACTGTCTACAAAGAACAAAACAGCAGTAGACTCATAGACACTGAGAAGGGTGGTTACCATGGGGGAGGGGTTGGGGGGATGAGGGGATAAAGAGACAAAAATTCTCAATCATAATGTAGCTTGGTCACAGGGATAGTAGTACAGGATGGAGAAAATAGCCAGTAATTCTGTAACATCTTCCTGTGTTGACAGATAGTAACTGCACTAGTTGGGGAGGGGATTTAATAATATGGGTAACTGGTGAACCACTGTGTTGTATACTCGAAACTAGTATCAGACTGTTTACCAATAAACAAAAAATATTTTTAAAAGACTGTCAGGAGGGAGAGGGGTGGAAGATGGCGGCGTGAGTAGAGCAGCAGAAATCTCCTCCCAAAACAACATATATCTATGAAAATATAACAAAGACAACCCTTCCTAGAATAAAGACCAGAGGACACAGGACAATATCCAGACCACATCCGCACCTGAGAGAACCCAGCGCCTCGCGAAGGGGGTAAGATACAAGCCCCGGCCCAGAGGGAGCCGAGCGCCCCTCCCCCCAGCTCCCGGCGGGAGAAGAATAGGCAGAGCGGGAGGGAGACGGAGCCCAGGACTGCCGAACACCCAGCCCCCGCCATCCGGGCCAGAGCACAAACACAGTACGTGCCCAGGGGGCCCTGGATGCTAGAGAAACAGGGCAGCAAGAACAGTGAGCGGGCACTGGAGGCCGGGTGCCGGAGGACATAAGAAGAGCGCGCGACCATTTTTTTTTTGCGTTTTTGCTGTTTTGTTTTGGCGAGCGCTTTTTGGAAGTCTTAAAGGGATAGGGACCCCAATACTAGGGAAACAGGGCAGCAAGACTGGTGAGCAGAGGCCTGAGGCTGGCACCGGAGAATAAAGAAAAACCAGCGACCACCTTTTTTTTTTTTTTAATTAAAAAAAATTTTTTTTTTTTTAATAAAAATTTTTTCTTTCTTTCTTTTTTTTTTTTTTTTTTTGGTGGTCGTTGTTTTGTTTTGGCGGGTGCTTTTTGGAAGTCTTAAAGGGGCAGGGCGGGATACTTAATCCAGAGGTAGGGAATCCGGGGATCTCTGGGCACCCTAACCCCTGCGCTGCAGGGAGCAGGGAGGCCCCTTACGGAGATAAATAGCCTCCCAGCAGCTCCTGCTCCAACGCGACTCCACCATTTTGGAGTAGCTGCCCGAGCCAGGCCACGCCCACAGCAACAGCGGAGATTAACTCCATAGCAGCCGGGCAGGAAGCAGAAACCCTGTCTGCGCGCAGCTGCGCAGCACAAGCCACTAGAGGTCGCTGTTCTCCCAGGAGAGGAGGGCCACAAACCAACAAGAAAGGAAGTCCTTCCAGCCGTCACTCGTCCCAGCTCTGCAAACTATTCCTATCACCATGAAAAGGCAAAGCTACAGGCAGAAAAAGATCACAGAGACAACACCAGAGAAGGAGACAGACCTAACCAGTCTTCCTGAAAAAGAATTCAAAATAAGAATCATAAACATGCTGACAGAGATGCAGAGAAATACGCAAGAGAAATGGGATGAAGTCCGGAAGGAGATCACAGATGCCAGAAAGGAGATCGCAGAAATGAAACAAACTCTGGAAGGGTCTATAAGCAGAATGGATAGGATGCAAGAGGCCATTGATGGAATTGAAATCAGAGAACAGGAACGCATAGAAGCTGACATAGAGAGAGACAAAAGGATCTCCAGGAATGAAACAATATTAAGAGAACTGTGTGACCAATCCAAAAGGAACAATATCCGTATTATAGGGGTCCCAGAAGAAGAAGAGAGAGGAAAAGAGATGGAAAGTATCTTAGAAGAAATAATTGCTGAAAACGTCCCCAAACTGGGGGAGGAAATAATCGAACAGACCACGGAAATACACAGAACCCCCAACAGAAAGGATCCAAGAAGGACAACACCAAGACACATAATAATTAAAATGGCAAAGATCAAGGACAAGGAAAGAGTGTTAAAGGCAGCTAGAGAGAAAAAGGTCACCTATAAAGGGAAACCCATCAGGCTAACATCAGATTTCTCAACAGAAACCCTACAGGCCAGAAGAGAATGGCATGATATATTTAATACAATGAAACAGAAGGGCCTTGAACCAAGGATACTGTATCCAGCACGACTATCATTCAAATATGACGGTGGGATTAAACAATTCCCAGACCAACAAAAGCTGAGGGAATTTGCTTTCCACAAACCACCCCTACAGAACATCTTACAGGGACTGCTCTAGATGGGAGCACTCCTAGAAAGAGCACAGCACAAAACACCCAACATATGAAGAATCGAGGAGGAGGAACAAGAAGGGAGAGAAGAAAAGAATCTCCAGACAGTGTATATAACAGCTCAATAAGTGAGCTAAGTTAGGCAGTAAGATACTAAAGAGGCTAACCTTGAACCTTTGGTAACCACGAATTTAAAGCCTGCAATGGCAATAAGTACATATCTTTCAATAGTCACCCTAAATGTTAATGGGTTGAATGCGCCAATCAAAAGACACAGAGTAACAGAATGGATAAAAAAGCAAGACCCATCTATATGCTGCTTACAAGAAACACACCTCAAACCCAAAGACATGTATAGACTAAAAGTCAAGGGATGGAAAAACATATTTCAAGCAAACAACAGTGAGAAGAAAGCAGGGGTTGCAGTACTAATATCAGACAAAATAGACTTCAAAACAAAGAAAGTAACAAGAGATAAAGAAGGACACTACATAATGATAAAGGGCTCAGTCAAACAAGAGGATATAACCATTCTAAATATATATGCACCCAACACAGGAGCACCAGCATATGTGAAACAAATACTAACAGAACTAAAGGGGGATATAGACTGCAATGCATTCATTCTAGGAGACTTCAACACACCACTCACCCCAAAGGATAGATCCACTGGGCAGAAAATAAGTAAGGACACGGAAGCACTGAACAACACAGTAGAGCAGATGGACCTAATAGACATCTATAGAACTCTACATCCAAAAGCAGCGGGATATACATTCTTCTCAAGTGCACATGGAACATTCTCCAGAATCGACCACATACTAGGCCACAAAAAGAGCCTCAGAAAATTCCAAAAGATTGAAATCCTACCAACCAACTTTTCAGACCACAAAGGCATAAAACTAGAAATAAACTGTACAAAGAAAGCAAAGAGGCTCACAAACACATGGAGGCTTAACAACACGCTCCTAAATAATCAATGGATCAATGACTAAATCAAAATGGAGATCCAGCAATATATGGAAACAAATGACAACAACACTAAGCCCCAACTTCTGTGGGACACAGCAAAAGCAGTCTTAAGAAGAAAGTATATAGCAATCCAAGCATATTTTAAAAAGGAAGAGCAATCCCAAATGAATGGTCTAATGTCACAATTATCGAAATTGGAAAAAGAAGAACAGATGAGGCCTAAGGTCAGCAGAAGGAGGGACATAATAAAGATCAGAGAAGAAATAAATAAAATTGAGAAGAATAAAACAATAGCAAAAATCAATGAAACCAAGAGCTGGTTCTTCAAGAAAATAAACAAAATAGATAAGCCTCTAGCCAGACTTATTAAGAAGAAAAGCGAGTCAACACAAATCAACAGTATCAGAAACGAGAAAGGAAAAATCACGACGGACCCCACAGAAATACAAAGAATTATTAGAGAATACTATGAAAACCTATATGCTAACAAGCTGGAAAACCTAGGAGAAATGGACAACTTCCTAGAAAAATACAACCTTCCAAGATTGACCCAGAAAGAAACAGAAAATCTAAACAGACCAATTACCAGCAACGAAATTGAAGTGGTAATCAAAAAACTACCAAAGAACAAAACCCCCGGGCCAGATGGATTTACCTCGGAATTTTATCAGACATACAGGGAAGACATAATACCCATTCTCCTTAAAGTTTTCCAAAAAATAGAGGAGGAGGGGATACTCCCAAACTCATCTATGAAGCTACCATCACCCTAATACCAAAACCAGGCAAAGACCCCACCAAAAAAGAAAACTACAGACCAATATCCCTGATGAACATAGATGCAAAAATACTCAACAAAATATTAGCAAACCGAATTCAAAAATACATCAAAAGGATCATACACCATGACCAAGTGGGATTCATCCCAGGGATGCAAGGATGGTACAACATTCGAAAGTCCATCAACATCATCCACCACATCAACAAAAAGAAAGACAAAAACCACATGATCATCTCCATAGATGCTGAAAAAGCATTTGACAAAGTTCAACATCCATTCATGATAAAAACTCTCAGCAAAATGGGAATAGAGGGCAAGTACCTCAACATAATAAAGGCCATCTATGATAAACCCACAACCAACATTATATTGAACAGCGAGAAGCTGAAAGCATTTCCTCTGAGATCGGGAACTGGACAGGGATGCCCACTCTCTCCACTGTTATTTAACATAGTACTGGAGGTCCTAGCTACGGCAATCAGACAAAATAAAGAAATACAAGGAATCCAGATTCGTAAAGAAGAAGTTAAACTGTCACTATTTGCAGATGACATGATACTGTACATAAAAAACCCTAAAGACTCCACCCCAAAACTACTAGAACTGATATCGGAATACAGCAAAGTTGCAGGATACAAAATCAACACACAGAAATCTGTGGCTTTCCTATACACCAACAATGAACCAACAGAAAGAGAAATCAGGAAAACAACTCCATTCACAATTGCATCAAAAAAAAATAAAATACCTAGGAATAAACCTAAGCAAAGAAGTGAAAGACTTATACTCTGAAAACTACAAGTCACTCTTAAGAGAAATTAAAGGGGACACTAACAGATGGAAACTCATCCCATGCTTGTGGCTAGGAAGAATTAATATCGTCAAAATGGCCATCCTGCCCAAAGCAATATACAGATTTGATGCAATCCCTATGAAACTACCAGCAACATTCTTCAATGAACTGGAACAAATAATTCAAAAATTCATATGGAAACACCAAAGACCCCGAATAGCCAAAGCAATCCTGAGAAAGAAGAATAAAGTAGGGGGGATCTCACTCCCCAACTTCAAGCTCTATTATAAAGCCATAGTAATCAAGACAATTTGGTACTGGCACAAGAGCAGAGCCACAGACCAATGGAACAGACTAGAGAATCCAGACATTAACCCAGACATATATGGTCAATTAATATTTGATAAAGGAGCCATGGACATACAATGGCGAAATGACAGTCTCTTCAACAGATGGTGCTGGCAAAACTGGACAGCTACATGTAGGAGAATGAAACTGGACCATTGTCTAACCCCATATACAAAAGTAAACTCAAAATGGATCAAAGACCTGAATGTAAGTCATGAAACCATTAAACTTTTTTAGGAAAACATAGGCAAAAACCTCTTAGACATAAACATGAGTGACCTCTTCTTGAACATATCTCCCCGGGCAAGGAAAACAACAGCAAAAATGAATAAGTGGGACTATATTAAGCTGAAAAGCTTCTGTACAGCAAAAGACACCATCAATAGAACAAAAAGGATCCCTACAGTATGGGAGAATATATTTGAAAATGACACATCCGATAAAGGCTTGACGTCCAGAATATATAAAGAGCTCACACGCCTCAACAAACAAACAACAAATGACCCAATTAAAAAATGGGCAGAGGAACTGAACAGACAGTTCTCCAAAAAAGAAATACAGATGGCCAACAGACACATGAAAAGATGCTCCACATCACTAATTATCAGAGAAATGCAAATTAAAACTACAACGAGGTATCACCTCACACCAGTAAGGATGGCTGCCATCCAAAAGACAAACAACAACAAATGTTGGCGAGGCTGTGGAGAAAGGGGAACACTCCTACACTGCTGGTGGGAATGTAAGTTAGTTTAGCCATTGTGGAAAGCAGTATGGAGGTACATCAAAATGCTCAAAACAGACTTACCATTTGACCCAGTAATTGCACTCCTAGGAATTTACCCTAAGAATGCAGCAATCAAGTATGAGAAAGATCAGTGCACCCCTATGTTTATCGCAGCACTATTTACAATAGCCAAGAATTGGAAGCAACCTAAATGTCCATCGATAGATGAATGGATAAAGAAGATGTGGTACATATACACAATGGAATACTACTCAGCCATAAGAAAAGGGCAAATCCAACCATTTGCAGCAACATGGATGGAGCTGGAGGGTATTATGCTCAGTGAAACAAGCCAAGCGGAGAAAGAGAAATACCAAATGATTTCACTCATCTGTGGAATATAAGAACAAAGGAAAAACCGAAGGAACAAAACAGCAGCAGAATCACAGAACTCAAGAATGGACTAACAGGTACCAAAGGGAAAGGGACTGGGGAGGATTGGTGGGTAGGGAGGGATAAGGGGGGGGAGAAGTAGGGGGGTATTAAGATTAGCATGCATGGGGGTGTAGGAGAAAAGGGAGGGCTGTACAACACAGAGAAGGCAAGTAGTGATTCTACAACATTTTGCTATGCTGATGGACAGTGACTGTAAAGGGGTTTATAGGGGAGACCTGGTATAGGGGAGAGCCTAGTAAACATAATATTCATCATGTAAGTGTAGATTAGTGATACCAAAAACAAAACAAAGCAAAACAAAAAAAAAGGGCAGTTCCTGTGTGGTAACCTCCAATGAGTTCTACACAAGGGTATAAAGGGCATATAAAAGTGTAGGCAAAGGGTCTGTTTGTGTTTATACAGAAGATCAAAGCCTAATTGGGCTACCCCGAAAATGAACTAAGATACGATATGAAAAAGAGCTTCCAACATCAGCACTCTCTGGAAGACTCATGCCAGAAGATGATCATCAAAAAACCCCAACAAAGATCCACACACTGCTACAGCTGTAGATGCACTCATCCCACCAGCCCCTGGACTTGCCATGGGAATGAAGGAGATATCTAAGCTGGCCTGTGCATACAGTAAAACAACAAATTTGTCTGGATCTATACTGTTGGAACTCAACCAAGAATTAGGAGAAGTGCAAATTGTAGCGCTCCAAAATCTTACAACTACAGACTATTTACTGTTAAAAGAACATAAGGGATGTGAACAGTCCCCAGGAATGGGTTGTTCTAATTTGTCTGATTTCTCTCAGACTGTTCAAGTTCAGTTGGACAATATCCACCATATCATAGAGAAGTTTTCACAAATGCCTAAGGTGCCTAACTGGTTTTCTTGGTTTCACTGGAGACGGCTGGTAATTACAGATATGCTTTGGTTATGTAACTATACTCCTATTATGTTAATGTGTGTGCGCAATTTAAGTAGTAGCTTAAAACCTATACATGCTGAAGTTACTCTACAAGAAGATATGTCAACGAAATAATCAATCTTCCCATGTTTTCTTCCGCCTGCTACTTCTATAGCTTTTCTTCTTCCTTCCTAATTACAACCCTTAAATAGAATTCGTGCCTCATATCAAATTTACCGAGTATCATAATTCTTCCAAGTGGTAAAGATACCTCAAGACAAATGCTGGGCATAGAAGCTACAAGGCATAAATATGCAAAGAAATAAAAAGCTAACCATTTCAAACAATAAGGCTTCTCTCTCACTTACCAACTCTACATTTCCCTGTATGGCCCCGGAAGATGACTGGTTAGCCAGAGACGGGTAAGATTCCTCAAGGGAGGAACAACCTAAGACAGGCACAGTCACAGGGGGGTCATCAGGTGAGAAATTGGGGATCAACAGAGGTGAGGCTTAGAACCTCACCCCCCCGTTCTGAGAGAAATCTTCTGCATCCGTGGATGTTTTATTGCCCTTGTCTAGCTTGGCTTAACACATAGTCTACAGGCACACACCTGATCATCTACATTTGCTCTCTTACAACACTAAACTGTGTTTTCTACCTTTATCTTGTATCTACCTACCACTTCAGCATTTTATATAAAATAATAATAATAAAGAGAGAAATGTGGTATCCACATATAAATCAAGTATAAAAACCAAATGAGTATTCATATTTGAACTGACTGTTTAGAGTTCATAATGCATGAGCAAAACCGAAAGTTTCTGTGATGGCTGCCCTTGTACTGTTCACTATGTAACTTATCATTATGTAAGAATTTGTTCTCCATGTAAGAACTTGTTTGTTATGCCTAAGAAGATTGGAGACTGACGAAAATTAGGCTTGGGGTGGATTAATGATTGTGCATTGAGCATTGACTCCCCTATACAGAATTTTATTGTCGTTAACAACCATTTGATCAATAAATATGAGAGATGCCCTCATAAAAAAAAAAAAAAAAAAAGGACAGACTTCCAATGGTAAAATAAATAAGTAACCGGGATGTAATGTATAGCATAAGGAATATAGTCAAGATATCGTAACAGCTTGGTAGGGTGATAGCTGGAACCTAGAATTATGTATATAAATGTGTTATCACTGTGTTGTACACTTGAAACTAATGTAATGTAATACTGTGCGTCAACTACCCTTCAATAAAAAATAATTATCTAAAAAAAAAAAAAAGACTGTCAGGTAAATGTACTTGCTGCTAGTCAGTTTCTAATGACGTTTTAGAAATAAAAATAATTTCCTTTTGCTAGAATAATTTCTGATCTATACCTTCAGGGGTTTTTGCAATGCACTTTAAAAGCAATTCTCTTTGTGGGATTATTTAAAAGACTCTCTTAAAACTTGAGCCTGGACTGGGAGGGAACTTATTTTCTGTAGAAACATTTTGCATATTTCCTCTGCCCCTATCCCACCCCCCTTACTTGTATCATCTGGGACCTGGAAGAAGTAGCTGATTTTTAAAATAGTGTGTCTGGTCTGTCTCTTGAAGGTTTCATCCACTTATGGGAAGGAATATTCCCTTTTCATTTCTTTCAGGCAACCTGAGATGAGAAAAATGTGTGTGTGTGTTAGACTGGATATGAGAGTTACCTGTGGGATTTGTGTGCTGGGTACTGTTTGAGTCTTAGGGTGGCAAGGCTAGATGGGGTCCTGGAGCTTTTATTCAGTTGTACAGACCATGGAGTTCTAGCAATAACCTCTGTGCTGCAGGAGTCGCACATTAGCTACAACAGCTAACGTTTGACATCCATGTGAGTGAAGGGAAGAACAAAGGGATGAAAACTATTAGATAACACTGCAGAAGTCATATGCTTTCCCAAGCAAATAAAGCCTCCTTTCCAACTAGGAACAGGTAACTGCTGTGAAACTTGTCTTTGATACCTGCCCTCTCTTCAACCTCCCTCCCATGAAGACAAACTTCTGGTGTCATTCTGACACACTTATCTCAAGTCATCTGAAGGACTGGTTATTTCATATGACTGTACATTGGTGGACACTGACCAAACATAGAAGTTCCATCGAAAAAAAGTAATTTAAAAAACAGTGGGCATGGCCTCCTGCCCCCACCTCCCATTTTTGTTTTCTCCCTGGCAGTTTTACATGAAGACAGCATGAACAAAGCGAAGGCCTGCTTCTTTTCAATGAGTGTTTATTCTGGAACATTGCTCAGGGACCCATCTCTCTTATGTTGAAAGGGAAAAATTCACTTGAAGTTGTGGTTGTCTGCCTCTGAGCTGGGGCAGCCACAATAGGCTCTCCTGGGTTGGGGTAGGGGTGAGGAAATGGAGAAGAGCCCCTTTCTGATCTTAATGGAGCCCCCTTCCCCCTTTGAGCCAGAATGGTTCCTATTCCCTTATCACCTCCACAAAATGGAGGGCAGTAAACAATCTGGAGAGTACCGGATGGATGTTTGGCCACCACCTTCCCTTACAGCCCTGTGAATAGCCTTATAGAAAGATTCCTTGAGTCCATGGCTGTTGAGCTCCTTGACATGAACGGAACATGGCCCTGCCTGGAAACACACAATTCTCTCACTCCAGATTCACCCCTTCCCATCCTGCTCAAGTATGTACTCCCCATGGGGCATGGTGAGGATCAGAATGGGGGTGGAGAGGTGTGGAAGGAGAATGTGTGGTCAGTGTAAACACACTATGGGCACTTGAATAACTCTGTGATGTGTGTGGTCTATTGATGGTGACTCAGGACTGTTACATTATATTATGAAAGGAGGCCTCTTAGATATTGTGTTTGAATGGCCTTCCATGCTCACCCACCTTTTCCCATTTTGCATGCAAAACCAATATATATTTATTAATTTGCATTTTATGGAAGTTGTGATGTGCCTTACAAAAACAACAGGTATTAAGCTTATTCACTTAATGGTTTTAATAGGTACTTGATAAACTGATGTGCTGTTACATCTAACAGAACAATAACTTTGGAAAAACTGCCATGAAGACCATACTTCAGAAAATGGGACCTCAAAAATGGTCATTGATAATAGGGAGCCATAGCAAAGGGAGGTCCAGGTGGTGGGGGTGGCCCATATGGCATGGGAGGCCCATGTGGCATGGGATGCCCATGCGGCATGGGAGGCCCATAGGGCGCTGGTGGCCCATGTGGCACAGGTGGCCCATGCGGCACAGGTGGCCCATGCGGCACTGGAGGCTCATACAGCACAGGTGGCTCATGTGGCCATGCAGGCCCATGTGGCACAGGTGGCTCATACAGCACAGGTGGCTCATGTGACCATGCAGGCCCATGTGGCACAGGTGGCCCATGTGGCACAGGTGGCCCATATGGCACGGGAGGCCCATACAGCACTGGAGGCCTATATAGCATGGGCGGACCATGCGGCATGGGTGGACCATGTGGCATGGGTGGCCCAGGTGGTACCAAAGGAGAATATCCCCATGCAGACTCTACAACCGGGACCGCATTATAGGGCCCATGAAAGGCGGCTTCCACAGGAACGCCCAAGGCAGCCTGGGTCAGACGTCTAAACATCATTGACTTCTCGTGTCTTCTCCATTTGGCCCTTCTGTTCTGAAACCAAACCTTCAGAGGGAAAAAAGGTACTGGCTTAGTATATCAGTTAATGTCATAACAGAAAATACACAACATGCAACTCTGCCATTGAGATGTTAAACTGCAGTAGGAGGAACCATTCTCTTATTGCTAAAATATCTCAGGATATTAGCACCCTTTTCCCTCAGCTAACCAGTAAGCATGCCTTGTCTAGACTTTGGCTTACTGATTTGTCCTCCTCTTCCCATTTCTGGTATTTCTTAATGGTTTTTCTCCAGGCCTTGGATGCAGGTCTAACCCATGAATTGCACTGGGTCCCTGGTGCTCATGCTCATGCCTAGTAAAGGGTAAAGCAATGTTGGACCATTAGCTATCCAGCTCCTCCACCTCCTTCTTCCCAGGGATAGTGCCACTCTGGCTGGGGGGGAAGGTGAGTATGGTATAAAGGTGGACTCATATTGGAGGGAATCACTGCCTATTTGAAAAGCCCATCTTCAATCTTAAGTAACTAATCCACAGAAGCAAGCTTCACTTTTATTTATTTACTTACTTACTTATTTTGCTATCAGCAAGCTTCACTTTTATTTATTTACTTACTTACTTATTTATTTTGCTATCATTAATCTACAATTACATGAAGAACACTATGTTTACCAGGCTCCCCCCCTCACCAAGTCCCCTGCAAGCTTCACTTTTAGACAGAAAGTTTCCTTCAGTGATGTTTAAGGGGTCATTCTTTTTTTTTTTATTGTTAAGGTATCATTGATATACAGTCTTATGAAGGTTTCACAAGAAAAACAATGTGGTTATTACATTCACCCTTATTATTGAGTACCCCCCCAAACCCCATCGCAGTCACTGTCAATCAGTGTAGTAAGATGCAACAGAGTCCCTATGTCTTCTCTGCTCCCTTCCTCCTCACCCACCCTCCCCCCTTCCTCCCCTTTGGTAACCACTAGTTTAAGGGGTCATTCTTTCTCTGAAACTTTGTAGAATGAAATGGGTGGTACATCAAGAGAGGCCTGAGCATGGGGTCTCAGGAGCTTTGTGGCTTGTTTTGCTGGGATATAAGACATACTAAAGCCCTGGACATTGCTTTGATATTTCCGCCTTTAGTGTGAAGGAAACTTTGACCTACTTGAACCCAAATTCACTAAACTCAAAATCCTTTTCCCCAGATAAGAGATGGGCACCCCATTGACACCACTGTTAATTTTTCATGATCCCATCTGCTCTACCGTCCAAACATTCCTGGGCTTAGGACAAGGTCAGCTCATTAGGCTCTAGCTACAGTTTCAGGATCCTGGACAGGAGCTGCTGTTACCCAGAGGCTGGGGGCACTCTAGGCCCTTCCAGCTCCAATCTTTAACCATTGCTCATTCCTAAGGCAAGAAGGTCCAATTAGGTATTTCAGAAAGATGTTCCAACAACCTTGCAGGGGTCAAAAGAGGCTCCTCTCTAGGCGCTTGCCTACTGTTAACAAAAAACAGAGAAACAAGCTGTCAATTAGGCTTCCTGTCCTCTTAGTGTACTAGTTAATGGGGTTTACATTGTATTTAATCCTTTTTGGAAGTTCCCAAACTGCAACATTTTAGATGAGGCAAAGGGCCTCTTCTCTCTGCCTGAAGCCACCTTTTCTCACTCCTACCTTAGGATGTGGGTCCTTCTGCTGCATGAACATATAGTCTGAAAAAGACTAGTATATATAATACAATTCATTTTGGAGGGATTCACATGTACTAGTAGTCAAATCTCCTTAAACCTAACCAAAGCCCACAGCTGGCAAATTTTGGTATGGGGTGATATTGATTGGGTCCATATTCCCAACACCGGTTTCATAAAACAGGTCTGCTATATTTGCAAATGGGGGTGGGGAGCATCTATTACATTTCTTGGGGAAATTCATGCTGTAGAGTTTGGAAATATAGAACATTGCCTTTTTCCTTAATTTGGCTCATTCTCCCTTCAGAAATCCATTGAGAGGACTGTGTAAACCCAGGGAGGGGGAAAAACAACTCGGCAAACCTTGTTTTTCTTTTCCTGAGTTTACCTTGCCTGCCTGAGAAAGTGGAGGACGCATCCTCCCTACCTGAGACTGGGCCTGACTATGAGTCCAGCCTGTGGCATTAGGATGCACGCAATCATTTGGTCTGCTTTGGTGGGTTGCTTTTCTGCATACCACCAACAGGTGTGCAGGCCGTTTCCACCACTGCACCCATGCATGCATGCACTTTGGGGCACACTGCTGAGCCATCATAACTAATTAACTAAATAAATATCTTTATCTTTATACGGTTATTTTTTCTTGAGGGGAGCAAATATCCTATGATATAACTATGGTTTCTATGACTTTGAATAATCGTTTTTTGATCCCATGACCTACGAATTGGCAATCACTGCCCTGGGTAAATGAAAAAGTATTTTAAATTAACACAGGTAAGAATATGGCCTGAAACGCAAGCACCCTCACAACCAAATTCTAGAAAACCCACCTTTTCAAAATAATACCACTAAAAAGGAAAAAAATATATTACTGGATATTAAAAACTCCACAAGGGAATATTCACTTATGCATTTGGTAGTTTCATCAAGTTGAATTTGTACAGCATCAGCAAATGCATACGTTTAAATCTATACAATTCCCCAACCTTTCACCCCTTTTAGGTCAGTGGAACTGTATTCAAAATTGTTCTTTCTTTTCTGGCTTCAATTTTTAAAGACAGTTTTCCAAAGCTTGCAAACCTTTCCCCATTACCACCAGAACGGCAATATTTTGAGCAATGCTTTCAGGTTGACATCAGTCTTCCAAAAAATTAAAGTTTAAGGCTGCCACTCTGCACTGCTTTTCAAAACACTTAAAATAGATGGCAGGAGGACCAGGCACTTGGACTTTTAAGCTATTCCCCTCCCCCACTTCACCCTCTAACAAAACCTACATTAGTCATGTACTGTGTTCTGTTCAGTGAATTACTCCCTCCCCCCAATGTCTAAATACATACAAATAAATTCATTTAGCCAAAAGCTTATGCCTGGTTTTAAACTTTTTAAATGATTTAATACAGTTGAACCTTCTTATAACCTATCTATTCAGTGCCTTGAGTATTTCCCAGGTGAAATTGAGCCCCAATATAATTCCACATAGAAATATTCCTTTAGGGAAGACTAACATCCTTCTTAAAGGATACCAGTGTTAGAAGGAAGTGAACTTCATTGGAAAAAATGTGTGTGTGTGTGTATTGGGGTGGGGGGTAGAGGTGTGTGTTCTATTTTTTCCTTTTTAGGAAGTCTTATTTCCTCTGGTAATGGGAAATATCCATAAGCTCAAGCTTACTTACCCCATTTTCTATCCCCAAAGTGCCCAAAGTTCTAAACTTATTTACTAAACATGAAAAAGACAATAAAACACACCAACTTAAGAATGTCCAAGACAAAACCGAACGCATGTTTTAGAATAGTTGCCCTGCTTTAAGATTTACTGACCTGAATTTTGGCTTCACTCAGATTCAAGCGTTCTGCAATCTCATTTCTGAGGGGAGAAAATCGCAAAGGTCAATATTTGGAATTATGGATAAAATGAAATATATCATGTATATTATTTCTATCCCCGCCTACTAGTAGTTTTCTGTAATACAGCTGGTGCCTTGCTTTAAGGAGAATTCTCCCACGGACAACTTACCTGTTAAATTAGAAAAACAGAATATATGTGAAAGTTTCTAGTAGGGTATCTGTTAGTCGAATATGGCTCAATTTCTCTGTTCGTGGAACAGCAGAGAACAACCCTGAAAATCTTTTCTAGGGAGGTCCCGCCGTGAAAAGAAATAAAACGCCAAAACACCTTTAAAGTGCTGTTTAGCACCACAGTATTTGTTTATTGTAAAAGGTACACTCCCAAGGAGAAACTCCGAAACACGTCGGCCAAGCGCTCAAGGGAAATTCTTTTTTGCTCTTTGGCGGCAAAGGCTGAATACGGCAGAACCAGAAAGGGCGCCCCTATACCTCGGACAGACTCTTCCTAGTCCCGCATTCTGGCCGAGCTAGAATATACCCGACCCATCGTACACGATGGGGATTTGGACTACAAGGGCTATGGCGCAGCTAGCAAGAAGTGAGGGAAGGCGGTCGCCAGTTTTTAAACGCTCAAAATTCTGCCTCTTGGTAACGGCGCTCCACGCGGCAGCGTTAAGACTACGCTCCCCAACTGAGGCGCTCGCCTCTTGCGCGAAATTGAAAGGGCGCGAGAAAGCTAAGTAATCACGATAAATATTTTAAAAATAAAACTACAAAAAGTCGGTATTACACAAATTACCAAAATTTTAAATCAAAGCAGTATCAATTCGACCATGCCTTACTCGCTGCACCCTAATACCGAAAAGTCTTGTAGGCACTGCCGCAATCCCAGAGAGCAAGGGTGGACCCAGGCACCCTGGAGCCCCCTAGGTGGATTTTGGCCAGGAGAGGAAGGAAAAGGATTGTGGGAAAAAGCCTCTGGCGTCCGCGTATGAGCCCATCCCACCCCCTAAGCCCCCCGCCTGGCCCCCCAGCCCCCCGCCCGAGCCGGGCGTTTCCTGAACAAGTCACTCAAGTCACTTACCGTGCGAACAAGCTGGGGTACGGAGCGCGACGGAAAGTGTTCTCCAGCGCCTGCAGCTGCCACTTGGCGAACACGGAGCGGCCGCGGCGCTCTTCCCTCACTGGGATCTGTAACCCCTGCGCGACCGCGGGAGATGGCTCCTCCTGCTGCTGCGGGGCCTCCAAGTCGCGATCACCGCCGCCGCCGCCGTTGCCTTCGCCGTCGCGGCCACGGCTATCGCTGCCGCTGCCGCCGCCACTGCGGCTATCGCTGCCGTCGAGGCCGCCGCCGCCGCCATCGTGGCTATCACTGCCGTCGAGGCTGCTACCGCCGCCGCCATCTTGCCTATCACCGCCGTCGAGGCTGCCGCCGTCGAGGCCGCCGCCGCCGCCGCCACCATGGCGAACGCCCTCATGGTTTTCTTCGTTCACGCGGATGAGCGCTCTGGCGCCAACATGTTTCACTGCTGCTGCTCCGTGCTTAGGTTCGGTCGGTGGTTCATCTCCTACAGCTTCAACCACCAAGGTCGCGGTAGTCTTTACATCTGTGGAAGGAGGAAAGCAAAAGAAACCAGGGAATTGAAGCCCACAGTGCATGGGCTGGAGGGGTTTGAGGGACCGCGATGGCCAGAGATCGGCATCGGCCGCCTGCATAACATCCAGTCCACCCGCCCCTGCTAGGGAAAGTTCCTCTTTTGGAGTTTTGCCAAAGCACCTGTGCCAGTCTAGGCACTGACCAGGCTGTTCTTCCCGTTCTGTGCCGGCTCGCATGTTGAGGTAATTGATGTCATAATTGCTGCATCTGGGACGGGGTTCCATGCTCATAGTGCTGTCGATGAATCCTAACACTTCTGCAGGATGCACTGAGGGCCGTGGCGTTCCCTGGGTCGCGGATGGAGCTGGGATCCTCGCGGGGTGGTTGCTCTCCTGGCGCCGGGACCTGTAATGGCGCAGTCTTCGGCGTGTGCGCCTTATATAGGGGTATGTTGACGCCCGCCGGTTCAAAGCGTACACGCTCACGTTGGTTAGACGCTCTCTTATTAGGGATCACATTAACTCTCGCCGGTTTCCGCGAGACCTGGTGGGGGCGCGCTCGCGGAGAGGTAGCGTAAGAAAAATAGTACGAGTGTATGCACCAGTGGTGCTGGTAGTGCGTATGCTTGTGTTGGGGAACCATGACTCCAACTTGTAGCTTAACTTCCAACTCAGACAAAGTGTCTGATTGGAGGAACGGGCAGTGCTGAATTGTGAAAGCCATCTTGGCCACGTGAGGGAAGACTTCATCCTGGCTTCTCGAACTCGTCTGGCGGTGTTTGAGCAGTATTCCTCCGTCCAGCTCCCGATATCCCGCAGCCCTCGAATGGCATGGTGTTGCTTACTGCCCCGAGGGAAAAGACAGAGAGATGGGGCTGGGGAAAGCGAGGAACCCTTAACAACCCAAACACGCTAAAGCAAGGGTTGTCGATCCAGCATTGGGCTCGAAGCACGACTCTCCCTTCCTAGAAGTTGGTGATTAATAAGGTAGGGCTGTCTGGTTCTGTTTCATTCGCGTCCAAAACCCGCATATGGGGGTAGTGATTAAGACTAAATGATTAGTTTGGAGGCTGCTTGCACTGGGTTTTTGAAATCAGATCCCACCGTGCATTCCGAGCGGGAGTATGGGTTTACACAGCAGTCCAGGTGCTCAGGTGCACACTGCAAGAAACCCCATGTGCCTCTTGAGAAAGCTCCAAGACTAAATATTTTTAGTAATAAATCCATGTCAGAGTGCAAGTGCAGAAATCTGCCAAATGCTCAGTGCATCCAAGAATGCCTATGCTGCCTGGGCCCTTTCCTTCAGTTCCTGGCGTTTGCAACATTTTCTGTGCTGAGCTGCCACTCTTCTCCTTGCTCCAGCTCTGCAAGTGCAGAAAGCGCGCGCTATTCCCTAGCCAGTACAGCAGCAGGACCGAAAAACGCTCTTAATTCCGTGGCCAGTACTGCGAACCTGGGAAGAGTTCCTACCTTCCTCAATTCCACTTCCTCTCCTCCCCCTACCGTTGTATAGAATTATCTTCCTGAGCCATTTTTTCCCCACTAACATGTCAAATAAAAAAGGCCCAATCTTTCCCTCTCTTTTTTCCCTTTTTCTTTTTTTGAAGAGCTTCCGTCCTGCCTCTCTCTTTATCTGACTGTGTCCTTTTCCATATCCTTTAATAAACGGTAAAAAGAAAAAAAAGGGCAGGCCACACTTGAAGGTTTTACAGTTCTTCCTCCAAGAAGTGTTTTCAGGTGCTCCAGTACATTTTGCTGTCCTTCATGTTATGAGAATAACTTGTAATAACGAGCCCTCTGTTTGGCATTGTACATAATTTATCCTACTTTTACCTTTACAACCACCATTACTACCATATCCATTTTTTTATGCAGAAGACTGAGCCCCAGGGAAGCCAGGCAACTTGCCCATGGTCAAACCAGCCAGTTTGAATACAAAGTCTGTGCACTTTCCACCGTATTACTGCCATCTTATTTCTTTTTTTAAATAAAAGTATCATTGATATACAATCTTATGAAGGTCTCACATGAAGAACATTGTGGATTCAATATTCACCCATATTATCAAGTCCTCACCCCCACCCCATTGCAGTCACTGTCCATCAGCCTAGTGAGATGCTATAGAGTTATTACTTGTCTTCTCCATGCTATAGTGTCTTCCCTGTGACCTACATATATTGTGTGTGCTAATTTTAATGCCCCTTAATCCCCTTCTGCCTCCCCACTCACCCTCCCCAAACCCTCTCCTCCCCCTAACCTCCAGTCCCTTCTCAGAGTCTGAGAGTCTACTGCTGTTTTGTTCCTTCAGTTTTGCTTTGTTTTGTTCGTTTTTTTTGGTATCATTAATGTACAATTAATGTAACATGAGCAACATTATGGTTACTAGCCTCCCCCCATTTTCAAGTCCCCACCACATACCCCATTACAGTCACTGTCCATCAGCGTAGTAAGATGCTATAGAATCACTACTTGTCTTCTCTGTGTTGTACTGCCTTCCCCGTGCCCCCCACCACATTATGTGTGCTAAGCGTAATGTCCCTTGTTCTCCCTTATCCCTCCCTTCCCACCCATCCTCCCTAGTCCCTTTCCCTCTGGTAACCGCTAGTCCCTTCTTGGAGTCTGAGAGTCTACTGCTGTTTTGATCCTTCAGTTTTTTCTTTGTTCTTATACTTCACAGATGATTGAAATCATTTGGTACTTGTCTTTCTCTGCCTGGCTTATTTCTCTGAGCATAATACCCTCTAGCTCCATCCATGTTGTGGCAAATGGTAGGATTTGTTTTCTTCTTGTGGTTGAATAATATTCCATTGTGTATATGTACCACATCTTTATCCAGTCATCTACTGATGGGCACTTAGGCTACTGTAAATAGTGCTGTGATAAACATAGGGGTGCATATATCTTTTTGAATATGGGATCTTGTTTTCTTCTGGGAAATTCCTAGGAGTGCAATGACTGGGTTAAATGCTATTTCTATTTTTAGTTTTTTGAGGACCCCTCTGTACTGTTTTCCACAGCAATTGCATCAATTTGCATTCCCACCAACAGTGTAGGAGGGGTCCCCTTTTTCCACGTCCTCACCAGCATTTGTTGTTGCTTGTCTTTTGGATGTGGGTCATCCTTACTGGTGTGAGGTGATATCTCATTGTGGTTTTAATTTGCATTTCTCTGATGATTAGCAATGTGAAGCATCTTTTTTTCATTTTTTATTTTGATATCATTTAAGTACAATTACTTGAACATTATCGTTACTAGACTCCCCCTATTATCAAGTCCCCCCCACAAATCCTATTATAGTCACTGTCCATTAGCATAGTAAGATGCTATAGAATCATTACTTGTCTTCTCTGTATATACTGCCTTTCCCGTGTCCCTCCCTGCTACATTATGTGTGCTATTCGTAACGCCCCGTTTTCCCCCTTATCCCTCCCTTCCCATCCATCCTCCCCAGTCCCTTTCCCTTTGGTAACTGTTAGTCCGTTCTTGGGTTCTGTGAGTCTGCTGCTGTTTTTTTCCTTCAGTTTTTGCTTTGTTCTTATACTCCACAGATGAGTGAAATCATTTGGTACTTGTCTTTCTCCACCTGGCTTATTTCACTGAGCATAATACCCTCTAGTTCCATCCAGGTTGTTGCACATGGTAGGATTTGTTTTCATCTTACGGCTGAATAATATTCCATTGTGTATGTGTGCCACATCTTCTTTATCCATTCATCTACTGATGGACACTTAGGTTGCTTCCATTTATTGGCTATTGTAAATACTGCTGCGATAAACATAGGGGTGCATATGTCTTTTTCAAACTGGAGTGCTGCATTCTTAGGATAAATTCCTAGGAGTGGAATTCCTGGGTCAAATGGTATTTCTATTTTTAGTTTTTTGAGGAACTTCCATACTGCTTTCCACAATGGTTGAACTAGTTAACATTCCCACCAGCAGTGTAGGAGGGTTCCTCTTTCTCTACATCCTCTCCAGCATTTGTTGTTGTTTGTCTTTTGGATATTGGCCATCCTAACTGGTATGAGGTGTTATCTCATTTTGGTTTTAGTTTGCATTTCTCTGATGATTAGCGATATGGAGCATCTTTTCATGTGCCTGTTGGCCATCTGAATCTCTTCTTTGGAGAAGTGTCTGTTCAGATCCTCTGCCCATTTTTTAATCGGGTTATTTGCTTTTTGGGTGTTGATGCACGTGAGCTCTTTATATATTTTGGATGTTAACCCCTTATTGGATATGTCATGTATGAATATATTCTCCCATACTGTAGGACACCTTTTGTTCTACTGATGGTGTCCTTTGCTGTACAGAAGCTTTTTACTTTGATGTAGTCCCACTTGTTCATTTTTGTTTTGGTTTCCCTTGCCCGAGGAGATGTGTTCAGGAAAAAATTGTTCATGTTTATATTCAAGAGATTTTTGCCTATGTTTTCTTCTAAGACTTTTATGTTTTCATGATTTACATTCAGGTCTTTGATGCATTTTGAGTTTACTTTTGGCTATGGTGTTAGACTATAATCCAGTTTCATTGTCTTGCATGTAGCTGTCCAGTTTTGCCAACACCAGTTGTTGAAGAGACTGTCTTTTCTCCGTTGTATGTTCATGGCTCCTTTACTATATACTAATTCTGCCATCTTATTTCAAATGACCAAATAATGGCAAGATTCCAGACAGGAGCGGACGAGTGGGAAGGTATTTTGGCGAAGAAGGCAGTTGGGCAGAGTTTGCAAAAATCCTGAGTAGGGTGTGTGTAGAATGTCTCCTCCTGTTGTGCTGGTTCAGGTCTCTTCGCAGTTGCACCAGGGCTTCAGCTGGGTATCCCTAAGCCAGAGGTGTGGGAACTTGGCGTGCTGGTTGTCCTAGCCTGTCTCTTCACGGCTGCGCAAACCTGAGGGGACACTCCAGGGAGCAGGGTGCCACATGCTTTGGTGACTGAGCTGCTTACTTGAAGACAGTCAGGAGGGAGAGGTCATGAGACCCACCCTTGTGTGAGGGCCGCATTTCAATTTTTGTGGGCTCTAGGCATTTTTGCCTGCTTGGGCTCCTTCCTCCATTTATTTTTTAAAAACTGTATTTTGCAACTGTGTCAGCACAAAGATGAATATAATCTGGGATGGATTATATTAATAGCTTTCTTTTGATTTCTCATGAAATCAAAATATTTTCCTGCACTCCTGAAAGTATGGTGGCCTGTGGGCACTGCTGCTACTAGAAATGACTGACTAATGGAGAAGACCCCCTGCCTCACTCTCCCAGAGGGTGGTGAGTAGGAAACCAGGTAATCGATGGTTGGTTGACCAGTTCACTTTCAAAAAGATGTCAAGGGATGGCAGCTCCACAGCCCCTTTCTGACTTTAATCAAGATATTTCCCCCTCAGACTGGCTCTTGCTGAATTCTGCGGGCCTCCCTCTCTTTTGGCTACATACCTGTGAGAAAGTTTGGCCTGGGATGAGTTATTACATGAGAAGTCCATATAGGTTTTAACATAGTGTGCAGTAGCTCTCTAGTACATTGGTAACAGCTCAGGTGTGCTCTGTCCCATCTTGTATTTCCATGGTTTACTCCAGTGTTTTTTAAACCTCCATTACTCATGTGCCCCTTGGAGGTTTTGCCATACCTGGGCACCAGCCATGGTAGTATTTGCTTCACATGTTTACTAGGATGGTTTCACTTTCTGAAAACCTTAAATACGTAACTGAATCTCATCCTAGGCAAAAATAGCTGTGAAGAAAGGGTTTGATATACCAGATTTATGTGAGGTAGAGCATGTCAATAGTTGAGAGCAGGGACTCTGAACTCAACCATTCAGACTGCTGGTATCTGAATCCTAGTTTTGATTGCCACTTGCTAGCTTGGTAACCTGGTAAATTGAGTATTCTCCTTGGGCCTTACTTTTGTCATCTGTAAAATGGGACTAAGAGTGCCTCCTTTATGGGGCTGTTTGGAGGATTAGTTGAAATAATCACAATAGCTAACCACTAATTCTTACTATGTGCCATGCACTGTTCATAGTGCTTCCTGTGTATTAACGTATTTAACCCTTTTAACCACCCTATGGAGGTAGATACTGCTATTATCCTCATTTTACAGAAGATGTTATGGTGTCACAGAAAGGTTAAGTAAGTTGCCTAATAGCATGCAGCTGGTAAGGGTTGGACCTTGGTCTTGAACCTTTTTAGAATGAAGCTTTGTAGGGAGAAGATGTTCAATAATGGTAGCTATTGTGATTAAAAAAAAATATATATATATATATATATAGTCAGTCATTTCTAGTATATTCACAATGTTGCGCAACTGCCACCATTATCTAATTCTAGAACATTTTATCACCCTATAGAGAAGTCTGTATCCATTAGCAGTAATTTCCTAGTCCCCCCTCCCAAAAACCCCTGGTAAACACTAATTTCTCTGGATTTTCCTGTCCTAGATATTTCAGACCAGTGGAATCATACAACATGTGACCATTTGTGTCTGACCTCTCCCATTTTTCATTAGGAAAGTTGTAGCATGTATCAGTACCTTATTCGTATTTATGGCTGAATAATATCCCATTGTACAGATATACCACATTTTGTTTAACCATCCATCAGTTGATGGACATTTGAGTTGTTTCCATCATTTGGTGATTGAGAATAGCACTGCTTTGATTGTTATGAACATGTCCCAGTTTTGTTTGAATATCTGATTTCATTTCTTTTGTGTATATACTTAGGAATGGAGTTACTGGGTCATATGGTAATCCTATGTTTAACTTGATGAGGAGGAACTGCCAAAGTGTTTTCCACAGCAGCTACACCATTTTACATTCCCACTAGCAATGAACAAGGGCTCCAATTCATCCACATCCTTGCTAACACTTGTTATTTTCTGTTTTGTAAAAAATTATAGCCATCCTAGTAGGTGTGAAGTGGTATCATATGGTTTTGATTTGCATTTTTTTAAAAACTAATGATGTTGAGCATCTTTTAATTTGCTTTTTGGCCATTAGTACATCTTCAGAGAAATGCCTCTTCAAGTCTTTTGCCCATTTGTTAATTGCATGTTTGCTTGTTGTCATAGAGTTGTATGAGTTCTCTGGATACTAGAGTATTTATGATTTGCAAACATTTTCTTCCATTTTTAAGTTTTCTTTCCACTTTCTTGATAGTGTCCCTTCATGTTCATAATCACAAGCCTGCCCTTGTGCGGCTTTGGAGTTCAAAATGAATCGATATAGGCCAATTCATTCCTGCCCCCACATGCACACATGGGGGAGAAAACAAATCTAATCCTTTCTGGAATTACTGAGGCCTTATTGAGGCTTTAACAAGATTTTTACAGATAAGGCCCAGTCAAATATGCACATACTGTTTTTAAAAAGCCACCGTCAGCACAAACAATAAGCTAAAGATGTAGATATCCAAAGACTTATTACCAGATACAAACTATTTGAAAACGTGTTCAACATGTTTAAATAAACGAGAAAATAGTAAAGAAACACAAGGAAGGAATAACTAGGTATCCCAAAGAAGCAAATAGACTTCTAGAAACTAAAGTAAAAGATTAACGTAATTTAAAAAATTTTCTATTGTGGTAAAATACACATAATATAAAATGTACCATTTTAAACATTTTAAAATGTACAATTCAGTGGTATTTAGTACATTTATAATGCTGTGCAATCACCACCACTATTTAGTTCCAGAAAATTTTCATCACTCCAAAAGGCCATTTGTACCCATTAAATACACGCTCCCCATTCTCACCTTCCCCAGCCTTTGGCAACCATGAATGTACTCTCTGTTGATTTGCATATGCTGGACAGGTCATACACATGGAATCATACAATATGCGGCCTTTTGTGTCTGGCTTCTTTCACTTAGCATAATGTTGTCTAAGTTCATCCATGTGGTAGCATGAATCAGTAATTCTTCTTACATGGGGGCATTAGATCCCGGCCTCAAGGACCTAAATGCCTGGACAATCTGGAGCTGAAGTCCTGTATAGAGGCTTGGAGTGCCCTAGTGGTGGCTTTGGCACTGCCACACCCAAATGGCACACTTACCCGCCTTCCCCTTGCTGAGGGCTGGCTGGTGATGCAGGCTTAGACTACCATGAGGAGTCCTTCTGCCAGGGAATAATCCTTCTGTGAAGGAGCTAATGACCCTTGATCTTTATTCTGGTTTATAAACTAAGGGAGCATCTAAACACTATTTTTTTTCCCCCTTGGAAAACTTTTATTTTATTTTATTTTATTTTGGTATCATTCATCTACAATTATATGAGGAACATTAGGTTTACTAGACTCCCCCCAACACCAAGGCCCCCCCACATACCCCATTACAGTCACTGTCCATCAGCATAGTAAGATGCTATAGAATCACTAATTGTCTTCTCTGTGTTGTACAGCCATCCCCGTGTCCCCTGCCATCATTATGTCTGCTAATAGTAAGGCCCCTTTTCCCCTCTTATCCCTTCCTTCCCACCCATCCTCCCCAGTCCCTTTCCCTTTGGTAACTGTTAGTCCATTCTTCAGTTCTGTGAGTCTGCTGCTGTTTCGTTCCTTCAGTTTTTGCTTTGTTCTGACACTCCACAGATAAGCGAAATGATTTGATACTTGTCTTTCTCCGCCTGGCTTATTTCACTGAGCATAATACCCTCTAGCTCCATCCAGGTTGTTGCAAGTGGTAGGATTTGTTTTCTTCTTATGGCTGAATAATATTCCATTGTATATGTGTACCACATCTTCTTTATCCATTCATCTACTGATGGACACTTAGGTTGCTTCCATTTCTTGGCTATTGTAACTAGTGCTGCGATAAACATAGGGGTGCATATGTCTTTTTCAAACTGGAGTGCTGCATTCTTAAGGTAAATTCCTAGGAGTGGAATTCCTGGGTCAAATGGTATTTCTATTTGAGTTTTTTGAGGAACCTCCATACTGCTTTCCACAATGGTTGAACTAGTTTACATTCCCACCAGCAGTATAGGAGGGTTCCCCTGTCTCGACAAACTTGCCAACATTTGTTGTTGTTTGTCTTTTGGATGGTGGCGATCCTTACTAGTGTGAGGTGATATCTCATTGTGGTTTTAATTTGCATTTCTCTGATGATTAGCAATGTGGAGCATTTTTTCGTGTGCCTGTTGGCCATCTGAATTTCTTGTTTGGAGTAGTGTCTGTTCAGCTCCTCTGCCCATTTTTTAACTGGTTTATTTGCTTTTTGTTTGTTGAGGTGTGTGAGCTCTTTATATAATTTGGATGTCAACCCCTTATCAGATATGTCATTTATGAATATATTCTCCCATACTGTAGGATGTCTTTTTGTTCTACTGATGGTATTCTTTGCTGTACAGAAGCTTTTCAGTTTGATATAGTCCCACGTGCTCATTTTTGCTTTTGTTTCCCTTGTCCGGGGAGATATGTTCATGAAGAAGTTGCTCATGTTCATGTCCAAGAGATTTTTGCCTATATTTTTTCCTAAGAGTTTATGGTTTCATGACTTACATTCAGGACTTTGATCCATTTTGAGTTTACTTTTGTGTATGGGGTTCGACAGTAATCCAGTTTCACTCTCTTATGGGTAGCTGTCCAGCTTTGCCAACACCAGCTGTCAGCTGTTGAAGAGGCTGTCATTTCCCCATTATGTATCCATGGCTCCTTTATCATATATTAGTTGACCATATATACTTGGGTTAATATCTGGACTCTCTATTCCATTCCACTGGTCTATGAGTCTGTTCTTGTGCCAGTACCGAATTGTCTTGATTACTGTGGCTTTGTAGTAGAGCTTGAAGTTGGGAAGCGAGATTCTCCCCTGCTTGATTCTTCTTCGTCAGGATTCCTTTGGCTATTCAGGGGCTTTTATGTTTCCATATGAATTTTAGAACTATTTGATCCAGTTCCTTGAAGAATGCTGTTGGTATTTTGATAGGGATTTCATTGAATCTGTAGATTACTTTAAGCAGGATGGCCGTTTTGAAAACATTAATTCTTCCTAGCCAAGAGCATGGGATGAGTTTCCATTTGTTAGTGTCCTCTTTAATTTCTCTTAAGAGTGTCTTGTAGTTTTCAGGGTATAGGTCTTTCACCTCCTTGGTTAGGTTTATTCCTAGGTATTTTATTCTTTTTGAAGCAATTGTGAATGGAATTGTCTTCCTGATTTCTCTTTCTGCTAGTGTATCATTCATCGTTAGTGTATAGGAAAGCAACAGATTTCTGTGTATTAATTTTGTATCCTGCAACTTTGCTGAATTCAGATATAAGTTCTAGTAGTTTTGGAGTGGAATCTTTAGGGTTTTTTCTGTACAATATCATGTCATCTGTAAAGAATGACAGTTTGACTTCTTCTTTACCAATCTGAATGCCTTTTATTGCTTTATTTTGTCTGATTGCTGTGGCTAGGACCTCCAGTAGTATGTTGAATAACAGTGGGGAGAATGTGCATCCCTGTCTTCTTCCTGATCTCAGAGGAAAAGCTTTCAGCTTCTCACTGTTAAGTATGATGTTGGCTGTGGGTTTGTCATATATGGCCTTTATTGTGTTGAGGTACTTGCCCCCTGTACCCATTTTGTTGAGAGTTTTTATCATGAATGGATGTTGAATTTTGTGAAATGCTTTTTCAGCATCTATGGAGATAATCATGTGGTTTTTGTCCTTCTTTTTGTTGATGTGGTGGATGATGTTGATGGATTTTCAAATGTTGTACTATCCTTACATCCCTGAGATGAATCCCACTTGATCATGGTGTATGATCCTCTTGATGTATTTTTGAATTCGGTTTCTAATATTTTGTTGAATATTTTTGCATCTATGTTCATCAGGGATATTGGTCTGTAATTTTCTTTTTTGGTGGGGTCTTTGCCTGATTTTGGTATTACAGTGATGCTGGCTTCATAGATTGAGTTTTGAAGTATTCCCTCCTCTTCTATTTTTTGGAAAACTTTAAGGAGAATGGGTATTATGTCTTCTCTATATGTCTGATAAAATTCAGCGGTGAATCCATCTGACCTGGGGTTTTTTTTCTTGGGTAGTTTTTTGATTACCGATTCAATTTTGTTGCTGGCAATTGGTCTGTTTAGATTTTCTGTTTCTTTCTTGGTCAGTCTTGGAAGGTTGTAGTTTTCTAGGAACTTGTCCATTTTTTCCAGGTGTTCCAGCTTGTTAGCATATAGATATTCATAGTATTCTCTAAGAATACTTTGTATTTTTGTGGGGTCCATAGTGATTTTTCCTTTCTCATTTCTGATTCTGTCGATGTGTGTACATTCTCTTTTTCTCTTAGTAAGTCTGGCTAGGGGCTTATCTATTTTGTTTATTTTCTCAAAGAACCAGCACTTGATATCATTGATTTTTTTCTATTGTTTTATTCTTCTCAATTTTATTTATTTCTTCTCTGATCTTTATTATGTCCTTCCTTCTGCTGACTTTGGGCCTCATTTGTTCTTCTTTTTCCAGTTTCAATAATTGTGACTTTAGACTATTCATTTGGGATTGTTCTTCCTTCTTTAAATAGGCCTGGATTGCTATATACCTTCATCTTAGAACTGCCTTCACTGCGTCCTGCAGAAGTTGGGACTTTGTGCGGTTGTTGTCATTTGTCTCCATATATTGCTTGATCTCTATTTTAATTTGGTCATTGATCCATTGATTATTTAGGAGCATGCTGTTAAGCTTCTATGTGTTTGTGAGGCTTTTTGTTTTTTTGTACAATTTATTTCTAGTTTTATACCTTTGTGGTCTGAGAAGTTGGTTGGTAGAATTTCAATCTTTTTGAATTTAGTGAAACTCTTTTTGTGGCCTAGTGTGTGGTCTATTCTGGAAAATGCTCCATGTTCACTTGAGAAGAATGTGTATCCTGCTGCTTTTGGGTGTAGAGTTCTGTAGATGTGTATTAGGTCCATCTGTTCTAATGTGTTGTTCAGTGCCTCTGTGTCCTTACTTATTTTCTGTCTGTTGGATCTGTCCTTTGGAGTGAGTGGTGTGTTGAAGTCTCCTAGAATGAATGCATTGCATTATACTTCCTCCTTTAATTCTGTTAGTATTTGTTTCACATATGTCATGCTCCTTTATTGGGTACATATATATTTACAGTGGTTATGTCCTCTTGTTGGAGTGACCCCTTTATCATTATGTAATGTTCTTCGTTATCTCTTGTTACTTTCTTTGTTTTGAAGTCTATTTTGTCTAATGCAAGTACTGGAACACCTGTTTTTTTTCTCCATATTGTTTGCATGAAATATCTTTTTCCATCCCTTGACGATTTTTAGTCTGTGTATATCTTTGGGTTTGAGGTGAGTCTCTTGTAAGCAGCATACAGACGGGTCTTGCTTTTTTATCCATTCTGTTACTCTGTATCTTTTGATTGGTACATTCAGTCCATTTACATTTAGGGTGATTATTGAAAGATATGTACTTACTGCCATTGCAGGCTATAGATTTGTGGTTACCAAAGGTTCAAGGGTAACTTCTTTATTATGTAACTGTCTAACTTAACTCGCTTATTAAGCTATTATAAACACAGTGTGATGATTCTTTATTTCTCTCCCTTGTTATTCCTCCTCCTCCATTCTTTATATGTTAGGTGTTTTATTCTGTTCTCTTTTGTGTTTCCTTTGACTGCTTTTGTGATTAGTTGATTTTATTTTTTTTCCTTTAGTTAGTATTTGTTTGTTCTGCTTTCTTTGGTGTGATTTTATTTTCTCTGTTGACTTCTATTTAGCCTTACGAGTGCTTCCTTCTAGAGCAGTCCCTTTAAAATATCCTGTAGAGGTAGTTTGTGAGAGGCAAATTCCTTCAACTTTTGCTTGTCTGGAAATTGTTTAATCCCCCTTTCATATTTAAATGATAATCATGCTGAATACAGTATTCTCAGTTCAAGGCCCTTTTGTTTCATTGCATTAAATATGTCATGCCATTCTCTTCTGGCCTGTAAGGTTTCTGCTGAGAAGTCTGATGATAGCCTGATGGGTTTTCCTTTGTAGGTGACCTTTTATCTCTTTCTGGCTGCCTTTAATACTCTGTCCTTGTCTTTGATCTTTGCCATTTTAATTATTATATGTCTTGTTGTTGTCCTCCTTGGGTTCCCTTGTGTTGGGAGATCAGTGGGCTTCCATGGTCTGAGAGACTATTTCCTCCCCCAGTTTGGGGAATTTTTCAGCAATTATTTCTTCAAAAACACTTTCTATCCCTTTTTCTCTCTTCTTCTTCTTCTGGTACCCCTATAATGTGAATATTGTTCCATTTGGATTGGTCACACAGTTCTCTTAATATTCTTTCATTCCTGGATATCCTTTTATCTCTCTCTGCCTCAGCTTCTCTGTATTCCTGTTCTCTGATTTCTATTCTATTAACAGTCTCTTGCACCTCATCCAGTCTGCTCTTAATTCCTTCCAGTGATTGTTTCATTTCTTTAATCTCTGTCCTGATTTCATCCCTTAGCTCTTGCATATTTCTCTGCAGCATGGTTATGACCTTTATTTTGAATTCTTTTTCAGGAAGATTGGTTATATCTGTCTCCCCAGGCCCTCTCTCAGGAGTTGTCTGGGTGATTCTTGACTGGACCAAACTCTTCTGCCTTTTCATGGTGATAGAGGTAGTCATAGGCAGGTGGCACATTTGTCAGCCTCTTTGTGAGATGCTGAGTTCTTGCAGATGTAGATATAGCCTGACTGTTGTACTGTATCTTCTGGTCTGTTAGGCATAGTTGTATTTGTTGTATTTTCAAAAATATATATGGTTTTGGTAGGAGATTTCTGCTGCCCTATTCACGCTGCCAACTTGGCTCCTCCTCTCCTCTAAACACTTTTTAAGGACCTTTGCAGTCAAGAGAGTTGTAATATTATGGAAGTTCATGTTCATAGATGATGTTTCTGCTGCAAATGAGGGTCACCCATTGCAGGTGTGGCCAACAGGAGGGTGGGATTGAGGGGGCTTTCTCTTCATCAAAGCTTGCAGGAGTCCATTCACAGCACTGTGCAGTTTCTAATTCTTACTTCTCCCTGCAAGGGGACTGTATAGCTAGGGATTTACAACTTTTTTAGTCCACTATGGAAAACAGTATGGAGGTTCTTTAAAAACTTAAACATGTAATTACCATATGTCCCAGTAATTTCACTTCTGGGCATTTACCCCCCCCAAAAAATGCAATCCCTAACTTGAAAAGATTTATGCACCTCTATGTTTATTGCAACATTATTTACAATAGCCAAGATATGGAGGCAACCTAAGTGTCCATCAACAGAGGAATGGATAAAGAAGATGTGGTACTTACATAAAATGGAATATGCCTCAGCCATAAAAAAGAAAGAAATGTTAACCATTTGTGACAATATGTATGGACCTAGAGGATATTAGGCTAAGTGACATAAGTTAGACAGAGAAAGAGAAATACCATATGTTTTCATGTATGTACAGAACATAATATAAAAAAACAACTCAAACAGAAATAAACTCATCAACACAGAGAATGGGTGGTTGGTTATCATGGGGGGCCGAGATGAAATAGGTGAAGGGGATAAAGAGGTACAAACATCAATTTATAAAATAATTTAGTGACAGGGATGAAATTATAGCATAGGGAATGTAGCTCATAATATTGTAATATCTTTTTATGGTGACAGATGGTAACCACACTTATCATGGTGAGCATTTAATAATGTATGTAATTGATGAATCACTTAATTGTTCATCTGAAAGCAATATAATATTGTATATAAACTATATTCCAATAAAAGTGATAAACAAATAAATAAAATGGAACAAAGCAGATGCCACAAGAGAGGAGCAAAGTAATCTTATGGATGTTCAAAGGAAGGAGAGGTCACATACAGCACAGGTATAGAAACATAGGAAAGAGGTGAGATTTATGATGAATTTTGAAAGATGGTTGGGAGTTGGGAGTTCTTATTTACTTTTAAAAATAAATACCTTTTTTCTTCTAATTACCAAAGCACCAAATGATTGCTGCAATGAATTTTGAAAATATAATGAAGCCAAATAATATAAAATAAAATAAGCTCCCCCATAATGGCAACTTTCATTTTTTTCTATATTCTATACTTTTAGTAAGTACTATATTCCGTTTAAGTATCTGATGGTCTATTCTGATTGTCTAACATTGCATCACAAATTATTCCAACAGTTTAAAAAATTTTAAAGCATTGTGTTCACGTAATTCTAGTGTGAAGGTAGAATTGAGAAGGAATGTCCAAGTATTTTATTTTATATATAAAAAAACTAAGGCAGGAATAAATTAAGTGATTTTCTCAGGAACAAGACTAACTGAAGTAACAGCATGTAGTATTTACAAAGAATTGTATTATTTATTACTGCTTATGGTGTTACACCAAAAGCACAGTGGCTTAAAAAATAAAACATGTATTATCTAACAGGAAAAACAGTTTTTAAAGCTTTGAACAAATGATTGCCTACTACTCTGTTATTGATACATCTATTCTCTCATTCAATCATTCCATCTTTATTTATTGCCATCCATACACACTATTGTATTTTAATGTCAAGCAAGTGCCTGACACTTAATTGGATTTTTGTTTAATCAGTGAATGAATGAGTAGGTTTCAGGCAGTATGCTAGATCTATAACTATTTTCTTAGTCATTTTCTCCACTGTTAAACACTTAAGATTTTCCTTTTTTCCCATATTTTATAACTGCTGCACTTCTGTGCATGAATTATTTGTTAGAGGGACTTCAATGGATAGAGTTCAGAGATTTCAATGGGTAGAGTTCAGAGACGGGGGAGAGAATATAGGTAGATAGCTCAAAATGAAGGTGACACCAGAAAGAGCGTATTTATGGGCCAGCGAATAGTTTGCATTGGCTGGAGATGAGTTAGGGGAGATGTGAGGGCTGAAAAGTAAGAAGAATTCTTTCCATTTGTATAGTAGTTCCTAATTTAAGGAATACTTTCATAGACATTCATTTACATAATCCTGACAGCATTATTTCCACTTTATAAATGAAGAAACTGGGAATTAGAGAGTTTGAGTTGTCTTAGTTTGCACAGCTGGTCAGTGATAGAGATAGAACTGGGTTTTGAAATATGTGTTTTGGAGTTTGGGTTTTATCTTGAGAGCAATGGGGAGTCATTGGAGGGTATTATTATTATTACTATTATTATTAATTGGTATAACTTTTTATTCTGAAATAGTTTGACTCCCAAGAAGTTGCAAAAAATAGTAGTATGGCGAGTTCCTGTGTAGATTGCATCCAGGTTTTCCCAATGAGTGTAACTTATATGCTTTGTCAAAACCAGGAACTTGATATTGGTACACTGTTATTCACTTGGGGTTTCTCAACCTTGGCACTGTTGTCCTTTTGAATGACATCATTCTTTGTTGTGGGCTGTCCTGTGCACTGTGAGATGTTTAACAGCTCCCCTGACCTCTACCCACTAGATGCTGCTAGCAACTGCCGTTCCCCCAGCTTTCATGACCAAAAATATCTCCAGACATTGCCCAATATCCCCTGGGGGCAGTGGCAGCATTACCTGTGGCTGAGAACCACAGCATTAACTCAAGTACACAACTCAATTGGAGTGTGTGTGTGTGTGTAGTGCCATGACATTTTATCGCTTGTATAGGTCCACGTAACCATCATGACAGTCAGGATACAGAACTGTGCTATAAATCCTCAAGTATGTCATTTCTGGGTCTTATGGTACATGTATGTTTAGTTTTTAAGTAAATTGCCAAATAATTTTCGATGGTGGCTGTGCAATTTTACATTCCTTTCAATATCACCAATGGGGTTTCTTTGTGTCTTTGCCAACATTTGATATTGCCACTTTCTTAGCCATTCTGATAAGTGTGCAGTGATCTCATTAAGAAAATTTGCATTTTTCAGATGGCCCGTGATGTTGAGCATCTTTTCGTGTGCTTTTTGCCATCTATATATTATCTTAGGTGCATGTCTGCACATGTATTTTCTCATATTGTAAATGAATTGTTTGTTTCTACTGCTGAGTGTTGAGTGTTCTTTGTTTATATCCTGGATTCTTTGTCAGTTATGTGATTTGCAAATATTTTTTCCTATAGTTTGCCTTTTCATCCTCTTAGCAGAGTCTTTGGAAGAGCAAAAGTTGTTTCAAAAATTTACTTTTCAAGTTTTATTGGCATATAATTGACATACAGCCCTGTCTTACTTTAAGGTGTGCCACATAATGACTTGACATACATATACTGTGAAATGCTTACCAAAATATGTTTAGTTAACATGTTAATTCTTCTCCTCATAGAGTTCTAAAATTTTTAGGATCTACTCTCTTAGCAACTTTCAAATATACCATCCAGCAGTGTTAGCTGTAGCCATCACATTGTACATTACATCCCCAGTACTTATTTATAACTGGAGGTTGGTATCTTTTAACCATCTTCATCTAATTACAAGTTTTTAATTTTCACAAGGTCCAGTCCATCAGTTTTTCCCTTTATGGATCATGTTACATCTAAGAAGTCTTTCTTTACTTTCAGATCCTAAAAATTTTCACCTATTTTTTTCTAAAAGTTTTATAGTTGTATGATGTACATTTAAGTGTGATCAATTTTGAGTTAATTTTTATATAAGCTGTGAGGTTTAAGTTGAGGTTCATCATTTTGCTTATGAATGTCCAATTGCTCCAGCATTATTTGAATTTTTTTTACACCTTTGTCAAAAATGAGTTGAGCATATTTGCATGGGTCTGGCTCTGGATTCTCTATTCTGTTTTTCTTACCTATATGTTTATCGCTATGCTAATACCAGAGTTTCTTGATTACTGTAGCTATGTCTTGAAATCAAGTGAATTTATTCTTCCCCCTACTTTATTCTCCTTTTGCAAAATTGTTTGACCTCTTCTAGTTCCTTTACTTTTCTATGTACATTTTAGGAGTCTTGTCTATGTTTACAAAAAATCTTGCAGGGATCTTGATAGGAATTGCATTAAAGATCTATATTATTTGGGGGAGAATCTTTACTATGTTGAATCTTCCAATTCGTGAACACTATATATCTTTCACTAGAGGATTTGAACTGTGGTAGTAGTGTGATTTGATGTGTGTTTTCTGAAACTCACACTGGCTGATGTATGAAGAAAGAATTCTTGAAGGTGGAACTTGTAGAGGCAGGGAGATCAATTAGGAGGTTGTTGTAGTCCGTTATATGAGAGATGATGATGGATCGGATGAGGTGATGGATAAATGAGCTTTGGGGTTTGTTTCTGAGATGGAAGTAGTAGAATTTACTGATGGACTGAAGGTAGAGATTAAAGAAGAGGGAAGTGTCAAGGGTAATTCCTGGGTTTCTGGCTTGAGCCAGAAGATCACACCACTTACTAAGAGGAATATACGAAGGATCACATTTTAAGGAAACAGGATTGACTCCTTTGTTGATGTTGTGATTTTCAGGTGTCAGTGGGCCTTCCAGATGTCTATTCTATCTAATAGGCAGTTAAATATATCGTTAGAAGCTAAGGGGGAACTTAGTGCTTTACATACTGATATCTGTACTCAAACTATCCCTTTTGATCATTTGAATTAAGACTAGATAACCTTGTCACTCAAGGGTGGAAACTTGAGTTCTAGGGTCCCGATAATTTGCAAAGGGTTACTGGTCCCATCACTTAGCTCATAAGTGGGAGTATAAGGGAAAGGGATTTGTGACCTGATTTCAAATGGAAAGGGTTGGGAAGTAATGATACGATTGTTGATGCAAATGAACATAAAGAAGGCATACTGGTGAACTCAAAATGTCTGTGCCTTTAAAAATCTGCTGACAAATTTACATTGTATGTACTTTGGGAACAGATAGTTAGTTTTTATTTCTGGTGAGAATAATTCGAAATTCTATTTATACTTTTGGCATGCTGGGTTTTTGCGGGGGAGTAGGGTGAGATGAGAATTGTAATACATTTGAGCTCTGCTCTTATTTACCTGAAAGGGAAAGACTTGGGAGTTACACTCCTATTCCAATGAGTTGGCTATAGGGTTCTGCTAAGGAGTAGGCAGCACCATGAGCTGAGGTCTGTGGATGCTTTGTTGCAGACAGGGTGAATTACAGGTTTAGGACTTTTAAAATAGGTTCTTTGGTGTATTCTGAGGGCATATTTAATCAGCTGGAGCCATTCTAGAATGCTGCCAATGCTGGGGGACTTCTCTAGTGGTAGGAGGGGACCTGTGTGGCATAATAGGATAAGATGGAAGCTTTGTGTGTTCTGGAAGTATTCCCTGGAGCACGGTCATCATCCCTTTTGGCACCTTCAGCTCAGGGCTGTAATTCCTCTTTATTCTTGCTCCTTTTACCACTCCAAGTCTGTTAAATATGGTAGTCTTATTGGGAGGTTAGCAAAAAGCATCTGCTTTTCCTATTCACCAGTGTGTTACAATCCCATTAGAGAAAACATTTCCTAAGCTAAGTAGGCAATTCATTTATTTCAGCATTTGTGTTCTGTGATCCAGGAATCCCCTAGTGCTAATTCAAATTCTGGTTATCTTAACAAGGTTGGAGATTTTTATAGGATGGATAGAATGGGGTGGGGTGGGGGTGGAAAAAATTAAAGATTTGCTTCAAAACTTTAGTGAAACCCATCACCCTACCTCTGGGCTGGTGGGAGACCCATCCCTGAAGCCTTTGCTCAGGTTTCTATGGGGCAGAGAGAATTTGCCCTCGTCCCCAAGGAAGCATGCCATCTTTCCGTCTTCCTGGCTTCAGTGTATGTGTACACCATTTTCTTTCATTAACAGGCAGATTAGGCTGAGTTCTAGAAAATCAAAGGTGCAGGAAGAGCAGCATGCCTCCGGAAAGCCCCCCATCCCTGGCAGGCCTGCCCCACTGGCTGGGATTTCCACTGTTGTAGTAACTCCTCTCAGAGTGTGGGGTCCACAGATATGGGTTACATGAGGGCCAGCTTCACAGTCTTTTGTCATTTAAATACCATTAGTACCATTATTTACTAAATGTTTCCCTTTAAATTGATTTCAAACGGAATCACCTTTTAACTGCAGCCTTGTAATAACCCATAATATCCATGCGATCTCGGGTTTGCTGTGCTAGTTTTACTCTGGCCAAGGCTGGCCTTCCAAGCAAGACCAGTGGGCTTGTCCTGAGGGTCCAAAGGTCATGCTTCCTCCTTTTTCACAGTGACAGGCTCAGGGGCCCTGGAATCTGCATTCCCAGGAAAGGTTTGCTATGGAACCTTTATCTCAGGCTTCACTGAGGAAGAGCGCTTGGCAGGAATCTGTGCCCCTGTGACATTCTCTCCAGTCACTTGGAGAAAGAAGGTTATACCATCCGCATAAACATTTGTGACCCCGGTTGGGTTGGCAAATGTTTTGACTGGCAGCTTTCCACTCTGCTGGACTGCCACACATCTGCTGGAGTTGGTGTGCAAAGTTCACAAGTCATCCCCACAGGGGCTCTGCTTGGGCACATATGGGGTCCTTCTCCTTGGCTTTTTTCCTCCACAAAGAGTTGATTGTGAATGAGAATCAGACCTCCTTGGGGTGAGACATGCAGCAGTATGGCTACCCTTGGAGACCAAGCAGATGCCCAGTATCATAGGTGGTAGTGTAATACAGCTTTCGTGCCCAAACTGCTACACCCAGACAATTACAAGTATGACGCATTTCCCTCCAACCCCTCTCCCTCCTGGCCAGCGGAGCTTGGGGACCTCTGAACAAAATCAGGTATCAGGAGATAGGAGCGTGGGTGTAGCCTCTGAGCATCACAATAATTTTGTTAGAAGTCTTTCCAGTTCACTCAGGGCTTTCCCCCATGTATCTTATAAGGTCCCCTTGGTCTTTGACACCTGCTCAGTGTCCTGACCTCTCAAAGTTCCATTCACAAAAGCCCATTAGTCCAATAAACACCCAGCACTATCATGGTTAAGGGTGCTAAGTTCATATATTTGCAGTTGAACCAGGGGACTTTTGGAGTCAATGCTTAAAAAAAAAATAACTCAGTGTTTCCTAAAGAGTGGTAGAGAGAATTTTGTGTGGTGCATTAGAATACCTTCTTAAAAAATCAACTGTCCAGTGACCAGCCCATGTTCTTATTTTCTATTTGACCACATTTCCTAGTCTAGGTTTCTTCTCTGAATCTCAGCTTTTGGTATCTCCCTGTTAAAGAAAAGCAGAATAGCACTATAGATACATGTAGGGGCTCTGCAGTAAATAAACTTGGTTTTGAATCCTGGCTTCACCACTTACTACTGAAGTGAACAGGCAAGTTACACTGGGCCTTAGGTTCCTTCCCTGTAAAGTGGGATGATAATGGCCTCCACCTCATAGGATTGTTTTTTTCCCTCTTAAAAATGGTTTTATTTTATTTTTAATTAAAAACATTTCTATTGAAGTACATACAGTAAAGTACACAAATCCTACTGAACAGCTTGGCGAATTTTGGCATGTGTATACACTCATGTTACCATCACCCAGATCAAAATATTGAACATACTAATTTCCCCCTGCACCTATTCCCTTTTCCCCCCTTTTTTAAATTGCAGAATAATTGACATATAATGTTATATTAGTTTCAGGGCCACAACATAGTGATTTGACAATTATGTACATTATGAAATGCTCACCATGAGAAGTACAGTTATCATCTTTCACCATACCAAGTTATTCCAATATTATTGACTATACTCCCTATGCTGTACTTTTTATCACTGTGAATTTTTTTATACTTGGAAGTTTGCGCCTCTTTATTTTCATAGGCAGTTTTGAAGATTAAATCATAGGCAAAGCTCTTAGCATAGTGCCTGGCACATAGCCAGCAGTCACATCATATTATGTGTAGCAACAACTAGAACAACAATAATTTTTATTCTTGGGATTCTTGTATGTCATTTAGTGCTCATTGCTGATGCTGCTCTCTACCCGCTGTTTCAGCTTCTTAGATCACAAATGGAATACAACTTTTGTTGGATGGACCCTGTGGTTGGCTGTACTTCCAGCTTTTCAGTAAAACAGAGATCGCTGACCCTTTTGTCATTGCTCTTCTTCTATCCCCGAAAAGCACAAATCTCGTTTGTCTTCAAGCAGAAAGCAAAGCTGGGTGTAATAGAGCAATCCCAGCAGCTAAGACTTCTGGTGGAATTGGCAGCGTTGTGAGGTGAAAGTCTATCAAAGGGAACATTCATTTCCTAGAGTAAATTCTCTCACAACATCTAGTGCCCACCATCTGTTTTAAGAGAAATTGATTATTGCCACATACCTGAAATTCACAATTTAAAAACTTGTAGACTTATCCATTTATTCATTCAGTAGTTATAGGCCTGGGTTTTAGAGGCCTTTTAAGAAGTTTGATTTAGGCCAGTCTGTGTGGACCTGTTGTCTCTGTGAATGAACTTCAGGAATTAGCCTGGAAGGAGGTCTTGGGAAAGGTTGAAGCCAAACGCAGTTTGGAGAGGTGACTGCCAGCCACCAGGGCTTTGGGGCTCCCTCTGCTTGACGATCAGGCTTCTGTCCTAAGGTTGGCCTTATGCTCCAATGGTAGGATCGATTACAAGGCTAGAATGAAAGGAGCAAACTGGGAGAATATTATGCATGATTATGAAAACATACAAATATATGGACACATACTGAGGACTTATGGGATACTAGGCGCTGAGCTAGGAAGAAGAGCTACAAAGACAAACACAACCTGACCTTTGTCAGAGGAGACAGATATATGAGCAGACAAATGCGATGGGGGTCCTAGGGACCGGCCTGAAGTCTGTTAGTGGCACTGCAGGGGATGGGCATAGGGAAGGTCTAGACAGATCTACTGGTAGTGGGGACGATCTGCAAAAAGGACAGGTTTCACAGAGGGCAATGTGACCCATAAGCTGAGTCCTGAAAGATACGCAGTGTCCTCCTGGCAGACAGCAGGGAGAGGGCGAGAGAGCACACAGGGACCCTATCGCTTGACTTAGCCATAAACTCAGTGATAATTTACATCCGGATCTCCTGAGGCAAGTTGCAACTGTTTTTATTTGTTAACATCTCAAGGCTTTTAGGCATAAAAGAATATTCACACTGTGGATATTAAGGGCATATTTGTTTCAAATTCATTGTAAATTAAGTAGAAGGTTTATAATATGGAAATGTTTAGTACAGAAACAAATATATTCCCAAAGGTGGACTTTGGCAGTACTGTTAGCTATTTGCCTCCCTATATTTTTAGAAAAGTGATTTTTAACTGTGGCGTAAATAATAATGTTACAGAGTTGAGTGTGTGATAGGCATTTGCCAGCTTCAGGTGACCTGTTATATTATAAATCATTTAAAAAACACCACAAACTCACAAAAAATGTATTTTCTCATTCAAATACACAGTGCCAGAGATATGTGGAGCATAGGGAACCCAGTGACAACAAGGTACAGTCTCCTTAGTGAAAGAGACATACCTCCTGCTTTGTAGGAGTTTGTGGTCTAGAACATTTCACCATAGTGCTTCCCCATTTTGGCTGAAAAAAGACATTGATTGGCTTCCCTGGTGGGCAATTGCAACAGGTTGAGGTAGAGTGTCAACTCTCTCTGGGCTGGGGAGTGCAGGTTGGGACAGAGGCCTACCAGCCTGGGGTTCAGAATTGGATGGCTAATTCCTGAAGTTCATTCACAGAGACAACAGGTCCACACAGACTGGCCTAAATCAAACTTCTTAAAAGGCCTCTAAAACCCAGGCCTATAACTATTGAATGAATAAATGGATAAGTGTACAAGTTTTTAAATTGGTGGTGTTAGGTATGTGACAATAATCAATTTTTTTTAAAACAGATGGTGGGCACTAGATGTTGTGAGAGAACATTACTCTAGGAAATGAATGTTCCCTTTGATAGACTTTCACCTCACAACACTGCCAATTCCACCAGAAGTCTTAGCTGCTGGGATTGCTCTATCATACCAGCTTTGCCTCCTGCTTGAAGACAAAGAAGATTTGTGCTTTTCAGGGATAGAAGAAGGGCAACTCAAAAGGGCCAGCAATCTCTGCTTTACAGTTGTAGTTCTCAACTTTTCTTAGGTTATAACCCTGCAAATTTGCCAAGCTCCCTGGTAGTGACTGTTCTCTTTCACTCCATCTGCCTGTCTGCCTGCCAGCCAGCACCCTTCTAGAGTCCCGTTTCCAGATGGGAAACTCAAATATCCCCTCTCCCCCACAAAGCCCAGGTACCTGGTATCTTTGCCTAGCTGTACATTCAAGGTATGACTGCATGAGAGTAATAAAGGCTCCTCTGGTCCCCCAGCTTCTCCTCTGCCGGCTTTGGGCCTGAATTTCTAATCTGAGCCTCATCCTATAGATTAAGGCCTGGATTCCTGCCACCATTCAAATCTGCCTTCAGAGGGGCCGTATTCTGCTATCATGATTATCAGCGTTATAGATGTCTTATGCTGTGACCTTCTGCTCTGGTGATTATCATCATTCTCAGTCTGTGAGCGAGAATGAGTGCTTTGGGTAAAACCACTGGAGGAAGGCGAAAGGGACGAAGAGGGCTCTGGATGTCTGGAGAAGAAAGGAGTATGCAGGTATAGAAAGCACTCTGATACCAAGGCAAAAAGGGGTTGTACTGCAGGCAGAAAGCACTGAAGTTGAACTCTGGAGACAACGCAGCTTTGCTAAAGTCGGAACTACCTCGCCTTCTCTTCTGCTTCCTCCCTCAGGGCGGGCTAGTTCCCGATTAGAAAAAGTAATTTAAGCACGCCCTCAGGTGGCCAAACGCAATACTGCGGCAAAGGCTTTTGATGGAAGTTCGTTCGGTGGACAAACATGTCGGGAATAGGCGCTGGTGCTTGGCAGGTTGGTAAGCACCCGGCAGGGCAACTTGTGTTGGGATGGCTCTCTTCCTTTGGGGTGTCGATTCTCAAGCAGATTGACGTAGCAACCTTGGAATAATCCTGCCAGGTTGATTTTGGATTCCCTGCGTCGCCTCCTCCTCACAGTGCTGCATGGCATAGGTCTGTTTTTGAAAATAAAGTGAACCTAAATTATTTCTTGGATTTAAATATTATTATAGGTTCCTGAAATTAACTGAAGCTACCTCCTTAGGAAAAGAGGAAGATTTATGTATGGATTTTTCATCTAAAACAGAATAGAGCCACAAGGATGGATGACTGCACATATTTTAAATGTTCTAGTTTTGGAATAATTGCAGATTTACAGAGAAGTTGTGAAGATAGTAGAAATAATTCCCATATTTGCTTCACCCAGATTCTCCCAAAGTTAGCATTTTGCTTCCTCATTTTCTAATTATAAATGTGTGTATATATTTTCTGATCTGTTTGAGAATAAGTTACAGACACGATGCTCCTTTATCCTAAACACTTCACTTTTTAAAAAAGAGAACATTCACTTATATAACCACCATACATTTAAACCAGGAAATTCACATTGATACAATGCTGTTTTCTAATATTCAGACTTGATTCAAATTTGAAAATTGTCTTACTGACATCCTTTGTAGTAAATATAAATACAGGCTCCAACCCAGTATCATGCGTTACATTGCATTTAGGTGTGTTTCTTTAATCTTTCATCTGAAATAGTTCCTCAGTCTTTCCTTGTCTTTTATGACCTTCACATGTAAAGAGCACAGGCCAATTATCTTATGGTATATCCCTGAATTTGGATCTGTTGGCTGTTTCTTCCCGATGAGGTCAGGTTATGCATTTGGGGTGGGAATAGCAGAAGTGATGTTATGTCCTTCTCAATACACATGATGTTCCTCTGTTTTGGCCATAGGTTCCGACACACAGATATCAGAATGATTAATGTTGAAACGATGCGTGCAAATAAGGTCAGGTTTCCTATAGGCCCACAGGAACTTCACTTGTGGGGTAAGATAAAAGCTGGAGAAATCACCCCCTAGCCTCTGATCAATCTAGGAAGGTCTTATGTAACAGGTGGGATTTCAGGAACTTTGAGCTGAGACAAACTGGCTTTTTTTTTTTCCCAGCTTTGCTCAGAGAGAGTCAGTTGTTTATTATTTTACATCTGAAGAGAAATATCTATGGCAGCCCCATCTTTTATTCTGTGTGGTACTTTTAGATATAATAATAAGAAAAAGCAGCTACCATTTAAGGAGAACCACAGGTGTTAGGCATTTTGCTAGGAACCTTGTGAATAGTCTTTTACTTAATCCTTACAACTGCTCTTCAAGTTTGAGTGTTAGTCCCGCACTGCTAATGAGAACACAGGCTCAGGGAGAGTATAGCATTCTTCAGTGTTCTGAGATCTGCACGCTGCTGTGTGTGTCTCCAAACCTAAAGGCCTAACAGCTCACACTTTCACGAATGTAATTTTTTAAAAATTAAAGTATCACTGATATCCAATCTTAGGATGGTTTCAAATACACAATGCAGTGGTTCAACATTCACCCATATTATCAAGTCCTCACACACACACACACACACCCGCCCCAGTGCAGTCACTGTCCATCAACGTAGTTAGATATTAGAGTCATTACTTGTCTTCTCTATGCTGTACTGCCTTCCCCGTGAACTACCTATGCTGTGATTGCAAATTATAGTGCCCCTTAATCCCCTTCTCCCTCCTCCTCCCCACCCCAACCCCTCCACCTTGGTAACCACTGGTCCCTTCTCAGTGTCTGTGAGTCTACTGCTGTTTTGTTCTTTCAGTTTTGCTTTGTTTTTATACTCCACAAATGAGTGAAGTCATTTGGTATTTGTCTCTCTCTGCCTGGCTTATTTCACTGAGCATGATACCCTCTAGCTCCATCCATGTTGTTGGAAATGGGAGGATTTCTTTTCTTTCTTATGGCTGAATAATATTCCATTGTGTATATGTACCACATCTTTATCCATTCATCTACTGTTGGACACTTAGGTTGCTTCTGTATCTTGGCTACTGTAAATAGTACAAGCTGGCATTTTGTCAGGGGAGTATTTTGGTATGTGAGGATATTGTGAAGTTCCTAGGTTTGTTTTTTTTTTCCCCTAATCCCCTCTTGAAAATCAGACACCAGGGCTCCTGGGTTTTAGTCTCAGCTATAATTTAGTTGCTGTGTGACAATAGGGAACAGCCAGGTGATCCCTTTCCTAGTTGCTTAACCTGTGAAATGACGGTCCCTCACATGGAAGGAGAGGGCTTGGAAAGCTGTGACTAGAGAGAGGGTTAGGGACATGAGTTCCTGAGCCAGATACATGTGACACCTAACTGAACTCCTTGTTTCTCAGGGTCCTTTTGGCTACTACAGCCAGACATAAAGTGTTTCCATATAGCCACTGGTAAGTAAACTTTACTCTTCCACTGGGTAACTGGAGATGTTGTGTCATATTGGATATTTACAGTTAGAAATGTTAGGGAGATGGTTTGTAAAGTAATAGCAACAGTCATTTTGGTGTGTGGCTGCATGTGACATTTTTCTCTTTCTTTCTTGTTGAATTTTGTAGGCTGTTGAAGGATCCCATAAGTTTGACTTCCATTAAGATTTATTTCTCAAATATTTTTCTGAGCTGTAACTGGTGCTATAGAACTGCACTGGCCATTCCCTAAAGATGTGGAGTGCTTTTGGCCACTGACCTTTCAAATGTCATGATAGTCTGATTGGATATTTGATTACTTATAAGTGTGCTTTCTGGCATTACATTTATAATCTTGAACTTTTAATTTTCTGATGCTGTGCAATGTTTAATCAGGTGTGACTGTCATGAGGAGGCAATATAATTTTCCAGTCTTTGCACAAATGTTTTCATAGTTTAAATAGAGGCTCTTATCATATTAATCTAGAAAGGAATGTTTTGCATCAATCAAAGACCAGAATAAAACAACAGCAGATTAAAAGAGATTTCCATAGGGTTGGCAATGAATACTACTCTGATAAAGGACCTGGTTTATATGTTTAGTATGTTTATTTAATAATAATAAATATGAATATGAAATAAGGTTATTTCTTTAATAAATTTATTGATTACCTGTTCTGTGCCAAGCATTGTGCCATGGTTCTGATACACTGTGGTGAGATACAGGTAAGACAGACAAGTGAATGAATATTTACAATACAGAGTGTGTAGCAATAGGGTACACATGGGGTGCTGTGATACTTATCTACCACGGGGTGCGGGAGTCCAGGGAAGAGTTTGTGGAGGAAGTGATGTCCAATCTGTTCTAGCCATCATCAAGATCTGTCTACTCTACTTCCCCCTAAAACACATCCCAGATCCAACCACTTCTCTCCCTCTCACTGTCTCACCTCTAGTGCAAACCCTCATCATCTCCAGCAGCTGCATATCTGGTCCCCACTAGATGGGAAGCTCCAAGAGGATAAGCAGTTTTGTCTTTTTTGTTTGCTGAGAGTCCCCAAGCAGTGCCTGATTTATAGAGGGCAGCTAGTATGTATTCTGGAATGAATAAATGGTCTCTCGTCTTACACTATTGGCCCACTACAGTTTGGCAGCCAATGTGATATTTTAAAAAATGCAATTGTTTTGTCTCTCATGACTCCTCATCTGTCTCACCTTAGTCACTTTCTGTGTACTCCAGCAGTTCTCAAGTAGTTAGCTTTTCAGTCCTTGGCACGTTTCCTTTTCTTGTATACCCATTAGGTAAAGTCCTAAAAGTACGGTTTTAATCCTAAAAGTACAGTTCAAATGCTCTTGCCTTCATGGGGCTTACAGACATGTGGGGAAGGTAGACCTCAAACAACTGAAGTGGTTAGTTAATAGAATAATTTCAAAGTGATGTACATGAAGTAATAAAACGTGGTCAACTGAAATAATAAATTGGCTGTGTGGTAGACTGGACTCCTCTTAGAGGTGATGTGTGAGCTGATACTCAAATGACTTGAAGGAGCCAGACAAGCAAAGATCTGGGAGAAGGCCGTTCCAGGACAGAGGCAACAGAAAATGCAAAGACTCTGAAGGAAGGAATATCTTTGCATGTTAAAAATAGCAAGTAAGGATGGAACAGAGTAAGCAGGAAGGATAGCATTTGACATAGGCAAACCTTGGAGGGTAATATAGTTATAGTAAAAAATGTGGGTTTTATTCTAAATGTGATGGGAAGCTTGAGACCATGCCATTAGGTGTAGAACAAAATGTAAATTCTTTATTATGGCCCACCAACCCTGCATGATCTTCCTCTTCATCAGTTTCCCTCCCTCTGTTCCTCTCTTTCCAGCCATACTGATCTTATTTCTGTTCCTAGAGTATGTCAAGCTTGTCTGTGCCTCAGGACTTTTGTACTTGCTCTTCTGTGTCTAGAGTGCTCTTTTCCCAGATCTTCCCATGGCTGACTACTTATCATTCAAGGTTCAGCTTAAAAATCATCTCCTCAGGAAGACCTTTCCTAGGGGTGCCATCATAAATTACCACAGTTAGCTTAAAACAACAGAAAATTATTTTCATAATTCTGAAGCCTCAAAGTCCAAAATCTAGTTGTCAGCAGGCTGCACTCCCTCTGAAGTCTCTAGAGGAGAACCTTCCTTTCCTTTCCAGTTTCTGGGGTCTCCAGACATTCCTTGGCTTGTGGCTGCACCCCTCCAATCTCTGCCTCCATCTTGACTTGGCCTTTCTCTGTGCCTGTATGTCTGTATCTTCTTTTCAGTCTCTTACAAGGAAGCTTGTCATTGGATTTAGCACCCACACTAATCCAGGATGATCTTACCTCGAGATCTTTGTCTAAATTATACCTGCAAAGACTCTTATTCCAAATAAGGTCACATTCTAAGGTTCTGGGTGAACATATCTTTTAGAGGGCCTCCATTCAATCCACAACACTCGCCTTTCAATTTAAGTCAACTGTCTAGTCATTTCCCAGTATATAGCCCTGCTTTATTCATTATCTAAAGTATGTTGTTTATTTATTTTTCTTGTTTATTGTCTTTCTCCCCTAGGCTGTGAACTCTATGAGGGCAGGCATCTTGTTTGTCTTGTTCACTGATACATCATTGCCCAGCACACAGCAGACTTTCAGTAAGTATTTGTTGAAGGAAGGAAGGAAGGAAGGAAGGAAGGAAGGAAGGAAGGAAGGAAGGAAGGAAGGAAGGAAGGAAGGGAGGGAGGGAGGGAGGGAGGGAGGGAGGGAGGGAGGGAGGGAGGGAGGGAGGGAGGGAGGGAGGGAGGGAGGGAGGGAGGAAAGAAAGAAGGAATAATTGAAAGCTAAAGAGTGAATGGTATTGGACACACAAAGAGGGATGAGGAAGAGAGAAGTGTATTTCCAGGCAGAATGAGCAAAGACTAATGGGTGGCAGAGAGCATGACTAGAAAATAAGATTTCCTGGAGAAGGGGGTGAAGGACACCCATAACCTAAAGAGCCTTGTATGCCATGTTGAGGGTTCTCCCTGCAGTTCAGTGGACCAGGTGACTTAAAGGTCTCTGCCTCAAACATGCAGGAGGGACCCTCTCTGGACACATCCCTTTTTTTTATCTTTATTTTTTTATCATTTTGTTGTTCATCTGAAACCAACATCATCATGTTTTTAATAATATATATTTCAACAAAAACGTTTTAAGGAATAAAGGAAGAATAAAATGGCCAATAGTGTCTAAAGGTGAAGAAACTAGAAAAACAGATTCACATCATATTGAGTTCTCACTCCATAAAACAAACATTCCAACATGTGTCTAATTATTCAAGGAACTATGAGGTCACAAAACTTATGGATGATTGAAGCTCTTGTTCCTAGCCACTCCTTTAATTTTTAAATTGCATTTGTATGTATTTTAAAAGACCTCATAATCATAATGTTCAAGACTATTTATAAAAACCACTTAACTGAAGGTCTAACAATCAGTACTCCTATGGATGGTTCTGTTACATTGAAAGCCATATAAATTTTTAATACCAGATGTGGGTGACAGATTAACAGGAAGATGATTAGATGATAAAATATAAACATCATTTTCCATGATTCCACCTCCACATTTATTTAGGCACATCCGTTTTTGCGTGGATCTCCACCTTTTCTGGTGCTCCTTAGCAGACTCTATCTGTTGGATCTGGAAGGTGAGAAAGTTCTCTTTTGCTGACGTCTGAAGGTGTCAGTCTCACTGGACTTTCTTGTTGCTTTCCCACAGATGCTATTTCAAAACTTCAGTAGTTTCCTCGAGGAAACCCCATGGCCTTTCCCATCATTTTCAGCACATGATCTTGCAACTAAATGGAAAATAGAGGCCAGCAAGAGAGGGTTTCTTACCTGGGGTTGTGAAGCAGTTCAGCTAGCCAAGGGATGTGCAAAAATTCATCAGGGGCTTAGAGTTTGAAGAATGGAAGTTGCAGAAAGGAGGCTGGAGAGATAAGCAGATTACGTAGGTACTTGTGAAGTATGTTCACCCTGTTTAGCAAAAGTGTATAGGTTATATGCAAAGTCAGGCAGATGTGGTGCCTGCCTTCTGGCAGTTTTATCTGAGATTTGTCTCCTGGGAATTTTTACGTTATAAGACTTAAGACTGATTTTGATTACTAGTACTTTCTTCTATTTTCATTTGATGTAAAGATAGGAGAGAATGAATAGTGAGTCTAATGAATATTTATTGTGTACCTAGCAAGAACCAGGGGCTTTCCCAATGTACTACCTTAGATCTGCACAAATTGAAGTCTCATGCTTGATATTTAAGAAAATCCTGAGAATTTTGCATTTTATTCTATAATATTTCTGGGTTTGTTTTGATACACAAATAATGTTGGCCTCTCCCTTACCCCTCTGAGCAAAATGCATGCTCCAGGGAGACCCATATGCATCTTGTGGCTTTTTTTTTATCCCAAAGTCACTTCCTTCAGTTCTAGAAGCACTTTCCTGCGCTTATGAAAGCATCTCTCTTACAGTGATGAACCACCTGGAGTCCAGAGATGTCCTGAAATGGAGTCAATATCATAGACCTACTGTGTGCAGAGCCAAGATTTGAACTCATCCTTCCCAAGGATTGTTTCCAATGCATCACAGCCATTCAGTTGCTGGGGCCTTCTATAGAAGGCACAAGACATAACTGCAGTCTTCTACAAGCTGAAGAGGTGAGGTCTGATACGTGAAAAGATAGCTACCACTACCGGATCATTTGTAGGCAGTCCAGCTAATCAGCAATAAGGGGCCTAGAAGTTTATAGTCACCATAAACTGTTTGAGGGAGGCCACCCCCAGTTTGCAGAAATCACTGTGAGATTAAGGAAACATGACCAGTATGTTGCTGGGTGGAGTATTTTGAAATGACAAAGATGCCCCTCAATTCAGGCAGTTGGTCTTAAATGGCCCAGGTGCTGGAGTGCTTTCTGTGGCACTGTTCCTGGGCATGGTGGATGGCACGCTTCTCACCCTGCCCACCTCGCCCCAGGCCAGGGCAAGCCTCAGCACTGCATGGGCTCTTGATTGATCCTGCATGATTCAGAAAGACACCAGTTTAAAAGGAGCAAGTCCTCAACAACTGTATCTTGGCAGCTGCCAAGAGATGCCACTGAGCTAGGGGAAGATGCGTCTACCTTGGTGCATTTCTTTGTGTGCCAAGCTCAGCTGCCACCCCAGCAGGCTCTTTGAGGGCCCCTTCATAGCACAGCGGAAAGGGGGTGTGAAGTGGCCCAGGCCAGGGTTTAGAAGGGAGCAGTGGGCATTTCCGGCCTCTCACAGCTATGGTCTTGTTTTTGCTATGCCTGTGTGCCCCCTTTTGGCATGATCGGTATGCTGTTTCTGGATTTAAATAGATTTCAATAGAGTCTAACAGGGGCAGTTGCATTTCTTCACTCTCTAGAGCTATATTTTTTCTTGAGCATCTTAAAAAAACACGCACATGAAAAAGCCCCAACTTCATTATGCTTTGGTCACAGCAGGGAATTTATAGCAAGAGCCCAGCTGTTTGCAGTTCATGCCAGAGTTGTTTGATCCTAATGTAAATGAGCTCACATTTTTGAATCAGGAAATAATATTTTGAGGTACCAACTTCAGAGTTTTCAGGTTTCCGGGCCAGTCAGTGGGTTCCTGGATCTATTTTGAGCTGTTCTTCCCTCATACCTTTTCCTCTTCACCCTCAGAGCACCTTTCCTGGAACCAGGCCTATGGCTGTGCAAATCTCTTTCTATGCACATGCTGTGTAGCCCTTTTTTTGATGGAAAATAAAAATTCCCATGATTTTATGCCTTAATCCTTGCCTTCACTACTTAAAAGTCCTCTCTTTTGATTGGACTACCATCCACTCAAGCAATACCAAGTATAGCTCTCGTTTTCTGGGCATGGGGCCAGACACTGTGCTAAGGGCCTTACATGCACTGTCTCTTTTGAGCTTCCTAACACCCTTCTGAGGAAAGCAGTTACTGCTCCCATTTTGCAGAGGGGGTATCTGAGGCTTCATGAGGTAAACAAACTCCTCAAGGTCACACAGTGGTGGAGTCGAGCTTCAAGTCTGCACATTTGGTTTCAGAACCAGTAGTTTAATTAAAACCTGCTACTGTACTGAACTGACAAATTGCCAGCCAAGCGCTCAGTTCTATGGGGAGTGATGAGGACAAAAAAGACATAGTTCCTGCCCCCGCCAGAGCCTGAACTGGAGCTCGAGAAAGCACCAAGCACCGTGATGTGAAGAGTCAGCCCCTCATTTCTGCCACCCTTATGGGGTTTTGTGAGGGTCAGAGGAAAGATATGTAAAAGCTCCTGCTTTAGGCTACAGCGGTATACAGATGCTAGTTAGTGCGGTTATACCAGCAACAGCCCAGTCCTGAGCCACTTACTGCAGGTCTGCAGGGCAGGGTTAGGAGTGGGGCTCAGGGTAAGCTATCAACATCACAGACTTACAGACGCTCTTGTGGAAGGTGGAACTTCTGCCACATCCTGGTTAGTCTGGCAGTTCACACTCCCAGTTTGAATGGAAGACCTTTGTAGCTCTTATTATGTAGCAGGCACTGTTCTAGGTGCCTTGAAGATCTTACCTCATTGAATTTTATTTCAAGGATTGTGGGTTAGCATCACAATGCTCAGGTCCTCCTTTCCCATCAGTAACTAAGACCAGTTGATTCTTCTTCCTCAGTTTCTTTCCTCCCCACCCGCTCTTCCCCAGCTGTGCCCACCTGCACCACTGCTGGAGTTCTTGTTGACATCATCTCTCCCCTTCCCAGGCCTGGCCGCTATTGCTGTCCACCCCTCCGCCTCCCCCAGTGCCCCCTTTCCCATCAGTAACTAAGACCAGTTGATTCTTCTTCCTCAGTTTCTTTCCTCCCCACCCGCTCTTCCCCAGCTGTGCCCACCTGCACCACTGCTGGAGTTCTTGTTGACATCATCTCTCCCCTTCCCAGGCCTGGCCGCTATTGCTGTCCACCCCTCCGCCTCCCCCAGGGGAGAGAGGGCTTCTTTTTGTTGTTGCTCTTCCTGTTGTTTTGGTTTTGAGCCTCTCTGCTAGTCTATTGTGCTTAAAAGATACATTTCTCTTGTTTGAAACTGCTAATCCAGTTTAATATTTCAGATTTAGCTTTCTGCTGTTACTGATCACATGGATGGGCTTTATTAATGTATAGGAGGAAAGAGTGCAGGTTAGAAGTGTCTGTGCAATGAATCTTTTCCCCTGTGGTAGCTCAGCAGTGAATCCTGCATTCCCTGTGCCTCTTCAAGAGTCTTCTTTTCCCAAACGACGCTCAGGGCTGCATTCAGCCCCTACCGGGGCAATTGCAGTTACTGTCCACGTGGTAGCTCATCCCTGCTGCTCTGCAAAGGGGAGGCAAAGGGCCATGAGGAAACGATGCCTGCTTTAAGTGAGACTCAGATTTTCCTCCAGAAGAGCCCAGTGAGTGATGAATCAGACTCCGAACATCCTTGAACACTAAACCCGATGTCACTGTCAGCTCCTCCCAAATCACAGCCATCTTCAGATTATGGCTCAGTCTAGGCTTGGTTCCCCAAACCATCAAAACATAGAGGGGTTACCCAGAGTACAATTTTACCAAGGAGATTTATTTTCACATTGAATTAGAACATAAATAATGTAAATATCCTCCACTGTGTTAGCTGCCTTCTTTTTTTTTTCAGAGCTATAGTTAATAGGCTAACTCTCTGGCTTGCCACTTTATCAAGTTGATAGAACTGTTTAATGAAACCCATGGGATTGGACAATTTAGTCTAACAGTCATTTGCAACCCTTGATTTAAGTAATTTCCAGCAATACTGTATGCATCAAATGTCCAACTTGCCAGTGGTTATCAATATCCCTTATGCTTTTGGTTGGCTTGAACCATTAATAACCTGTCAGATTAAGCAATTAGGCTGTCTCTGCTTGGCAGAGGAAATTGTTTTCCACCAACTGATGATATTGGTTTTGTGGTTGTGCAGATAACTACTTGGTTAAAATGCTTGGTGCATTTCTAGCTGGGGAGTGAGTCTTTCTGATAGACAAGGAGCAAGAGCTGAAATTCAAGGGGCTGAGAGGAACCTGTAGACAATCTCTGAGAAAATGCCATTCCTATGTCCTTTATAAAAGTAGCTTAATTATCACTGATGCTCTCTAGTGAGGGATTTCATTTGATGTGTCACCCAGCTGGGACCACGTGTCTCCATGGAGTCCCAACTAAGCCAAAGTATGCAAGTTTGATTGGAAATGTGAACTATCTCGGATTCTCTGGAAAGCACATCAGGGCACTCTTGGGGCTTTGCTATTTTGTACACTTTCAAAAGCATGATGAAGAAGAGAAAAGAGAGGGGAAAAGTTCAGTGGAAACCATAAACATTCCTCTATGCTGCTGGTTTCTGATGTCTCCTGAATTTTTTGGTCTTGTGATTTTTCCATTTCCATTTTCATGTAACAGTACTGGAACACATGTTACTTCCTACCTTTATGTCTTTGCACATCTTCGTAACCTCACCTGCTGTGCTCTCCTTTCCCCCTTGACCTGTTTTCATGCAACCATTAGTTTGAAGACCTGGCTTGAAAACGGTTCCAGGAATACCTACCAGACTAACTACCCATTCTGATGATGCGTTTACTCAAAGTTCTCATATTCCTTTGTCATCATTTCACATTTATTGGTTCATTGCATTTAGGCTGTTTTAAAATTTCTCATTTTCTGTTTTTGTTTTTCCAAGTTACAAAAGCAATTTGAGTGCAACATGGGAAAGAGAAAACATGTTTAAGTACAAAGGAGAAAAACAAAAGTCACCCATAATCCTACTGCCCAAAGATGGCCATTTGGTGTATGTCATTCATTCATTCATTCAGCGAGGATTTACTGAGTCAGGAATTTTTGGCTCTCTTGTAAGCTTTGGAGATAAAATAGTAAACAAAACGGTCACTGTCCTTGTCTCCATGGAGCTCAGAATCTAATGAGAATTTTTCCATCATCACAAATTACAAGCTGTGCCCAGTACTATGAAGAAAAGGCATACTGTGCTGGGCAAATGTATGGGAGGGGACCGATCCTGGTCTAGACATGAAGGAAGGCTTTCCTGAGGAAGTGGCATTTGAGTTGAAATCTGAAAGGTGATTAGGAAGTAGTTAGGCCAAGGAGGTTTGCAAGATGGGGAAGTAGGGAGAGGAGGGAAGGGTAAGATGGGAAGATCCTTTCAAGCTGTGGAGAAAGCATGTGGGAAAAGCAAAAATCCAGTTACTAGAAGGAATATGGTATGTTCTAGGACAGGGGTGGACAGACTGGACTTTCTGGAGCATATCCTGTTTTTGTAAATAAACTTTTATCTGAGGATAATGCACCCATTCATACACATATTGCCTATGGTTGCTTTTGTGCTTAAACTGCAGAGTTGAATAGTTGCAGTGTTGAATAGTTCTGACAAACACCGTGTGGCCCCCTTGGAAAGATACAATATTTACTGTATGACCCTTTACAGAAAAGGCTTGCTGACTCCTGTTCTGGGTCCTAAAAGAAGGTGGTGACAGGAAAGGTGGGATGTGGGGAATGATGAGGCTGAATCTAAGGCAAGGACCAGACATACCATGCAGGTTAAGGGTTTTAAGCTTCATTCTAAGAACAATGGGAAAGCATTGAATGGTTTTAAGCAAGGGCTTGAAAAGGCCCGTCCTTCCAATACATACTGGTTTTTTAAGCTTTTTGCTTTGAATTTGGCAGTTCATCTTGTATATTTTCCCATTCTTCAGTCATGTAATCTTTAGTAGTGTGTCTACTCTTCTGTAGTCACATGGATGTTGAAATTATATGTACTCAGGAGTGAACATCCTGTGCATATTGTTGCTAATATCCTTATGATAATTTCTGAGAAATGGAATTATTAGGTCGACAGGAATGTGCATATTAAAGGCTCTTGATTCTCCTGTATTTCCATTTCCTTCAGAAATGATGTTTATTGTCACCAGCAAGGTATGAGAGTACCTGGTTCCCCCACTCCAGTGAGACGTTTAATATGTTGGCCAACTTACATGAGAAAAACCTAATTTTATCATTGTTTTAATGTTTCTGTACACATTAAAGGAGAGAGTAACATTTATTTCCCATATTCATTTCTTCTTTTGTGAAATGCTTCTGCATGTAATTTGCTTATTTTACTATTAGGATATTTATCTTTTATTATTAATTTTATGGCCATATTATATATGAAGAATATTAACTATTTGACATCCATACTGTAAATACTTTTTCCCAAGCTTGTCTTCTGCCTTTACATTTTATTTATGGCATTTTGGACAGAATTTGTAAATGTTAATTTAGTTAATAAGTCAATTTTTTCCTTTGGATTTTCTGCCCTTGGGCTTATTTTTGGAAAGACTTTTTCCATGCTGAAATTATATAACATGCACATATATTATCTACCATATAGTTTTAAACTAGTTTTATTTATATTTTAATCTTTAATCTATTTGGAATTTATTTTGGTAGTGACATGAGATCATGAGATAGAGATTTCATAAATTTTTAAAAGGAGGAGATCTTTTTTTAGGGGAGAAGAAGAAATATTTCTTAGAAAAATTGAGAACTCTTCGATTAGAAACTCCAAACATTATTTTTAGAAGAATGGTTCTTGGATGAGATATAGGCATTGAGACATTCCAAAACCAAGTGAGTTTGCTTATTTTAGAACAGAATTATTGTATGTATATATTTTTAAAAATCACTGTCCCACTTTAAAGTCGATATCTCCAAACCACTTCTACTTCTAAACATCTGCTACCTCTAAGCCTCAAGCCTCATTATTACATCAAGAAGGATTCTTTCAAATGACTATTTGTGTGTGAGAAGGGTTTATGTCATCTTTTGCTCTTATGAGGCGTACATTTCCAAATACAACTGTATTTGGCTTTGAATGTGTTTCCCTCACTTCTCTTTCTTCTTGTCTTTAAGCATAGAGAACTAATTTTTAAATTTATTTCACAAACACTTATATAACCTTTTCTATGTAGTAGCCGCTCTTGTAAGTGCCTTAAAAATATTAAGTCATTACTTCTCATCACAGCCCTATATTATAGGTAAAGCTATTACCCTCATTTTACATATGGGGGAACTGAGGGACACTGAGGTTTAGTGACTTGTTCAAGGTCACACAGGTAGCAAGTCACCACCATATTCTGTTGCATTAAATGACAGAGTAGGGAAGGATTATTTTAGGGGATGGAAAATTCCCTCTGAAGGGCAGAAACAAATGCCAACATGGGAAGAAACTGAAGTTGAACTCAAAAGACATAATTATTCCATCTCAGAACATGAATCATGTGGTTTACAGTCTTTGCATAGCCTTTTTAGTTATATTATCTCTACTTTAATTGTCCTATCATTGTCTATGCACATATTGCCATGTATTGTATATGTGCTTTTACTGTAAACCATCTAGAATCTCTTACCTGTAGGCAGGGTATAAATTAGATTAAAAGTCTGAAATGTGCTCGAAGCATTTCAGCTGAAACAATCTTCAAAAGAAATTAATTTATAACCTTAAAACAAAAGAAAATAATTTGTACAAATGTTAATGGGAATTCTATTATAATCATTAAAAGCTGGAAATAACTAGTCAGCATGAGGTGAGTGGCTAAACAAAATCATGTATGTAAATGAGATGGAATGCTCCATGGCTATTAAAGATGACAAATATGGGGCCTATATTGATATATGGACATTTGTTTTTTGAAAGACTTTCTCCATTTAAAAAAAATTTACATATTAAATTAGAAAGGAAGAAAAAAAGTTATAAATATATCCTTATAAATATGTGCTAATATATGACAATAATGGGAATATAATTGGGGTTGATACATACCTCTAGCTGAATGTACTGTTATTAGGGGTTTGAGCATAAAGTCATAATCAAACAAAATAAATTAAAAAAACATTTTTTTCAGATATAAAGGAGTTGCCTCTCTGATAGACCCTGTGGTACTGTGAGCCCAGGAAGGAGTCTCAAGGATATGTCTGGGTGGTCTGGAAGGGGATCTGTCCTCTGATATTTTCCCATGAGGGCTTCCAGTTCTTCTGTATGCTCAGGAAGTACATACTGGGCTTCCATTTAGAAAGGATCCAGTTCAGCATCTTGTCATTGGCAGCTGGGAATGAAGAGGCCAATTTACTGGGAAGCTGTGCAGTTAGAAATGAAATCCAAACTGAGGCGTGGTAAATCCCATCCAGTTTGGGCGGGTTCAGGGTATGTAATCTGGGATTGTCATATTCTTCTGATGGCAGAAGTGCAGGGCAGATATTGCAGAACCTCAGATGTAGATCAGATGAACCCAGGGCACTCTCTTAGACGAGAGAATCATAGAACCGGGGCCCAACCTGTGGGAAGTGGTCTGACAGCTAGTGAGGCAGGTAGCTGGAACCCATAGACTGGCTGGAATACAGGGCTAGGCTTTCCCCACCACAGGGTGCCAAAGCTCTGAGGAGACTGAAGATGCCCTGAGTGCCCAACAGAAGTGGGAAGAAGGGAGGCAGGGAAAGGCTCGTCCTCTCTTCTAGAGGTGTTTGTGGGTCATAGTGGTTTAATGATATATGTTCAGATTCTTTGATATTCCTCCCTTCAAGAGGTGGAGCCTGGTTTTCTTCCACTTGAATGTGGGCTGGTTTTAGTGAACAGCTAAGTGTTTGTTGCTTCTAATGAACAGAAGTAATGGAATATCACTTCCAAGAGAGGGTTATGAAAAGACTGTGACTTCCAACCTGGGGACTCTCCCAAACCACTCCTCTGAGGGAATCCAGCTGTCATGGCATGTGGCAACCCTATGGAGAAGCCTCTGAGCAGAGGGACTGAAGCCTCCTCCCAGAAGCCACAAGTATGAGCTTCTCCGGCCTCCTCAGAGGACTGAATTCTTGGCCAATGCGTGCAATCTCCTGAGAGACAGTGAGCCACAATCATCCAGCTAAACTACTTCAGGATTCTTGACCTTCAGAAAGTGTAATATGTTTGTTGCTTAAGCTGCTAAGAATTTGGACCATTTGTTATGCAGCAGTAGATGATTACTAATAAAGTGGTGGCCTAGTGCCTGATTATATTTTGAAAATGTCAGGCATCTTGGCCTAGTGCTGGGGAACAGTCAGAGGGGATGGGGCAGTATGTAGGTAGCTGAATGCTTATTCTAAACATCTGAGATGGGGCTGAGATGGGGCAGCCCTGACAGTCCTGGATGGCAAGTGCTCAATGAGATATTGTTCTGTGTATACTGGTAAGAAGTGTCTATTTCCCTTCTTTGTTTGGAGAAGTGGCGCAGGAAACATCTCAGCTGTTTGGTTCCACTGTACGAGAGCCAATAACTCCAAAGTGTGGTGCATGATATGCTGAGTCAAGTGAAGAGCTGTGGTTGGGGCTGGAGGGAAGAGAAGGAGAGTCCCATTGAGGCAAAAAGGCAAGTCCAAAGCAAATTGTTAAACGAGGGAGACTAAGGAAGTTAATTCTGGAGGCAAAGCTGAGCTAATGGACCAGGAATGCTATGGCGGGGGACAGAGTGGCCCAGAAAGAGGTGGGGTGGATTGGCCTGGATTCTTTCCACAGAACAGGGGGTAGATGGCACACACAGTGACACACACAGGAGCAAGACTTTATATTTCTGACTGGAGCTTTAAGTGGATGAGCTAGATCCACCTGGGCCAGGACAGGTTGGGAACTGGAATTTGGCTCTTCTTTCAATGACTTGAAAAGAGTTGGGAATGGTTGTTGAGTCTGGGTTGACAATGCATTTCTGTTTCTTCCTTCTTCAAACACTGTTCATTCACTAACTACTCTTGGGAGGAATGAGGATGTATAATAAGGTCTCCATTAGTTGTGTAATTTTCTGCCACATTAGAAATATGTCACATATAGCTAGACAAGCCTTGGCTCTATTGAGGCTGTGATGTTCCCTCTTGAGAAGCTTACATCTGGATGTGTTGAATATCTCTAGAGGGCCTTGCATCTGGTGCTAAAATACGTGTTCAAGTATCTGCTAATTCTATTGACTGAATGCTGCATGGCCCTCTTAGCAGAATGACATTTCACAGCTTTCAGCTGCCATAAATCATTGACCTCAAGAGCCTCAGGGTTCAGTACTTAATCCATCAGGCTAGCCAGGCACTTGAGGCACTTTAGGCTTCGAATAGAAATAGACCCAAAGACATGCTGTCCCCTAAAGCCATTCTATTCCAGAATGATTAAATGTCTGTGCCCGCAGAGGTTTTCTATGATAGTTTAGAAGATCGGCACAAATATACCCAAACAGTCTTTTTATGTACGTGTTCAGGCAGCAGAAACCTGATGGAGATGAACTTGGGCCATTGCAACTTTCTTGTGGTATCTTTAAGATGCAAACTCTTTGTCTTAGCTGTACTGTCATTTGGGCATTAAATCCCCTTAGGGGAGGGATTTGGAGCTTGAGGTCAAAAGCCTTCATTTGAGAATAACTACTTTGTGTTTTAGTTGAGTTTGCAAGCAAGGAGATGTAGAGTAAACTAGGAGAGGTGAGCTATTTGGCACCTTTAGCTCATCTGGCTCTCGGGTCTGTTCCTAGCTAAGCTCCTCAGGGACATTCTCTGCTATAAAACAACCCTGTATTCCTGCCTGTACAGTTGAGCATTACGGCCAGTCTCTGAAATGAAAATGATTGTGTAAGTTGTCTTTAAGGTTAAAGTTCAATTAAATATATACTGGCTAAGTGGATTTGTAGAATCAGCTTACCAGCTTATATGGCATGACAAAGATGGCTAATTAATCACCAAGAAATTAATATTCCCCATATCTATGGAGTTGTCACTAGGATCGTATTTCTGAGTTACCTTTGCATCTAGGTGGTGCTATGGACTAATGCTGATGGAATGTGAGCAGAAGTGATTTGTGTCACTTTTAGAAGCATGTGTTCATCCTATACCCTGTCTTTCCATTTCTTGATACAGCCATAGTGATCTTGGAATTGTGAAGATGGAAGAGCCACAAGATGTAAAGAGTCTGGGTCCTGATACTTCTATCTGAAAAGTCATCTGCTGACCAGGAGCATCAACATTGGATAGTTCAGTGAGCAAACAGTACATTTCTATTGTGTTAATCCCCTAGGTTTATTTGTTACAGCAGTTCACATTACCCTAACCAGCACACATGGAATTTTGAGATTTTGGGGCAAAATCACAGCTTTGTTGTGATTAGATAAGCTGTATGCTTGGCTAAAGTGAATTTTTGAATTGAAGGGCAATAAGATGTACATAACTCTATCCTGAATATTTTACCACTGCCTCCTCATCATAGATGTCTTGCCAATGGGTTTCAACCCCCAGCAAGTTTGCTATGGATTCAGTGTGACCAAAAAATGACACTAGAACATTTCTTTGGGGTGAAAGGGTTTATTACCCAGTTTGTTCTCCTGGCACTAGGTCGAGCACTAGCGTCTCTCCCTCTGCCCAGAGCACTGGGCCAAGCTCTCCATTGCCTAAAGGTGTGGAAGCGGCAGCCCAACAACTGGCCAGTTACATCATCAGGTGGTTTAAGTTCAGTGAGGATCCTGGCCATAGGAACCCCAACTTCCCCACACTCCACCCCTCCAGGATTCTTCCCTCACAATCTACACACTCTCAGTCTTCCACAATGGTCCCTGTGCGAGAAAGCTGGAGCACAATAACTGGATTCCACAACAGCAACAGAGGATAACAACAACTTAGAGATAATAACAAAAATTAAGGTACAACCAGATTTTGATACAGGTAACAAAAATTATAATAATCCTTAAGCCAGAGGAAGTTCTCAATCCACAAAGACCTTAGAGGCAATAAGACACATGTTTTAATGATACCAATATAGGCAAATCTTGTCCATCAGGTAGGATGCATGCAAGAGAGTGTTTCTGTGATAGGACTGTAGCAGGAAGGGGGTCCCTTCCAGGTCTAGTATACCATAATTTTATTCCTTTCCCCGTGGGGGTTACTGAAGGGTCTATATATAGTGCTACTGGAGGTGCATGCACTGGCCTTAATGATAAAACAAAACTCCCCGGTAAGATGCTCCTACCTTCTGGCAGTTCAGGATATACAACTGTGACCTTTGGTGGCCACTCTGCTGTTATTCCAGGAATACACAGGAGGCCAGATTCCAGACCTTGTCCCCAAGGTGCCAGGAGAGCCAGCCATTGTTGGTCCATGTGTTGAAAGGTCCAAGGCCACATCCACTCAATGGAATCTCCGGGGTTCAGTGCAGTTGGTGCTGGCAGCAAGATATTATCCTGGTGGCTGAACCTCAGCTTCAGTGATTCTTCCTTGGTTTGTACTTGCGGTTCTATAGGGGAGGCAGCCATATGTGTTAACATGTCTACAGGGCTCGGGGCTCCCTTTCAGGGTTTCTCATTCAAAAGCTGTAGCATGGTCCATAGGCGAACTGACCATCCCTGCAGACTATTGGTATCTGACTTCAGTCCGGATTTTAACAAGCCATTGTGCCTCTCTATCATGCCTGCTGCGGTAGGATTGTGTGGCACATGAAACTTCCATTTGATTCCCAGCTGTCGCATCCGTTCTTGCAGTGCATGTCCAGTAAAATGGGTGCCCTGATCACTCTCAATTACCTGTGGTCAGCCATAGGCAGCAAAGAGATGCTCCAGGCCTCTTTTGGTTGTCTGCTGGTCTGCACAACAGGTAGGAAAAGCAATCAGAAGTCCAGTAGCTGTGTCCACACAAGTCATGGCATACTGATATCCTTCTGACACAGGTAGAGGCCCAATATAGTCTATCTGCCACCTGACGAGGGGTATAGGCCCCTTAGCTTTTGTCCCATGTTGCTGTGGAACTCGCTGTAAGTCCCTTTTGGAGCACACGACACACTCCTGCCAGGCTCTACTAACTTCTTCAAAGGTCAAAGGCAAGCCTCACCAACAGGCTACAGCCCACATTGTCTTTTGCCCCCCATGCAACAATTGCTGATGTAACCATTGGGCTATATCAGAGGCAGGCTTTCCTTCTAACCAACGTATCTGGGCCAATTTATCTGCTTCATCATTTCCTGGGGATGCCAGTGGCAAATGACCTGTCACATGGTATAGTATAATTATTTTAGTCTGACCACAGGCCCATAAGTCTCGCCACAATTCTTGCCCCCAAAGGGGTCGGTGACCAACCAGCCAGTTGGCATGGGACCAGGTTGGTAGCCGCAGGGTCAAGCCCCAATAGACAATCCAGCTGTTAGTGCAGACAACTATAGGGGAGGGCTACTGGCTGATCACAAGCCACAGGGCCCGCAACTCTGCCCATTGGCTGCTCTTCCCCTCACCATCTTCCATCCATATTGTCTCAGTCTTAGGATGGAAAGCTATGGCCCTGCATTTTGGGAGCTTCCCATGGCTGAGCCATCTATGTACCATGCATCTTCAGGTATAGGGGCTCTTCCCTCCCTATAGGGTCTCTCCTCCTAATGGTTCAAAGGCAGGTTCTTCCTGCTTTTCACTAGTATATGTCACTGGCCCCAGTAAGCATTGGAGTTCTTCACTCAAAGGGCTACTTGAGAGGGCACTACGCTGCTGTAGGTACACACCCCACTTGGCCAGTGTGGACGTTTGTGCCACACTACTCCTTGGCTTTTGGGTCCATTCTCCTTCCCACCCCAAGATGGGATACATGGTTATTACCTTTATCGGGGCCATTCTAGTGATGGGTTCTGTAGCCAGCAAGATGTGATACATGACAGCCAGTTGTTTTTCTGTCAAAGTGTATCGTACCTCTGCCCCTTTCCAGAGTTGTGACCAGAATCCAATAGGTTGGCGAGTTCGTTCAAGCCACTGCCAGAGACCCCAGCCATAACCGTCTTCAGTCACATGGATGTTCAGCTCACAGGGCCTTGATGGGCTTATCACACTCAAGGCCTGCACGGCGTTGACTGCCCTTTTTGCTGTAGTAAAGGCAGATGCACATGTCTCATCCCAGTCCCACCTGATGCCCTTTCATACCAACTGGTATAAGGTCTTCAGAATTTGTGCCAAGTGTGGGATAAACACTCTCCAGTAGCCTAGAGGACCCAAAAACTCCTGTAGCAATGCTACAGTTGCAGGGGTAGGAAAGGCCTGGACTTTATCTATAACTGCTTCTGATATAACTTTGGTCTTACCCAACCAGACGACCCCCAAGAATTTGACAGACAAACCAGGTCCCTGAACCTTGGTGCTGTTCACAGTCCATCCTTTCTCCTGTAAATGTTACAGCAGTCTAGGTGCTGCACCTTCTAGATCTGAAAGAGAATCAGATGTGAGCATGATATCATCCATATAATGGTACAGCCGCACCGTTGGCAGTTTCTCCCATGTAGCCAAGTCCTAGGCTACAAGTCCATGACAGATGGTGGGGCTGTGGAGGTATCCCTGTGGAAGGACGGTGACAGTCCATTGCTGTCCTTCCCTTGTGAAGGCAAACTCTTCCTGACTTTCCTGCTCAATGTCAATGGAAAATAAGGCATTAGCAAGATCTGCCACATAATGGTATGTTCCTAGTTCATGGCTGAGGGTATCCATCAGGCCTGCAATAGAGGGGACAGCAGCATGCATAGGGGGTATGACTTTATTCAGTTCTCTGTAATCCACAGTCATACGCCAGGAGCCATCTGGCTTTTTTTACTGGCCACACTGGGGAATTGAAAGGACTATGAGTGGGCTTTATAATACCCACCTTTTCCAGTTCCTGGAGAGTTTGTCCAATCTCTTTATGCCATCCAGGCAGTTTCTATTGTTTGGTATTAGTCACCTGAGGCACAGGCAAAGCTATGGGCGGGTGCCTAGCATATCCCCTCAGAACTGCCTTCACCACATGTACTCTCAGTCTGAACTCACCTGCAGTGGTCTGCAACCATAAACCCTGCAGGATATCAATCCCCAAAATATACTCAGGGATAGGAGATATATATACACAATATACTCTTTTGGGGGTAGATGCCCTATTCCCAAAGGGATTTGGGCTTGTTTCACTGTGATAGCCTTACCCCCATATTCATCTATGATAGTAGGGTTCCTGGGGAACTGCTCAGGGTTACTATGAATCAGTGAACATTCAGCCTCTGTGTCCAGCAGAGCCAGGACACATATGTTCACTGGGGACCAATGGATAGCTATTTCAACATGTGGCCTCTGGTCCCCCCTGGTCCCTCAGGGCAGATACCTTGACCTTCCCCTTAGTTGAACCATGTTTCCCAATCACCTTCCTGTGTGGGCTCAAGTGAGGTTGGCTCGCTCTCCAGTAGGAAGTTTTACAAACACACAGGCCAGACTCATGGCTCTGTCTCTGACCTCTGCTTCTTTGGCCTTAATGGCTGGAACTGCTGCTCTGGTTTCAGTTGTTGCCATAGCTCTAATAAAATCCTATTTGACTTCCTGTCTAATTTCCTTCCATCTGCTCCTGCCCGTATTAAATCAACCCACATCTGGGTCCTCATAACCTTCATGGGGCCCTTTAAATTCTTCTTGTGAGTAGCAGATATTATTTCTTTCTGTGTTCTCATTGCTACAGCCTCTTCTAAGTCTGCTACTGTATGTGTCACCTCGCTTATGGGCTGCCCTAAGTGAGGGGAAAGAATGGCCACTAGAGACCCAAAGAAGGATGTGGGAGCTGTTTGAAGCACAATATTTCTCATCCTAGTAGTGAAAATCTCTTCATCTGGGCCATAATTCTCTGGACTATAGTTGGCATTTCTTATGCCTAGCTCTCGTAACACCTGTTGGAGTTCAGCATATGTCTGCCATCTAACAGGAGAGGATGGTAGATCACCTGGAATGGGCCACACAGCACGAAGTGCAGCTATAAGCCAATCGAGGAGGGAGTGACTCCCTGGGGTCTGATGTGCATTTTGTAATCGCTGCCTCAAGGCAGGCTGCACTGTCAGGGAAGACAGCTTTTCCATCTCTGATCCCCACAGAACAATTCCATCCACCCCTAAGTCCCACAGATGCAGGAGCCAAGCTGATATAGACTCCGAGGGCTTCTGCCTAAACCGGAGCCCAAATCCACCAGCTCAGCCTGAGGATAGGGGCGGAGCATAGAGTGCTCCACGACCTGGGAGGGGGCTGTGCCTCTCTTTGGAGAACTCTCAGTTGCTGGGGCTTTATTTTCTTTACAACCAGTGGGTGTGCTTTCAAAACAGGAGGGGTCAGTGCCTCCAGCACCACCCATTCATCCTTTTCCAGCTCCTCCATTTCTGGGGCTGATGGTACCTTCTCTCCCTTCCCCCGATTGCCTCCTCTGCTACAACCTTTACCATTTCTACTGTGCCTCGCCGCAATGCTAGCTCAGTTTTCAGCAGCTCTCTTACCTTCAACTCAATGCTTCATGGCTGGCATTCTCATGCCACCTCTGCCTGTGCTTTCCACAGGAGTTCGTCTTTTTCTTTATGGCCTTTTCCTCCTTCAGAGCACTTGGCAGCACTGCTGCCTCGTTCTGTAAGAAATCTTTTACATCTGAAATGGCTCCTCACTGCCACCGGCATTCTTGTGCTGCCTCCTGTTGCATTAATGCCATTTCCTTCTCTAGTGAATCCACAGCAGTTTGCAACTCGCATTCTCATGCTGCCATTTCTTGGGTCTTTTGCAGGAGCATGTCCTTCTCTTCTGTAGACTTTTTTAATACTGTGAGAAGAAGCCAACCCGCAGTCCCCGCTGCCTCATAGGCACGCTGTCTCCCAAAAGACCTACTTACTATACCAAGGGCCACCCCTACTGCCTCAGGTATCACCTCCACTTGCCTCCAGTCCTGGGGTGGGTCACAGTCCTCTAGAAGGCAAGCCACCTCAGACCACATACCCACTGGGGGACAATCCACTGTTTCCCCATTCACAAGGGCAGCCTGCTGAAGCACCCCTCCCATAAGGGCAGCCTGTCTTTTTCCTTTGTCAACAATGAACCCTGCCAACTTTCGCCAATTGTCTTGCCAACGGGTTTCAGCCCTGGGAAAGTTCGCAATGGATTCAATGTGACCAAAGAAATTGACAGTAAAACGTTCTTGGGGTGAAAGGGTTATACCCCTTTATTTCCAGGTGGCAGGTCAGTCACTAGAATCCCATTCACTCAGAGCGAGTCTGCATGAAACAAGCCAGTCTCTGCCTCTGGGCCTCTCTGACCATGCAGTTGTCCCGCACAGCTGTACTCTGGGCCTCTGTCCTCAGTGCTGCCACCACTTCTGCCTCTGCTTTGCTCTCCTGCAGCCTTGCAGCCGTGTCACCGTATCGCCCAGAATACTGGGTGGAGCTCTTTACATAGAGTCAATAGCAACATATTGCCCACAGGTGTGCAGTGAGCTAGCCAACTAGGCCCAGTTGAGAATCCTGGACACAGGAACTTTCATTTTATCCACACCAGGTTTCTGGCAAGAGCCACTGGATGGGTTGATAATGTGAGGCAACAGGAAGAGGGGCAGGTTTCTCTTGAGGTGGCGATAGAAGTTCAGCTTTGGACTTAATGAATTTGAAGCAGTCGTGTACTGTCCAGGTGGAGATGCTATGTATTTGGCATGTATGGTAGGAGTAGAGAGTGAGACTGTTGGGAAGGTAGAAGACCAGCAGAATTGAGTGGGGCAATTGAGCAGCTCCCCACATAATAGCATCTCTGCTTGCTCCTTGGAGTATGGCATTCTTGATGTTTTGGGTGACAGTGTCTACCAGCAAAGATTTCCTTGGACCCCTGCAAGGGAAATGGAGACAGAGATGGTAAATGTGAAAGCACTCCACACGTGTAAGCTATTATTCTAACGTGTTTCATCAGCAAATCAAGGTTCCAAATGGTATGGCAAAGGGACTTGTAAGGCTACAGGTAGTCAGAATTCTGCCCTTTTAGTTCTTCATGCCATTCTGTCATCTGTGCGAAAACTTTCCTGAAAAGCAAATAGCTTCCTATCTCATGTCAGTGAACTCACAAAGTTATGGAAAAATTTGATGAAAATCAATAAAGCAGTCTCCAAAGAGAAGGAGAATTCAGTGATTTCCTGTCTAGAGCCAGGTCCAAATTTGAAAGTTTCCTCTCTCTGGTCTCACTTTCAGCTAAATGCACTTCATACCTAAAATATTGTAGTTTGAACATAATTATCAGGGCATATTTAGATTTGTTATATCCAGCACTTTAAATATTGAGTCTGTCAGCTTAGAAGCACCCAGTCAGAGTTTGGGGTGTTTTTTGTTTGGGGTCCACTTTGAGCTCTAATGAGTGATTTAGGTAAAAGAACACTATTAGGCTCAGGGAGAGGGGAACCAACTTTTCTTGAACTCTTGTTATGTGCTAGGTATTATATTATGGGCTCAGAGAGGTGAGGAACTATACTCAAGAGCACATAGAATGGTAGCAAACTAGGTATTTCACCTTGGTTTATTGACCTCAGAGCCTATGTGCACTTTGCTTTGGATTAGTGACACCACACTTCAGTCATTTTTAATTTAGGTACTGCATTTACTCTCTTAGCCTGATCTTTTTCCTTTAACCATCTCTTAATTTTTTATACTACTTTAGCCTTTCCTTAAGCAAAGATACATTGAAAATCATGGGCTTTGACATGTGTGTGTGTAGTATATTATTCATCTGGGTGTCATCTCAAATCAACTCCTGTACTACCCATGGAACATAAACCATTCTTTGGAATTGATGGAAACATTGCACTTTCCCATTAGTGGAGGAGTAAAGGGAAGGCAGGTAGGTGCTTGAGCCACTCTGCATCTCCCTCGGCCTTCCCCAAAGCAACCCCAAATCTAAAAAAATCAATACATACAAATAAAATATCAGCTAAGTATGTGTGAAAAACCTTCAGGCTGATGGTAACATAATTTGTAGGAAAGAAGAAAATGAATATATATTATAATCCAGTACTTCCGAAGTTTTTTTAATGTCATAGGACACAAAGAATATGATATCTGTAGGGCACAGTGAGGTCAATGGGTGAGGTTGCTCCCAGCCCCAGGCTCCTCCCAGCTGTTCTGAGGGTGGTTGGGATCGATACCTCAGCAAAATTGTGACACTTTTGTGGCACACCAAGTCGCCACCATTTTTAGGGGTGGGAAGTTCTGCTATAATATACCATTGGAGTAAATAACTGAGTTTTAGGAAGGAAAACAATTTACCTTGACAGAATCTGGTTAAGTACCATGTGTGTGTCCTTGTGTGCATATGTGTTGCTAATTGTGTTGTTTTTGTTTCATTTCTGCTGATCAGTCCTTGTCAGTTGATCACATTACTCAGGCAAATGCAACTTTAGGACACGTCTCAGTGTCCCTTCTTTTTACTCAGATGCTTTTATTATAGAATTATGCAGTTGCCACACTATTTCATTCAGGGTCTCAAGATTATTCATGTAAATACATGCATGATAATGCAGTATAAACATATCTCAATAGTTAGAATTATTAGCAAAAGGTACTTAAGACTAGCATACACTGATGCCCAAGACATTATTGCTGAAGTAGTCTCTGCTTTAACCCCATTCCCTAAGTGTCCCTTTTGAATCCCAAATGCCACCCCTAAATATGTGCTCATTCATGTTCTGCTTGTGCCCGCATCCTGGTATTGGATCTCTGGAGATCGGTTTTAGCTTCAGAATTCAAGGTGTATAGAGATATTCCTCATACTCTAAGCTGACAGTTGACTTCTGTATGGGATCTCTTCCTTGTACAGAACATCAACCACCACAACCTACTACCCTAACCCATTTGCTCTGTCTTGTAGACATCCATGATGTGGACACACCTAATGGGCACAGTATTATAATTCAGGACACAATTGGCCATGATTCAGTTAACTTTTGCAGCAGCAGCAGCCTGCCAAGGCAAAGACCTGGGACCAGATCTAAATACTGGGTGGTATAAGCATTAGAAGGATGTCGTTGAGAGTGGAAAGCAAATACAGTCAGCAGGCCTGGGTTATGGTCCAGTTAAATGGTTGGTGGTAGGAGTGAATGTATTCCAAATGTATGCCTTCAGTTCAGAACTCTCTTTTCTGAGTTCCTTCCCTGAATACTCACCTATATACTTGGAGTCCCACACTCACCTCATACTAAACATATTCCCAATTGTACATGTGATGTACATCTCCCCAGCCTGTTTCCCTTCTGTGTCCTCTGTATCAGTGAAAAACCTCATGATTTATCCAGTTGCTCCAACCAGGAACCCAGTAGAACAGGTGGGGTTATACTTGCTGTCTCTCCTCTTCCACCTGCTTTAAACCCCTCACCAATCCCTGTCAATTTTACCTTCTAGATGATCTCTCAAATCCTGCTATCCTCACTAATTGATGTCACTCTAGACTAAAACACCGTCATCACCTGTCACCTGGAGGACTGACATAGCCTGCCGATTGGTCCCTCTACCTCTACTCTTGCCTCCTTTCATTCCATTTTCCTTATAGCAGCCAGAGTAAATCAAATGATGTTTTCACCACCCCCCTCTTCCCTTCACTTTAAGACCCTGCAATAGCTTCCATTGCCTTTAGGATAAAGGCACTCATTCCAGTGGTCTGTAAGGGCCTGAATGGTCTGCTCTAGCCCCTGCCTCCATCTTTAACCACATTTCTCCCACTCACATTAAGTATAGAGTAGATTTTTTTGTGGTGCTGAGAACACCTTGATTCATATGAGAGATCGTCTCCCTGGTGGGGGTCAAAGTAGCCTCAAGCATCCCTGGAAGTTAAAGTATTTGACTCACAGTTAGCACTGGGCATGCCAGATAGCAAATGACAACATATCAGTTACTGAGCTGTGAGTCAGAGACAGAAGCCCCAGTCCTTGGATGGGTCTGATATCAGCAGAGTCAGACTTTCTTTACAGGTGGTTGGGATATTAGATTCCAGGGATAGGAATTGAGACAGAGACAGAAACTGATTTCTCAATGCAACTTGTAGCTAAGCCCAGGCTATTGAAATGGGAAGCTCTTTAATTAAGTCCTTGCTCATAGTCAAGATTTGTCCTTTAAATAGGAGTAGGACTTCAGGTACGAAGTAGAAAGGCCATGAAGCAGGTAGGGCCTCCAATCAATACATGATGTCGGGATAAATTCTCAGCTGGTGCCCTCTAACCACCTCCTCTCTTCTAACTAGAAGTTGTCAGTTATATTGCATCCTCATGGATAGGCCAGAGCTTTGCCTCCTGTCTGGGATCACCTATCCCAGTGGTTCTCTCCGTGTTGTCCCAGGACCTTCAGCATCAGTCACTTGGGAACTAGTTAGAAATGCAAATTCTCGGGTACTACCTGAGACCTGGTGAATCAGAAACTCTGAGGGAGGGTGCCAGCAGCCTCTGCCCTGACGTACCTTCCAGGGGATTCTGAGGCCCACTCAAGTTTAAGAACCACTGCTCTGTGGTGCTTTGCTGGCCCAGGCCGTGTCGTCACACTACCATCAGTTCATCTGGCCCATAATCTATATGGGCTGCAAGCTGATTTTTAGTGACTATATAGCTCTTATCTCTTCTGATCCCCTGTCTGATGACCCTGGCTCTGCACCTGTCCATAGTGGCAAATAATACTCAGACCCTCTTTTCTGGTGCTAGTACAACCCATTTGGTGTGCACACATGAGCTCAGATTGTCTATGTTTGCACGAAACCAAGTCACAATAGCATAGTGCTTAAGAGCCCTAGCTGTGGGGGCAGGTATAACTGGGTTAATATTCGTGTCCCACCGCTCAACTAGCTCTGTATCTTGGACTCTGTAAACATTTATTTCCTCATCTAAAAAGTGAACATAACGTCACAGGATTGTTGTAGGGACTAAAAGTGGTAATACACATATAGCACTCAGTACCTGGCATTTAACAAGTGCCCTATATTGGTAGGACTTCCCCTATTTTGTTATGATAGGACTGCTTCTCTTCTTTTCCATTGTCCTGACATTGTGTAGTTGCCTTGGACTTTGGAGAGTTGGCTGTTCTCATGTTTTAACCCTGAAAATAATTTTTCTTCCCCTTTGGAGACGACAGATGGCACACACTCCACTTGGGGATCCGTATCATGGCTGAGAGCCACTGTAGCAGAGTGGTTAGAACTAGGGGCTCTAGAACCAGATAGTTCGGGTTTGAGTCCTGATTCTGTCACCTATTTGCTGAGTGACCCTCCAAGTTATTTACCACTCTAAGCCTCAGTTTTCCCATTTATAAAATAGAGGTGGTAGTAGTAGTATGTGTCTTAATGTGGGGATTAAATGAATTAATATGTGTGAAGTGCTCAGAGCAGAGCCAGACACATTTTATTTTCAAGCAGTTGAGAAGCATTGCATGGACGGAGTTTACGGAAGAAGAGAATGTCATGGGAGTAGTGGTGGGAGGGACACTTGTATAAACATGGCCTAAAACCCAGCCCCAGTATCTAAGGTCCATCCTAAGTGAGCATCTGATTGTATCCCCCGTATGTTCTGGTACTGGGTACATCTAGCTTTCTGGCTAGCATGGCCCAGGTGTACTTGGGAGTGATAAAATGTATATAAAAACCAGTAAGGAAATAATGAACCTCTGCCAGGGGACTCTCAGCTTAATGCTAGGGCCTGTGGAAATACAGGTGAAGAAATGCTCCCTACCCTTCAGGAACCTATGGTCTGGCTTGGACAGGTGAGTTTAGCAACATGAACCATTACAAAAGCATGCAGGAGAGTATTAGGTACTAAATGGTGCAGTGGATAACAAGTGCTGCAAATCCAGACAAGGGTAGGGGACAGAGGCTGCAGAGAGGAAAGGCTTCTCAGTGGTACTGTTTTGAGCTGGGCTTTTAAGGATGGGGATGATCTGGCTGGGTCAAGGGAATGGTAAGTGAGAGGTGCTTATCGCATTGCAAAAAGGACTCACTAAGGATTCTTATAAGTAGTTGGCATCCTTAGGACATTTAATATCAGACTCAATTTACCAAGTTCTGTTTACATACAAACATTTTGAACCACACTGGAAACAGAGATCTGGAGTCTTGCTTCATCCTACCACCAAGAAGTTTTGTCCACTTGTTCCAATTTCCTTCTATTTTCTAGGCCTCTGTTGCCTAGTTTATAAAGCAAGAGGGCAGAATTCAATGACTTCTACAACCCATTCCTATTCTGAATGTAGCCATGCTAATTGCTAATGTTTATTGAGTGCTTACTTTGGGCCAGGCACCATAAGCTCTATATACTTATTCATTCAGTTAACAATCCTATGATGTGGACACTCTCATATCACCCCTTTCACAGAGGAGGGAACCAAGGCACAGAAAGGTTAAGGAACATGTTCAAGGTTTGTTGTGCCAGGGGGTCATGGTAATATACCACTAGTGTCACACAGTGCAGGTGTAACATAGGGTTTCTTTCTCTGTGGGCAGTATTGACAAAGAATTAGCAGAGAGTATGCAGTCCCCTGAACTCTCAGCATGCCACAGCACAGGCCAGACATTGATGTTCTGTGTGTACTCTGGCCAAGATTCTCACAGGGCTGGCATCTGCCTGGGCCAACATGTAGACTTGGGAGAGATGTCACTTCAAGCCCAAGAGTGAACTCTGTCCCCAACTTGCATTACATATGCATAGGCTAGTTTAAGAGGAGCTAGAGAACGCCTAGTTTTTTTAGTGACAAGAAATATAATGAAAGATCTCCTCGCCTAGGGACCACACCAGGGAACAGGCAGAGGGACACCAGGATCTGCATCCCGAAGGTCCTAGGAGTAGCCTTGTGTATGAGGAGTGCTGATGGGAGCCAAAGGTCTTGTCTCTCTGCTGTCCAGTTCAGTGCATCTGAGACAGCACGTGGTCAAACTACCAATAACGGGAGCCAGGGAAGGAGCCATCCGGGGCGTCTGGGTATGTCTCCTGCCAAGGACATCCAGTAGATTTGGAATAAAATCACTGTGCTCTTAACCAACGAGCTGTGCAGTATCATCTCTCATACTGCTGCTAAATATACTGGTGGTTGTGTAATGTGAGGAAAGCAGTAAAGCCTGAATTTGAATCCTGGTTCTTCCACTTACCAGATGTGAGACTTTGGGTAATTTATTTAATCTCTCTGAGCCTCAGTTTCCCTACCTGCCTAATAGGAAAATGTAATCCCTGCTGCCCAGGTTTACTCTGAGGATGGAGTGAGATAATGAGTGTAAAGGTCCCAGTAGTGTGCCTGGCGTACAGAAGGCGCTTAGATAAGGTTGGCTGCTTTTATACTCAGTGGTGCTTCCTATTACAGGCTTGCCTACCGGAAATGCTCAGTTTTGAGATAATCCACAAGATGGCCCCCTCTCAGAAGAAAGTTTCCCACCACTGCAATGTGTATAAATATGTATATCTGAGGATCTGAGTTCTTGAAAAATCACTTTCACGTCCATGCCTGCCTGTGCAAAAACATATATTGAACCATGTGCCCAGGAGGAAACCGTAGTTGGCTTTGCAGCCATTGCACATATGGCTCTCAAGGCAGTTCTAAGGCGAGCCAGTCGCTTTCCAATCTGTGTGGGCAGCAACTTCATCCCGACAGTACAGCCCAGGCATTATGTAGTGGAAGGAGTTTGAGGATCTGTAATTATGTTCTTTTCTCAGGTCCTGAAGGAAGTACATGGTTCTTGAGTGTGTGGGAGTATGTGCACACACGTGCAGGTGCCCATATGCATAGTGGGGACAGAGAGGTTGGGGACACAGCCTTCCCTCCCCCCACCCCAAATTTTGCACTAGACATGGACACATCCTTTCACTTCCTGCTATTCTGTGGATTTTATTTTTGGTAGGTCCTTGTGGTTCAGGACAGAAGTTCAGAAAGATACTCTGCTGTTTGTGTGGAACAGATAATACCAGACCTAGAATAATTACATGTATTCAGGATGATGGAACAATAAGAAATCTAAGTGTGGAGACTGCCTTTGCTGCAGCAGCAGTATAGCTATAGAGTCATTTATTTTTTTTAACCACTTGAAAAATCATTTCCTCCTGGTCAACACAGAGAGAAAACACAACAGCTGTTTTTGGTTTTTTTCTTCTCTTCGATTAAACTCATTTGCATACTGAGTAAAGGGCCTACAGCCTGGCAAATATTTTGTTCATTAGTCTCTTGTGCATGGGCTTGTGTCTCCTAAGGATAATTTTCTTTGTTTTATCTGAGCGAAAGATGACAGTGTCTCAGCTGCTGTTGCTGCCTCACATCACTTTGTTCTGGGAACAGAAAATAGTCTTTTTGTTGCAAACTCCCCAGTATTCTGGATATTTTAGGCAAAGCTTGTGTTCCTGTTTAGCGCAGGTCAGGTCTGCGTTGAGACTGCTGAAACGTCTTTCTGCCTAAGACAAATTCAGAAATTGGGACTCACAGGAAAGGTCTTCAACGCCCCCAAGTTCTCCTGAGCGCACAGTGCCCTTACACTGCCTCCACCCTTACTCCAGTTGTTTTATCTAGACTGGTCCTTTCCAGACTACACTCGAAGATTCAGATGTTTCTCAGATCTTCTTCCTTTGCTGAGTTTCTATTCTTCAGTGTCTCTCCCTCTCTTTCCCAATATTGTCCTTAGTTTCACACTTTTCAAACTGGACTTTGCAAACCCTGAATATACATGGCAGTATGGCAGGGGTTAGGTATAGCCTCCTCCTAGACTGTTACTTTTTCTTGGTGGTAACTAATTTGAATGTATTCTGAAGCAGAATGCAAAATTCCCTCAAATCTTTAAGATAAAAATAATAACTAATGCCCAGGGAGCACTTACTGGGTACCAGGCTCTGTTCTAAGTGGTTGGTACAGGTTACTTAGGTTAATCTTCACAACAACCGTAAGAAATAGGTTACTATGTTTAACCCAATTTTATGGACGGGCGTACTGAGACATGGGGAGTTAATGACTTGTTCATGGTCAAAGATCTGGGTAAGTGTCAGTCTGGCTGACACTTCATGCTCTTAGCTACAGTATTGTATTTCCTGTCATGGACACACTGGGCTGTGCCCTCCAGACCTAGGGAGTTTTTTCTGACATTAGGGTCAAGTGGAGCTCTTCTGTTTAAAGGATCTGCAGTTTGACCTGGACCTATCACCGAGGTAACCTTTACTGGAAAGAATAACTCTAATATAACGTTTGGGGGTGAATGGCAGGTCAGTGGACGGAATAGTTTGAGATAAGGGTACTTCTTTATGTCCTCACATCAAACCAGGCCAGAAGTTACTCATCTTCTCTGTCTACTCATAAAATCAGGGACATAAATGGGTATAGCAGATATCAGTTCTAGTCCACATCACTAAGGGCGATGTTATGGACTGAACTGTGTCCCTCCCCAAATTCATATTTTAAGGTATTAACCCCAAATTGCTGTATTTGGAGATGGAGCCTAATTAAAGTTAAATAAAGTCATAAGAGAGGGACCTTGATTGGATAGGATTAGTGTCCTTATAAGAAGAGGCATCAGAGAGTGCTGTCATGCTCTTGTGTGCACTCTCTCTCTCTCTCCCTTCCTCCCTCCCCTGCTCTGTCTCCACAGGTACCAAAAGAAGACGTCCTGGGAGCACACAGTAGGATGGAGGTCAGTCTGCAAGTCAAGAGAAGAGGCCTCAGAATGAAACCTACCCTCTGACACCTTGATTTTGGACTTCTCAGCCTTCAGGACTGGGAGAAATATCTGTTGTTGAAGTGACCTGGTCTTTGATATTACATTGTAGTGCCCTAGCAAACTAATACAGGCAAGGTATGTCCCTTTCCATTATTTCTATAAATTAGATGTAATCATCTCAGAGTCCCCAACATGTTGTATGGGCAGGAAATTGAATCTTGGTTATTTGGGGAGTTTCCTACACTTCTCCGTGAGATCACTGGAGTCCTGTGCCTTTCTTTTTTTTTGCTTTTTAAAAAATTGAAGTATAGTTGATATAGAAGCTAAAATTAATTTCTTGTATACAACACAGTGCTTCATCAGTTACTCACATTATTAAATCCTCACCCCAACTAATGCAGTTACTATCTGTCAACATAGGATGATGTTACAGAATCATTGACTATATTCTCCATGCTGTACTACTATTCCCATGGCCAACGTACATTATGATTGACAATTTTCGTGCCCCTTTATCCCCCGCCCCCTCCTCCCCAATCCTCTCCTCCTCCCCCATGGTAACCATCAGACCCTTCTCAGTGTCTGTGACTCTACTGCTATTTTGTTGGTTCTCTTTTTTTAATTTTATCAAATGTACATCACAGTCATTCAACAATCCCCCTCATCCCCACGCACTCCCCTCCCCCTTGGCAACCACTAGTCATTTCTTAGTGTCTGTGAGTCTAATGCTGTTTTGTTCCTTCTGTTTTGTTTTGCTTTTATATTGCACAAATAAGCGAAATCATAAGATATTTGTCTTTCTCTGCCTGTCTTATTTCACTGAGCAAAATACCCAGTATATACATCCATGTTGTTGCAAATGGCAGCATTTCTTTTCTTTTTGTGGCTGAATAATATTCCATTGTGAATATGTACCACATCTTCTCTATCCAGTCATCAACTGATGGACACTTAGGTTGCTTCCATATATTGGCAATTGCAAAAAGTGTGGTGATAAACATAAGGGTGATATGTCTTTTCAAATCAGGGATTTTGTTTTCTTCAGGTAGATTCCTAGGAGTGTAATTACTGGGTCAAATGGTATTTCTATTTTTAGTTTTTGGAGGAACCTCTGTACTGCTTTCCACATCAGGTGCACCAATTTGCAGTCCCACCAACAGTGTAGGAGGGTTCCTATTTCTCTGCATGCTTGCCAGCATTTGTTATTTCTTGTCTTTTGGATAGTGGCCATGCTAACTGGTGTGAGGTAATATCTCATTGTGGTTTTAATTTGCATTTCCCTGATGATTAGCAATGTGGAGCATCTTTTCATGTGCTTGTAGGACATCTGTATTTCTTCTTTGGGGAAATGTCTGTTCAGGTCCTCTGCCCATATTTCGATCGGGTTATTTGTTTTTTAGGTATTGAGGCATATGAGTTCTTTATATATTTTGGATCTTAACCCCTTATCAGGTAAATTGTTTACAAATATATTCTCCAATATTGTAGAATTCCTTTTTGTTCTGCTGGTGGTGTCCTTTGCTGTACAGAAGCTTTTTAGTTTGATGTAGTCCCATTTGTTCCTTTTTTATTTTGTTTCCCTTGCCTGAGGAGATGTGTTCAGGAAAAAGTTGCTCATGTTTATATTCAAGAGATTTTTGCCAATGTTTTCTTCCAAGAGTTTTATGGTTTCATGACTTACATTCAGGTCTTTGATCCATTTCAAGTTTACTTTTGTGTATGGGGTTAGAAAATAATCCAGTTTCATTCTCTTACATGTAGCTGTCCAGTTTTGCCAACACCAGTTGCTGAAGAGGCTATCTTTTCCCCATTGTATGTTCATGGCTCCTTTATCATATATTAATTGAACATAGATGCATGGGTTTAAATCTGGGCTCTCTATTCTGTTCCATTGATCTATGGGTCTGTTCTCGGGCCAGTACCGAATTGCTTTGATTACTGTAGCTTTGTAGGAGAGCTTGAAGTCAGAGAACATAATCCCCCCAGCTTTGCTCTTCTTTCTCAGGATTGCTTTTGCTGTTTGGGGTCTTTTGTGGTTCCATATGAATTTTAGAACTATTTGTTCCAGTTTGTTGAAGGATACTGTTGGTATTTTGATAGGGATTGCATTGAATCTGTAGATTGCTTTAAGCAGGATGGCATTTTGACAATATTAATTCTTCCTACCCATGAGCACAGGATAGATTTCCATTTTTGGTGTCTTCTTTTATTTCTCACATGAGTGTCTTGTAGGTTTCAGAGTATAGGTCTTTCACCTCTTTGGTTAGATTTAGTCCCAGGTATTTTATTCTTTTGATGCAATTGTGAATGGAATTGTTTTCCTGATCTCTCTTTCTTCTAGTTCATCATTAGTGCATAGGAATGCAACAGATTTCTGTGTATTAACTTTGTATCCTGCAACATTTCTGAATTCAGTTATTAGTTCTAGTAGGTTTTTGGTGGATTCTTTAGGGTTTTCTATGTATAATACCATGTCATCTGCAAATAGTGAGAGTTTAACATCTTCCTTACCAATTTGGATGCCTTTTATCTCTTTCTGTTGTTTGATTGCCATGGATAGGACCTCCAGTACTATGCTGAATAAAGTGGTGAGAGTGGGCATCCTTGTCTTCTTCCCAATCTTAGAGAAAAAGCTTTTAGCTTTTTTCTATTAAGTATGATATTGGCCATGGGTTTGTCCTATATGGCCATTATTACGTTGAGGTATGTACACTCTTTACCCATTTTGTTGAGAGTTTTTGTCATGAATGGATGTTGAATTTTTTCAAATGCATTTTCAGCATCTATTGAGATGATCATGTGATTTTTGTCCTTTTTGTTGATGTGATGTATGATATTGATTGATTAATGTATGATATTATTGATTATCCTCGCACCCCTGGAATAAATCCCACTTGGTCATGATGGATGATCTTTTGATGTATTTTTGAATTTGGTTTGCTACTAGTTTCTTGAGGATTTTTGCTTGTATCTTCATCAAGGATATTGGTCTATAATTTTCTTTTTTTGTGGTGTCTGTCTGGTTTTGGTATTAGGGTGATGCTCACCTCATAGAATGAGTTTGAAAGTATTCCCTCCTCTTCTATTTTTGGAATGCTTTAAGAAGGATGGATACTAGCTCTTCTTTAAATGTTTGGTAGAATTTGACTGTGAAGCTTGTCTGGACATGGAATTTTGTTTCTGGGAAGTTTTTGTTTACCAGTTTGATTTCATTGCTGGTAATTGGTCTGTTTAGATTTTCTGTTTCTTACTGAGTCAGTCTTGGATAATTGTATTTTTCTAGGAAGTTGTATATTTCTTCTAAGTTGTCAAATTTATTTGCATATTATTTTTCATAGTATTCTCTAGTAATTCTTTGTATTTCTGTGGTATTCATTTTGATTATTCCTTCTTCGTTTCTGATTCTGTTTATGTGTGTAGACTCTCTTTTTTTCTTGATAAGTCTGGCTAGGGGTTTATCTATTTTGTTTATTTTCTCAAAGAAACAGCTCCTGGTTTCATTTTTTTTTCTGTTGTTTTATTCTACTCTATCTTATTTATCTCTGCTCTAATCTTTATTATGTTCCTCCTTCTACTGACTTTGGGCATCATTTCTTCTTCTTTTTGCAGTTTCTTTAGTTGTGATTCTAGACTGTTTATTTGGGATTGTTCTTGTTTCTTGAAGTAAGCCTGTATTGCTATGTACTTCCCTCTTAGAACTGCCTTTGCTGCATCCCACAGATTTTGTGCTATTTTGTTTTTGTTTTCTATTGACTCCATGTATTAGTTGATTTTATCTTTGATTTGTTCATTGATCCATTTATTATTTAGAAGCATGTTGTTTAGCCTCCATGTGCTTTTTTGTTTTCTTTGTGTAATTTATTTCTAGCTTCATAACATGGTGATCTGAAAAGATATTTGACACAATTTCAATCTTTTTGAATTTATTGAGGCATTTTTTGTGTCATAATATGTGGTCTATTCTACAGAATGTTCTGTGTGCACTTGAGAAAAATGTGTATCCTACTGCTTTTGGGTGGAAGGTTCTGTATATATCTGTTAAGTCTATCTGATGTAGTGTGTTGTTCAGTGCCTCTGTTTCCTAATTTATATTCTGCCTGGTTGATCTGTCAATTAATATAAGTGATGTGGTTATGTTGCTTAATATGATTGACTTGCAGTCTATTTCTATCTTTAGTTCTGTTAGTATTTGTTCTACATATGTTGAGTGCATAAATATTTATAATTGTTATATCCTCTTGTTGGGCTCTCTTTATCATTATGTAATGTCCTTATTTGTTAATTCCTTTTTTAAAAATTTAATTTGTCTGATACAAGTACTGCTTCTCCTTTTTTCTTCCTATTATATACATGAAATATCTTTTTCCATCCCTTCACTTTCAGTCTGTGTGTCTTTATGTCAGAAATGAGTCTCTTGTAGGCAGCATATAGATGGGTCTTGTTTCTTTATCCAGTCTGCCTCCCTATGTCTTTTCATTGGTACATTCAGTCTGTTTACATTTAAGGTGATTCTTGATAGATATGTACTTATTGCCATTTTATAAATTATTTTCCTTTTTTATAGTTCCTCTTTGTTCCTTTCTTCCTCTCTTATACTCTTCTCTTATTATTTAATGGTTTTATTTAGTGTTGAGATTGGATTTCTTAAAAAATTTTTTTTGTGCAGATCTGGAGCCAAGATGGCAGCGTGAGTAGAGCAGCAGAAATCTCCTCCCAAAACCATATATATTTTTGAAAATACAACAAATACAACTATTCCTAAAAGAGAGACCAGAAGACACAGGACAACAGCCAGACTACATCCATACCTGTAAGAACCCAGCGCCTCGCAAAGGGGGTAAGATACAAGCCGTGGCCCTGTGGGACCCGAGCACCCCTCACCCCAGCTCCCGGTGGGAGGAGAGAAGTCAGAGCGGGGAGGGAGACGGAGCCCAGGACTGCTAAACACCCAGCCCTAGCCATCCACACCGGAGCGCAGACACACAGTGCATGCGTGGGGTTCTGGAAACTAGGGAAACAGTACATTAAGAACTGTGGGCAGGTCCCTGCAGCCGGAGCCCCTGGGACAAAGAAAAGCGAGTGCTTTTTGAAAGTCTTAAAGGGACAATGACCCCACAGCTGGACAGAAGCATCCCGGGACACTTAGCCCAGCAGCTGGGAATCCTGGGGAACTCTGGGTGCCCTAACTCCCTGGGCAGCAGTGCAGCTCAGAGGCCCCTCACAGAGATAAACAGCCTTCTGGCCATTTCCCCTCCGATGCAGCTTCTCCATATCAGAGCAGCAACCTGAGGTAGGCCATGCCCACAGAAACTGCGGAGCTAAACTCCATAGCGGCCGGGCAAGAATCAGAAGCCCTGTTTGCACGCAGCTGCCCAGCACAAGCCGCTAGAAGTCGCTGTTCTCCCAGGAGAGGAAGGCCACAAACCAGCAAGAAGGGACATTCTCCCAGCCGTCACACGCGCCAGCTCCGTAAACTATCTCTATCACCACGAAAAGGCAGAAGAATTTGAAACAGACCAAAATCAAAGAGTCAAGCCCTGAGAAGTAGATAGACCTAACCAGTCTTCCTGAAAAAGAATTCAAAATAAAGGTCATAACCATGCTAATGGAGCTGCAGAGAAATATACAAGAACTAAGGGATGACGTCCAGAGGGAGATTACAGAAAGGAAACAATCTCTGGAAGGATTTATAAGCAGAATGGATAAGATGCAAGAGGCCATTGATGGAATAGAAACCAGAGAACAGGAATGCATAGAAGCTGACGCAAAGACAGATAAAAGGATCTGCAGGAATGAAACAATATTGAGAACTATGTGACCAATCCAAAAGGAACGATATCCGCATTATAGGGGTACCAGAAGAAGAAAAGAGAGAAAAAGGGATAGAAAGTGTCTTTGAAGAAATAATTGCTGAAAACTTCCCCAAACTGGGGGAGGAAATAATCGATCAGACCACAGAAGTACACAGAACTCCCAACAGAAAAGACCCAAGGAGGACAACACCAAGACACATAATAATTAAAATGGCAAAGATCAAGGACAAGGACAGAGTATTAAAGGCAGCTAGAGAGAGGAAAAAGGTCACCTACAAAGGAAAACCCATCAGACTCTCATCAGACTTCTCAACAGAAACAATACAGGCCAGAAAAGAATGGCATGATATATTTAATGCAATGAAATAGAAGGGCCTTGAACCAAGAATACTGTATCCAGCACGATTATCATTTAAATATGAAGGAGGGATTAAACAATGCCCAGACAAGCAAAAGTTGAGGGAATTTTCCTCCTACAAACCACCTCTACAGGGTATTTTAGAGGGAGTGTTCTAGACAGGAGCACTCCTAAGATTAAACAGGTGTCACCAGAGAAAATAAAATCACAGCAAAGAAAGCAGACCAACCAAATACTAACTAAAGGCAAAAAATAAAATCAACTACCCACAAAAGCAGTTAAAGGAAACACAAAAGAGCAGAGAATAAAACAACCACCATATAAAGAATGGAGGGGGAGGAATAAGAAGGGAGAGAAATAAAGAATCACCAGACAGTGTTTATAACAGCTCAATAAACGAGTTAAGTTAGACAGTAAGATACGAAAGAAGCTAACCTTGAACCTTTGGTAACCACGAATCTAAAGCCTGCAATGGCAATAAGTACTTTTCTTTCAATAGTCACCCTAAATGTAAATGGACTGAATGCACCAATCAAAAGACACAGAGTAATAGAATGGATAAAAAAAAACAAAACCCATCTATATGCTGCTTACAAGAAACTCACCTCAAACCCAAAGACATGCACAGACTAAAAGTCAAGGGATGGAAAAAGATATTTAATGCAAACAACAGGGAGAAAAAAGCAGGTGTTGCAGTACTAGTATCAGACAAAATAGACTTCAAAACAAAGAAAGTAACAAGAGATAAAGAAGGACATTACATAATAATAAAGGGCTCAGTCCAACAAGAGGATATAAGCATTACAAATACATATGTACCCAACCAGGAGCACCAGCATATGTGAAACAAATACTAACAGAACTAAAAGATGAAATAGAATTCAGTGCATTCATTTTAGGAGACTTCAACATGCCACTCACCCCAAAGGATAGATACACCGGACAGAAAATAAGTAAGGACACAGAGGCACTGAACATCACACTAGAACAGATGGACCTAATAGATATCTATAGAACTCTACATACAAAAGCAACAGTATACACATTCTTCTCAAGTGCACATGGAACATTCTCCAGAATAGACCACATACTAGGCCACAAAAAGACCCTCAGTAAATTCCAAAAGATTGAAATTTTACCAACAAACTTTTCAGACCACAAAGGTATAAAACCAGAAATAAATTGTACAAAGAAAACAAAAAGGCTCACAAACACATGGAGGCTTAACAACATGCTCCTAAATAATCAATGGATCAACGAACAAATTAAAATAGAGATCAAGGAATATATGGAAACAAATGACAGCAACACAAACCCCCAACTTCTATGGGATGCAGCAAAAGCAGTTTCAAGAGGAAAGTATATAGCAACCCAGGTATACTTAAAGAAGGAAGAACAATCCCAAATGAATAGTCAACATCACAATTATCGAAACTGGAAAAAGAAGAACAAGAACAAATGAGGCCTAAAGTCAGCAGAAGGAGGGACATAATAATGATCAGAGAAGAAATAAATAAAATTGAGAAGAATAAAACAATATAAAAAATCAATGAAACCAAGAGCTGGTTCTTCGAGAAAATAAACAAAATAGATAAGCCTCTTGCCAAACTTATTAAGAGAAAAAGAGAATTAACACACATCAACAGAATCAGAAACGAGAATGGAAAAATCATGACAGACTCCACAGAAATACAAAGAATTATTAAAGACTACTATGAAAACCTATATGCTAAGAATCTGGAAAACCTAGAAGAAATGGACAACTTCCTAAAAAAATACAACCTTCCAAGGCTGACCAAGGAAGAAACACAAAAGTTAAACCAATTACGAGCAAAGAAATTGAAGTGGCTATCAAAAAACTACCCAAGAACAAAACCCCCAGGCCAGATGGGTTTACCGCTGAATTTTGTCAGACATACAGAGAAGACATAATACCCATTCTCCTTAAAGTTTTCCAAAAAATAGAAGAGGGGGGAATACTCCCAAACTCATTCTATGAAGTCAACATCACCCTAATACCAAAACCAGGCAAAGACCACACCAAGAAAGAAAATTACAGACCAATATCCCTGATGAACATAGATGCAAAAATACTCAATAAAATATTAGCAAACCAAATTCAAAAATATATCAAGAGGATCATACCACGACCAGGTGGGATTCATCCCAGGGATGCAAGGATGGTACAACATTTGAAAATCCATCAACATCATCCACCACATCAACAAAAAGAAAGACAAAAACCACATGATCATCTCCATAGATGCTGAAAAAGCATTCAACAAAATTCAACATCCATTCATGATAAAAACTCTCAACAAAATAGGTATAGAGGGCAAGTACCTCAACATAATAAAGGCCATATATGATAAACCCACAGCCAACATCATACTGAACAGCGAGAAGCTAAAAGCTTTTCCTCTGAGATCAGGAAAAAGACAGGGATGCCCACTCTCCCCACTGTTATTTAACATAGTACTGTAGGTCCTAGCCACAGCAATTGGAAAAAACAAAGAAATACAAGGAATCCAGATAGGTAAAGAAGAAGTTAAACTGTCACTATTTGAAGATGACATGATATTGTACATAAAAAACCCTAAAGACTCCGCTCAAAAATTACTAGAACTGATATCAGAATACAGCAAAGTTGCAGCGTACAAAATTAACACACAGAAATCTGTGGCTTTTCTATACACTAACAATGAACCAATAGAAAGAGAAATCAGGAAAACAATTCCATTCGCAATTGCATCAAAAAGAATAAAATACCTAGGAATAACCCTAACCAAAGAAGTGAAAGACCTATACCCTGAAAACTGTAAGACACTCTCAAGAGAAATTAAAGAGGACACTAACAAATGGAAACTCATCCCATGCTCTTGGCTGGGAAGAATTAATATCATCAAAATGGCCATCCTGCCCAAAGCAATATACAGATTTGATGCAATCCCTATCAAATTACCAGCAACATTCTTAACGAACTGGAACAAATAGTTCAAAAATTCATATGGAAACACCAAAGACCCCGAATAGCCAAAGCAATCCTGAGAAAGAAGAATAAAGTGGGGGGGGGGGATCTCATTCCCCAACTTCAGCCTCTACTACAAAGCCATAGTAATCAAGACAATTTGGTACTGGCACAAGAACAGAGCCACAGACCAGTGGAACAGATTAGAGACTCCAGACATTAACCCAAACATATATGGTCAATTAATATTCGATAAAGGAGCCATGGACATACAATGGGGAAATGACAGTCTTTTCACAGATGGTGCTGGCAAAACTGGACAGCTACATGTAAAAGAATGAAACTGGATTATTTTCTAACCCCATACACAAAAGTAAATTCGAAATGGATCAAAGACCTGAATGTAAGTCATGAAACCATAAAACTCTTAGGAAAAAACATAGGCGAAAATCTCTTGGACATAAACATTAGCGACTTCTTCATGAACATATCTCCCCGGGCAAGGAAAACAAAAGCAAAAATGAACAAGTGGGACTATATCAAGCTGAAAAGCTTCTGTACAGCAAAGGACACCATCAATAGAACAAAAAGTTACCCTACAGTATGGGAGAATATATTCATAAATGACAGATCCGATAAAGGCTTGACATCCAAAATATATTAAGAGCTCACGCACCTCAGCAAATAAAAAGCAAATAATCCAATTAAGAAATGGGCAGAGATGCTGAACAGACAGTTCTCTAAAGAAGAAATTCAGATGGCCAACAGGCACATGAAAAGATGCTCCACATCCCTAGTTATCAGAGAAATGCAAATTAAAACCACAATGAGATATCACCTCACACCAGTAAGGATGGCTTCCATCCAAAAGACAAACAACAACAAATGTTGGCGAGGTTGTGGAGAAAGGGGAACCCTCCTACACTGCTGGTGGGAATGTAAATTAATTCAACCATTGTGGAAAGCAGTATGGAGGTTCCTTAAAATGCTCAAAATAGACTTACCATTTGACCCAGGAATTCTGCTTCTAGGAATTTACCCTAAGAATGCAGCACTCCAGTTTGAAAAAGACAGATGCACCCCTATGTTTATCGCAGCACGGTTTGCAGTAGCCAAGAAATGGAAGCAACCTAAGTGTCCATCAGTAGAAGAATGGATAAAGAAGATGTGGTACATATACACAATGGAATATTATTCAGCCATAAGAAGAAAACAAATCCTACAATTTGCAGCAACATGGATGGAGCTAGAGGGTATTATGCTCAGTGAAATAAGCCAGGTGGAGAAAGACAAATACCAAATGATTTCACTCATATGTGGAGTATAAGAACAAAGGAAAAACTGAATGAACAAAACAGCAGCAGAATCACAGAACCCAATAATGGACTAGCAGTTACCAAAGGGAAAGAGACTGGGGAGAATGGGAGAGTAGGGAGGGATAAGGGTGGGGAAGAAGAAAGGGGGTATTATGATTAGCATGTATAATGTGGGGGGTGGGGGAAAGGGGAGGGCTCTGCAACACAGAGAAGACAAGTAGTGATTCTACAACATCTTACTATGCTGATGGACAGTGACTGTAATGGGGTTTGTGGGGGGGACTTGGGGTAGGGGAGAGCCTAGTAAACATAATATTCTTCATGTAATTGTAGATTAATGATAACAAAATTTTAAAAAAGTAAAAAAAATGTTACTAGCAATGTATGCATTCTCTTTATGTGCCTCCCCTCCCTATGTTTTGCAGTAGAAATAGACTTCAAGTGTCCTGGAATTTTGAGGAAAGAGGGAGGAGATATGGCTTGGAAGTGGCAAAGAGGAGGGAGGAGGACCCTCCTCTACCTGCAGGTCCAGTGAGTGATACGAAGGGTGTGGGAAAGAAAACATCCACCATCTGAGAGGGCTGCATGGAAGCAGAGGACCCAAGAGCCAAACTTCCTTTAGAACAAGAAACTGAAAGAAATGTTGAGGATATAGAGGATTTGATGATGATGGGCTTTGAGTTTTAGAGGGCATGGCGTGGGGGCTGGGGTTCATTGATAAGCAGAATATGAATAAGATTAGGTACTATATGGAGTGTTCAGGGGTTAGAAGTCCAGTTAATAATACATGCTGGGAGGCTGGGAGTTGTGGAGGTGGCTGGGGTAAACAGGGATGTAAGACGTATCAGGGTTAGTCTTCTTGGACTTTTAGGAGGAAGTGGGTGATCACAGCTAATTAGAGCCTCCTTCTGGGGCTAGTCTCTTGTCCTGCTTTGTATTGGTGAAGCTGGAGGAAGGGAGGCTATAGGGCAGAGTAGCTTAAACAGGAGCCCTTGCTACTGCCTGGCTTCCCTTGAAATACTCTGTGGTCCTTTCAAGCCTGGGAGAAGAGACATATTAGGACTTTTCCACAATGATAGTAACTTGGGGGACTTTAACTTATGCCCTCCAAATCTCTGTTAGTCCTTACCAAAGCCATTTGAAATAAACACATCACCCAAGTAAAAATGTATCCTTGGTATATAAATGCAGTTTGAAAACAAATACTCTAGCCATCCCAAGCACTTCCAGCCAGATGGCTGCACTGAGAACCCTCACTCTTACCATTTAACATGAAAATTTCAATTGTTCAGAAAAACAGATTCACACAATGGGCTCCCATACACCCTATCACCTAGATTTAACAGTTGTTAACATTTTGGCATGCTTGCTTCACTCATTTTTTTTCTTTTACCGAAATATCTTCAAGTAAGTCACAGACATTATGACATCTCATTCCTAAATACTTTGTTATCATAAGCCCTTTCTATAGAAATTCTAAAACTGCCACTGCCTTTCAAAATGTGGTGTCAAGAACTGGACAAGAGTATTCCAGATTTGAGCTGATCAGTTGAGTGTACAGAAAGAATGATGAGAGCCAGTTTTTCTTAATGTAGATCACACTCTCTAAAAGTAGTCATTTTAGAGGCCACAGTGCTCTATTGACTCAAGGGCATTTGTGGTCAGCTAACATCTCCAGGTTCTTTGCACATGAACTGCTGCAGTCAAGTCAGGCTTTCCTCCATCTTGTATTTGTGTAATTGAATTTTTGTTGGTTTTAGCCTATGCAAAGTATTTTGAATTGAAATTCCACCCTCCAGTGAATTAACTAATCCTTTTTCACTTTGATTTATCAGCAAAGTTGGTAGGTAAACCCTTTATATATTCATGCAAGTCTATAGTAATTACTTTCTAAAATTGAAGCTTATGCTTCCTCAAAATTGTGGAGACTGCAATAAGATCATCTCAAGCATTAAGAGTAGAGTTTTTGTAAGAAAGATTTAAGTTGTTTTCATGATTAATGATTGAACCCTGTCCTTGACGATACAAACCTTCTGGCTTAACACACTTGTATCTGAGTACAATTTTCTAAGACATTCTAAATTATTCCAGAATAACTTTTTAGGATAAGCAAATCACCAAGCAGTTTCTTGGTAGAGCCTTGGGAACACCTACATTACTCATGATAGCTAAATCCAGGATTGAGTTGGCTTTCTGAGAACTCCATGCGTTTGCTAAGGTGGCTTCTTAGTTGACTGTTCTCACAATTTACATAGGTATCGTTTTAAGGTCCAAGTATGGGAGTGAGTTAAATGGACACCCCCTGGCTCTGCTTCATACTTAGAAAACAGGCTGCACAAGGAGCATGTCTTCAACTGCTAGACAAGTGATATTTTTATAAAAATTTAAACAAGATATTTAATATGCCTAAGCAGAAGTCATAATATTGGTAATACTCAAGGCTCAAAATAGCAAATCAGTATGATAGAACTCCACATTCCTCAATGTGGTTCCCAATTCTTAGGTATTTCAGAATGAGAGCTTTCTGAAACTAGTCTTCACACCATAGTAATTAAGACCATGGGTACCAATTCTTGACTGTCCCCATCTAAAGCTCATCTCTACCACCTATTGATTGTGGGGCTGGGGCTGTTTATTTAACCTCAGTGGAGAGTAATTTGCTTATCACTTAGTGATGAAGATAGTATAAGCACCTATGTCATACAGCAATTGTGAGGATTAGCAGTGTTAATTCGAGCAATGTGCCAAGCATGTAGTAAATCTTAGCTACTATTATTTATCATGGTTCTGATAGTTGTTGCTATCCAAGGTATTGGATACCATCTGGTATCATATTCCTAAATTCTTCATAGATTTAAATACGTCTAGACTGGTGATGTTCTAGGTTGCTATGTAACCTTCCATCTTTATGTTATCATCCTAATTTTCACTCCTGTGACTCCAGAAGCCCAGTAAGAACAGTTGAAAGACATATGAAGGGTACTTAAACACCTACTTTGAGCAAGGCAAGGTAACTCTCACCTCTTGGTTGCTTGTTCTAAGTCTTCAGATGAGCTCCCTTGGAGGCTGACAACCATGCCAACTTTCCTGGAGGAGAAATATAGGAAATCCTATTTGTCTTCATATATAACTCTATAGATACATTGCTTTCAGCATCCTAGCATTCATCTAGGGAGCAATAGTGATTTCCCCCGTGTGTCCACTTTTGTGGTAAAAAAAGAGCTACTTAAAAAAACACTGACAAAAATTGTCACAAATAACTTTAATAGGTATTGGTCAGAGAAAGAGTTGACATATATACCCTTTTCTTATTCTTCACTCTAAGTTCTGATGTTCCTTTGCACTGATAATGTATGAGGGTTAACTATTCTCTTAGCCAGTAGGAGTATATGTCTCGTACTTTCCATGACTAGACTTACTACTTTTGTTTTCTAGGAAGAGGTAATTCATTTTTTGAAGCTTTCTATTTTTAGATAAGTTTAGACTTACTGTAAAAATTGTACAGATCATTTCTGCATACCCTTCACCGACCTTCTGTTTATGTTTACATCTTATATAACCATGTACAATTGTCAGAATGAAGAAAAAAACCTTGGTACAATACTATTAACTAACCTGTAGACTTTGTTAAGATTTTACTGTTTTTTTTATTCCTAACATCCCTTTTCTGTCCCAGAATCCAATTTAGAATCTCACATTGCAATTAGTTGTCATGTCTTCTTAATTTCCTCTAAGTTGTGACAGTTCTTTAGTCTTTTCTTATCTTTCGTGACCTTGACACTTTTGAAGAGTACTGGCTAGTTATTTTGTAGAATATCCCTCTTTTGGGGCTTTCCCAATGTTTTCTAATGATTAGATTTGTATTACACATTGGAAAGGCTAACAGTGGTGTGCCCTTCTTTGTACTGTTTTTCAGGGGTACGTGATGTTGCTATATATTACAGGTGATGATAATCTTGATCACTTGATTAAGGTGATGTCTGAAGCTCCATTGTTAACTTACTTTTTTCCTCGGGAATTACTAAATATTTGGGGGAAGATACTTAGAAAGTATTCAGATATCCTATTTCTGCTTAAGACTTGCCCACTAATATTAGCATCCATCAGTTATCTTGCCTGCAGCAACTATTACTGTGATATTCTAATGGTAATTTTCTATTTCCTTCATTCCTTGTACATTTATTAATGGGGAAATTGGAATTCTTCTGTAAGAAAGCCATGTCTCTACTCCCCTATTAATTTATTTATTCACTTTTCTTATACCAGCACAACACAGATTTTTATTTATTCTTTGGGTTATAATCCTATATAATCTTTACTTAGTTTGTTGCTCAAATTGTTCCAGTTGTGGCCATTGGAATCTCTGTCAGGTTAGCTCCTATGCTCAACATGCCCATTTGTCTTATTTTTTCGGTAGCACTTCCTTATTTTTATCACCGTGAGAGACACCAGGCTTATTTTCTGTTTTCCCTACTCCAGCCCTGGAACCAGTCAGTTCTTCATTTAATGGAGAATGGTATTTCAAAACCATGATCTCTGCCTGAAGTGTGCTCATTAGTGGGATATCACTGCTTCCGGCCCCTGTCAGTGAATATAGTTAGTGCATATGTGTATGTACTAACTTATACATGCACACATCCATATTTATTTCTGTATCTATCTGGATTACATTAAGAAAAAAACGTGAGTCCATCTTGATACCTATGACTCCCACTCAGCACACCAGGGTTCATTTGGGCCTTCTCCCTTTCCTTATTTGTACCTTTTTCTCTGGCACTGAGAATCCTGGTTCTCATTATCTGTTATATATTTACTTAATTTTTCAACCCTTGTATATTAATAAAGTAGTTTGTGAATCCCTAAGCCATTCCTCTATGAGAAATAAATTTGTGAACTAGAGTGCAATGTATGTGTACCCTTTCTCTGGCTTTAGCCTTACAGTACATTTCCAGTTTTCCAGTTTTATACCCTGTTTTCCAAAGTTATTTATCTCAGCTCCTTTCTTCCCATCCCTTTTATCATGTGATTCATTTATAATACAGTTAGATTCATTTGTCACAGTTTGCAGTCATCACCCCTCCCCCTGACATTCTGGTTGAATTTTTTAAAATTTACATATAGTAAAATTCATTCCTTGATGCATAGCTCTACTCTATAGGACAAATGCGTATAATAGTGTATCCATCAGTACCATACAACACAGTTCCACTATTTTTAAATCCCCCTCATGCTGCTCCCCCTAATCTTTGGCAACCAGTGACTTATTTTTTCATCCATATGTTTTTCTCTTCTCCAAAGCATCATATAAATGGAATCATACAACATGTAGCCTTTTGAATTTGGCTTCTTTGCTTTTCAAAATTCATTTACGAGTCATCCAAATTGTGTGTATTGTCCCTTTTTATATTTGAGTAGGGTGCACCATGGTTTATTTAACCATTAATCTGTTAAAGGCATTTAGATTGTTTCCACTTTTTGAGTATTATGAATAAAGCATAGTAGCTCTAAGCATTCATGTATAGGTTTTGTGTGAGCATAGTTTTCCTTTCTCTGGTAGTGGGAGAAGTAATTTTAAAAAGTATTTATGCAAACATCCAGAAAATAAGAAAAAAAAGAAAACATATTTAATAAGTACTAGATTTTGTGAACTACCACATTAATCCTGGATCATTTCAGTGTAGTTTCACAGCTCCTAACTTCACATCTCCATTACCATTTGCTCTCAACATCTTCTGTTTGGTTAAATTGGGTGCATTTGTGTTCTCCCATAATTCCTATTTTGTTGTCTCCATAGGGATCCAACATGTTATATTCTGGTTTACTGTGACATGGTTTAGTATAGACCCTTGATCACACCTTCCTGGAAACAAGCAAACATGGGTACAAAATAGGCAATCTTGAAGGCAGGTACTGGCCGTGTTTACTAGCCCTTCAAAAACATTGACTTTATAGTGACTGTTCTTTCAGGAGATGCCCTCTGTGTAGTCAGAATGAGCAATGACCTACCTGATGTTAATTGAGAGTTTTCTTAAAGAACCCCTGTCCTAAAATATTAGACCTATCAGCTTGCTACAGAGCCTGGAGTTGCTGCCATTAGCCTCACTCTTCTGGGCCAAGGTTCATTTTCTCTAGATGGAATGCACATTTTTAATCAGTGAGGGCAGATGTTTAGCACATTAGCTAGCTGTTGCCTCAGAGAGATTGTGGCTCTGATCTCTGAGATTCTTCTCTACTGACACCTTTCCATTAGTCTGCAAACATTCAATTCTGTTTCAGTAAATGGTAAGCTCTTAGACTGAGGGCAGAGTTATGAACTAGGTGGTCCATTCTCAAATGGATGAATAAATGCATGATGAGTATATTGTGCTTGAGGACAGAGGATGGGGGACTTATAGGGGAAGCCTCCTTATATGTGGCAGGAGCAGGAAAAGACAAACTGAGGTGGAAGAGGGCATAGCAGGTGTCTGGAATACCAAAGTGCACAAGGATGGAGGAAAAATAAAGATGGGAATCAATTGAAGGCTGACTTCAAACTTCAAAGCTTTTGGGCAGCTGTAGCTAAGGGGACAGGCTCTGGTGACAGAATGGGCTAAAATCCCAGCTTGCTACTTCCTACTGGAATTTGGCTTTTATTTCAAGTGAGATGGGAATCAATTTGGGATGGGCTGTTTGATTAATCTGACTTTTATTTTAGTAGAATAACCCTGGTTGTTACATTGTTGGGAGTAGAATGAGGTGGGAGGGCCAGGACAACAGCAGAGGTATCAGTGAAGAGCCTACTACAGTAATCTAAGCTGGACTTGAGGGTTGGACCAGGATGGGTGCAGGGGAGGTTGTGAGAAGTGGTCAGAATCAGCATATATGCTGAAGGTAGAGCTGTCAGCATTTCATGATGTGTAATACTAGATTTCTTTCATTTATTCCTAACAAAATGGAACAAAACAGAACAAAATATTTTGTAATTTTAAGAACTATTAAATAGAAATTGACTTAGTGGTTTGCATCAGAGCCAGTTTCATAGTAAAGCAAGACTTCCTTGAGGTGGAGTTACCTTGGATTCAGTGTGTTTCCATCAGCTGACACAAAATTTTCAAGTCCGTGTTTTCCATCTGCCTTCTCTAAGGAGCTTCAGCAGAGCAGTATTTACATTACCTCTTTTCCTGATGATCGGATCTGTAGCAAACAGAGCAGTGTGTATAATTTTATCTCACTTGAGACCATTTCTGACTGTGGATCTGTCACTCCTTATATAGGGAATAGAATTATTTCAGGGATACTTCTTGCAGGGAAAGCTTTTACCCAGTGAAGTAAATATGCTATGAAAACAATTTCATCAGATAAGCATTCATAACCCCCACCCCATCCACCCATGTACACACACTCAGCTTCCTGTATTTTAAGTGCAAGTCTCTGTGGCCTTGATATGAGATGAGAAAGTCTTGGTTAGAATAACAGTTGATATTTTAATCCCTGGATAAAATGTTCATTGTTGACTTTCTATCGATTATCCAGATGATTTTATAGGAATGTGTAACAACTTCTCTGAGAGGATGTTTGTGAGTAGGGAAGCCTCTGAACAAAGTGTCCTTATGTCACTCATATGAGAATTAGACTTTTTAATTCATTAGCACCCTTCAGAATAGTGCTCTTTCCCCTGGCCCACTCTGACATAACTAGGCATACATGCAGCGAGAGAGGGTTGGCAAGGAGGTCTGAATGCCCCAGAAGACCTGTAGTCTTATGATGGAGCCTAACTGTGATTGAAAAATGTAATCCACTTTCTCTCCAGGGTTGGTGGCAACATCTGAGAGCAATCTCTGGGAGTCCTCTGTATCTGGGGCGATCACCAGGGACAGCAAGCTTTGGGCAGTGGGATTAAGATCCCTCTTTTGCAAGGATGACATCTGATCTGCTGGCTTTTTCTTTCAGTGAGGGCTGGAGGAGTCCTGTGATTTCTGTCAGTGTGCCTATTCGCAGGGTAGTGGCTGGAGGCTGAAGCTTGCAGGTAAGAGAAGGCCTGCAGTTGAAATAGTTATATCCCAGTTTGAAAACCCATGGCAAATGCCATTTGGATGGACTCTTCTTAGGACAGAAGTAAGAATTTCAAAACACAAGAATTGAAGATGAGTGATATTTCTGGATCTTTTGTCTTTTTTGTGGTTCAGTGTAGTATGAAAAGCATAACAAAGCAAGTTTTCTCTTCCATCATTACTTTTGATTAGAGTTCTCAGTATGTTAGTAGGGCATATTCATAATTCCTGGATAATCTGTTTTTACAGTGTATCTTATATCTGTCCATTCTGTAAAAATGGAATTTCAGAGCCAGTTTATGAACCACATAAGAAAATCAGTCACATAACTTTTCAGTCTCATGACATACTGGGAATAATACAACACAATCCTGAATCAAGCAGTGAGAAACAAAAAGGCCTCTTAAAAATATTTTCATTCACTCAAATTTAAAAAAATATTTATCGAGCAATTATTGGGTGCTAAGAACTGTTGTAGGAGATATAAATACAAATATGAGCAAAATCCCTGCCCTCTTATGTTCTAGCATGTGTGTTGAGTGGGTTGTGAAAGAGACAATGAACAATAAATGAGACAACATACAAGGTGCTTTTCATAAAGAGACAAATGCTATAATGAAAATAAGATGGGGTTTTGGGGTAGAGTGACTTGTGGGCTTGTATGATGAGGCTAAGCCAGAATTAACATGGTACTCCAGGAAGGCCTTTCTAAGAATGTGATCCTTGAAAGTTGAGACCTAAACAACGAGTGGACCATGTCTAGATCAGGAGAAAGTAACTTTGAGAAGAATTCACAAGTGTAAAGGCCCTAAAGTGGTTACAATCTGGGCTTGTTTGGGCAAGAGTAGAGGTAGGGAGGCCTGTTAGGATGTTCTTGCAGTGGTAGAGGCCTGAGATGATGGTGCCTTGAGCTATCAAGAGTGCAGTGGAAATGGAGAGAAGTGAATGGATTCAAGGTATATTTTTGGAGTGGAGTTGATAAGACTTGTGGGTGTATTGGTTATGAGAAGTAAGGGAAAGACTTAAGGGAAAGAGAGACTTAAAACTCCTAGGTTTTTGGATCTGGTATGGTGGTGGATGGTGGTATGCCATTAACTGAGGTGGAGAAGACTGAAATATGTTGGGGTATGAGTAGAAATCAAGAGTCCTGTTTGTACATGTTAAGATGCTGATTAGACACACAAAAGTGGTTGCCAAGAAGTCATCATCATAAAGCTCACATTCATACAGAAGCCTTCTGTCCTTTGTCAGAGCTATTTTTCTTATTTTGTGCCCAGATTAAGTGAAGTTGGTACTCCAGTTTTTTAACCACAACAGAGAAAAACGACATCTCTCTCTCTTGAGCACCAGATCCCGTATATCAAATTGCCTACATGAAAAACGTCCACCTAACATGTTCAAAGCTATATCTATTGTCTTCCTCTTTACACTTGTTCCTTCTGTATTTTTTTATCCTGTTTGATAATACCTTTGTTAACCCTATGACCCCAGCTTATTCCTTGACTCTGCTCAGTCCTCATGCCACCATTCAGTAAATTACTAAGTTGTGTTGAATAATACCTCCCAGATGTCTCCCTAATCTCTCTCCTACTCTTCATCTGAGCTACTACTACCATTCAAGATGACATTGCTTCTTGCCTGGATTACCATATAAGCATCTGCTGCTGTACCATCATCTAAGATCACCCTTTACCCACTACATTTCGGGTAGCTCCTGCTTATCCTTCAAAAGTCAGCTCAGTGATAACTCCTTCCAGGAAGACTTCACAGACATCTCCAACTTCTCCCCACCCCATCCATCTAGATTAGTTAACTCCTATTATATGTCCTTATTATTATGACATATATCACATGGCATTATAATTGCCTCTTCACTTGTCTGTCTCTTAAACTGCATAGTGAGCTCGTAGATGTCAGGGACTGTATCTCTTATTGTTACATCTCCAGTTCCCAACATGGTGTCTGACATATGATTGGAACTCAATACATGTTTCTGAACAAATGAATGCCTGAAGCAAGTTAGAAGGAAAACCTTCTTAAAGGGAAACTGATAATAGTAGAAAATGTAGCTTATACTTGTGTAAGTGAGGAAGGAAAAAATGAAATAAGTCATTAAAATCTCAAAAAGTGCCATAGTTGGGGGTCACTTAGCATTGAGACTATTAGTATTACACTGAATTATAGTTTTGGATTATAGGTTATATAGCATAATGCAACCATCCCTATTAGTTTTAAAGATATTGGGGCATCTAGAAAAAGCTGAATTATATTTAATAGCCTCCATTTAATAAAGTGTGGGATTATGTGCTGTGTAATAAGACTTATGACTTATGACTGATCTAATCAAACCAGGTTGGGGAAAAACAATGATAGACTAATAGTTTTAATATAACCAGTTCTAGAACCTATATGTTTCCCTCCAAATTGATTTTCAGGCTTTGGTGTAACTGAAGAATGTCTGAACTGAAGCCCAAACTGTCATTTTATTTTTATACAAAGGTGCTATTGAGCTCACTTTCTGCGAGCATCCTAAAAATCTCTCAAATACTGTATGGTTAAAGATAATGTTTCTCTAAATAGAAATATCTTTAAAATGTTCATAATCTGTGCAAATATATAAATGCTTTGATGTCAAATAGCATAGAATTGATGACTTTGCCTAGACCCTCCACTTAATTGGTCCACACCACTGCACTCTTTGGCCTCTTTTTCCTGCCCCTCACATTTGGCCTAAAACTCTTCTCTCCAGTTGACTAGTTGAACAAATTGCTAAAATATACAAAATATAGGTAATAAAGATTTGGGCAACTATGAATTCATATTAAGTGGTCAGAAACTTTATAAATATTGTTTAGGAGTCGTTGATGGCCATCACTTAGAGATAGCAGAACCAGGATGAATTGCTGGGCTACAGTCCACTCACTGCTTACATCTTCATAGGATGATCTTTTGTGGGGATGGGGGTTTGGAGCTGGGATGGGTAAACTGAGTCGATAGTGGTGGGCAGGAAGAGGGAGTATTGTAAACCAATAAAAAGAGAGCAAAGTCCATTCAGAAGTTTTTTCTGTACATGCAATATAGTCAGACTTAAAGGCAGGTTACTTTTCCTTAGTAGATAAAGCTCTCAGTAGGGCAAAAGAGAATTGTATGATTTCAAGACGGGCAATTGTAGGGAAGCCCACCCCCAACTTTCCCTACTGTTCTATAAGGACAGCTGTCTGCTACTTCACCCCGGATATGTCTGGCCTTGAGAAGCCTTGAAAACACAGCGTGTTGTACCCATGAGTAAGGAGCTAGATAAGGGCCTTGAAAGCTGGACACCTGACCATGAACGCCACATGCATGTGCTTCTTCAATACTTACATAACCACGAATTAGCACTATAACAGTATAAAAAGTACAGCTTTATGCAGAATAAGGTAGCTTCTTTTGAACATCCCCCACTATGACTCCCGCCTCCTTCTTTACTCTTCACGTCATTCCAAGACCTCAACGGCAACTCCCCGACCCCGACATTTGGCGCTGTGAGCAGGATGAGGTAGGTGGCCACGAGAGCAATGGTCCTTCCGCTTCCCTGGCTGTGGAGGGGCAGGCAGAGGAGTTGTGGCCCCCAGCCTCTATTTGGTACCCGGTGGCAACATACTTGACCACTTGGGCAGCACCAGAGGATTGGGAGTCCGTACAACAGACCCCAAAGGCTATACAGATGGTGTTGGAGACGCTAAGAGTCCCTAGTTCCTCTGGCCCACTGGGAATCAGCTGGGGAAGTGGCATGGATGTTCCTGACAGTTGTCAGCCATGCCACTCATGAAACTGCAGAGTTGTAGCAGTGAATGCAGAGTCTCCAACTGACAGAAGAAAACTTGTAGCAACGGCTGGTGGCCACTGAACGTATGTTACGGGGATTGATGAGTATTGCCCTGTCATCACAGGCCAAAAGCCCTGAGTGCAACACAGCACTATTGGTTTTGCATGCCCACTGTGCAGCAATGTGTGGAGATACAAGAACCCATAGCTGCAGGGGGCAGCCGGGCAGCCCCCTGATAGCTACTCAGCAAACGATGTACATGGAATTGCGCGATTTGGCCAAGCAGTGTAAGCAACATTTGGGGGAATCTATGCCTGCCTGACTGTTATGGCTGTGGGATGAGGGTGCTGAGAATACTGAGCTTTCACCCTCTGAGATGTCACAACTCACCAGAATAACAGCCATGCCCTCTATGAGGTGCATATTATAGGGTGCTAGGTGCACAAATCCACATGCTGGCAATAGGACCCTGATAAATTGGTTAATGGCTGCAGCAAAAGCAGTGTGGAATACCCCAGGGGACATGCCAGAACACGTAACAAAGTAAAACACATATCTGGAGTTGGTGTACGTGCTCCGTGAAATAGGTATGAAGCAGATGATTTTTGCTCCCCATTACTGCAGTCCAGATGAAGAACTGTTAATGTATAAAAGATCTTGTTCTGGCCAATGGTCCTGCAGGTACCTTTGGAACTGTCACTGCATTGCTAGCGCCATATACTGACCGCCCAATATATGAAGCAGTGTCAGTGTTAGCTTGCTTGGGAAACGTAGAAGTAAAGTGACCTCAAGCGACCAAGGTGAAAATACTGTGGTGAAGCAGCACAAGGGAAAAGGAAAAAAAAAGGCGAAAATGGCACCAGATACGGCCATGGTAGGACCACTGAAAGTGAGTTACAGACAGGTATAACTGACCTTTGGCTGCTGGTTTCGCTCGTGAAAAGCTTGATGGACAGCCTTTAGGACTTGATGGGGCTGTGGAAACAGTAGTGTCCAGACCAATGCTATCGCCTACTGCCCCCAAAACAGGTGCAGCTGAATGCTGTGGTGCATCAGGAACTCGCACCTTACACAGTGACTGATTTCCTCCCCAACTAGGGGTGGGGCCGAGGTATCTGGCATATTGGGACACCGGAGGACCAGAGGCCATTTGTTGAACTCTCCATTCACTGGTCCCACAGAATGTACAGTGGGTGTTGGCAATGGTGGATACAGGTGCTGACTCAACTCTCCTTTATGGCAACCTGGATAGGTTCCGGGGCCCCTCTGCAGTCATAGAGGGATATGGTGGGCAAACTGTGGGTGTGGCGAGTGACTCTGACTTTGGGAACTGGATGCGTGCCCCCACATCAATATGCAGTTTATGTATCTCTGATAGTGGAATACATTCTAGGGGTGGATGTACTGCATGAACTAATAATGCAAAAAGACTCTGGGGGAGTTTCGGTTATGCTTGCATGTTGTGAAAACAGTGCGGGAGGTCATCCCCACCACACACCTTTGTTGTTGTCACAAGCCACCTGTATAGTGAACACCAAATAATACTGGCTGCCTGGTGGACAGGAGGAAATTGGCCAAACCTTTTTGTGGTTGGAGGAAGCACACATCATCCACCTGGCACACAGCCCTTTTAATTAGCCCATGTGGCTTGTGAAGAAGCCAGACGGCACTTGGAGAATGACAGTGGACTATCGGAAACTGAACACAGTGACTCCCCTGCTGCATGCTGCAGTACCGAACATTATTGACCTGATGGATAAACTGTCTGTGACTTTGGGGACTTACCACTTTGTATTGGGCTTGGCTAGTGCCTTCTTTTCCATTGACATTGCACCAGAAAGCCAGGAACGGTTTGCCTTCACATAGGAGGGCCGCCAATGGACGTTTGTGGTCCTCCCACAAAGATTCTTGCACAGTTCTACTTTGTGTCGTGGCTTGGTGGTTAGTGACCTGGTCACTTGGTGCCCTCCACCCTCGGTTCATGTGTTCTGTTATATAGATGATATAATGTTGACTTCTGATTGTCTTCCAGATCTAGAAGCTGTGGCTCACAGTTTGCACCAGGCCCTCCATGGTTGGGGATGGGCCATCAATGAAGACAAGGTGCAGGGACCTGGTTATTCTGTCAAGTTTTTGGGTGTTGTCTGGTCGGGTAAGACAAAACTGTTACCTGAAGCAGTGATTGATAAAATACAACAGTACCCCCTCCCAAAAACTGTTCAGCAGTTACAAACATATGTGGGCTTGTTGAGGATATTGGAGAATGTTTATCCCTCACTTAGTCAGCTGTTAAAGCCACTGCATTGCCTTATAAAGTGAGGGGAAACGTAAAAAAAAGAAAAAAGAAAATACATGTAAAAGATAAAGTGAGGGGAAACGTGGAAATGGACGCCAAAGTTAGAAAAGGCTTTTACTGAGACAAAAAGAGCAGTGGCTCAGGCCCAGACACTGTTGAGTCACTGACCCCTCCGTGCCTTTCCTGCTGATGATGTCTGCCAGCATGGATGGGTATGGACGGGGATTATGGCAGAAGCATGGGACCTGCAAAGTCCCAATAGGGTTTGGTCTCAGTTGTGGAAGAGAGCAGAGATTTAATATTTGCTGTTGGATAAACAGCTGGCAGCAGTGTATGCTGCCTTACTGGCCACTGAAAGAATCATGGGAATACAAGCAGTACAGGTCATTACTGCCCTCCCAATTCAGGGGTGGGTGCAAGCCTGGGCTACAGCTCCCCAGACCTGAGTTGCCCAGACACCCACCCTGACCAAGTGGGGAGCCAATTTGGAACAATGGGCTAGATTCTCTAAAAGCCCTCTCTTACAGGAATGGCAGCAAGTCCTGGGACCATTAACCTTTGCGTTCGAACCCACACCCACCTTACCAAGCATGGAAGTGCCAATGGTAAGTCACTGTGAGGAGGGGAGAGGAACACCACCAGTGGAGGCCTGGTATACAGATGGATCCGCAAAGGTCCACCCACCGACATGGGTGGGTGGCCGTCGCCATTCAGCCCTTAGAGAAAGAGTTCTAGTATGAGTCTGGGGAGGGCAATCCAGCCAGTGGGCTGAATTATGGGCGGTGTGGCTTGTTTTGACTAGGAAATCAGGTCAGATAACCATCTGTACTGACAGTTGGGCTGTGTTTCATGGCCTCACTGTCTGGTTGCCACAGTGGGCAGCATAGGACTGGGAAATCGGCCATTGCCCACTGGGAACAAATGATGTGGAAGGACCTGTGGACCTGTGGGTTAAAGGAAGGTGCCCTAATATATCACATCTCAGGACATTGCCCAGCATTCAGCCCTGGGAAGGATGTGGCTGACGCCCTGGCCAGGGCTCGTATGCTTTGGGAACTTCCCCCTATGGACATAGGACCATGGTTGCATAAGAAACTAGGGCACATAGGCCCTAGAACCATGTGTAAATTTGCCCAGAGATGGCACATTCCACTGACATTTGCTGATGCAAAACAAGTGGTGCAAACATGCGCTCAGTGTACTCACTTTTACCCACACTGTCATCAGGTACCCATGCAAGAGGGACAGCTCCCCCGCCCACCAGAGCCCTTACGAGTGTGGCAAGTAGATTACATAGAGCCTTTGCCGAGTAATCAGGGATGTAAATATGTGTTCACAGTAGTGGGCATGGCTACGGGATTGGGTTTTGCCCATCCCATGGCCCAGGCTACCCAACAAGCCACTAAATGGGTCTTGGAGCACTTATGTACCAGTTATGGGCATCCACTAATGGTCAACAGTGACCGAGGGAGTCACTTTACAGGATAGGAGATACAAGAATGGACTCAACAACAGGACATTGTATGGCAATTACATGTGTCATATCGACCCCAAGCAGCTGGAATGATAGAAAGGTATAAAGGGCTTTTAAAGGACAAATTGAAACATTTAGGATGGACGCACTGGGTAAAGCACTTACCCATAGCAGTCCACTTGCTGAATGAGCAACCAACGAAAACTGGTATAAGTCCCATAAAGAGGGTGTTGGTGGCTTGCCCATACATCTTAAAATCTTTAAAACAAGGCCCCAGAAAGTTGCAGCCACAGTTGCTGGAAGAAACATTGCTCCTTCTTGCCTCACATACGCTGTCTCCTGGCCGCACAGAAAAGTGGACGTGGCCATGGACCTTGGTGTTCAAAGGACATCCATAGGTAGCATTGTATGAGGTATGGAGGGAGGGTCTGACCCATGGGCTACATATTACACCATGAACAGGAAAGTGGCCTTTTAAACTGACTGCTTCCTTGCTGGAAAGGGCAACAGCCATACTGGCAGGGGCTTTGGTCATGTGAGTGTGGCCAATACCACAATTTCTGTTGAAGGCTGAATCTGATGCTCTGCCAGTGTCTTTGGGCACTCTGGTTTGGTATCACAGACCAGGGAAACTGCCCCTGGCAGCCACTGTTTTGTCGCAAGATGACAAGGTTGCTTGCATCCTCCTGAATAACTGGGACTTGCCCTGATGGTGTCTTCATCTGCTCTTTCTGCCCCGGTTGACAGAGAGCAATAGTATGGTGGCATGGGCCCATACTTTTACCCAGGTACATAATGTCTCCCACTGCTGGGTGTGTATGGAACTGCCCACGGAAATCAGTGCCGCACTGCTGAGGAAAATCGCTCCCACCAACCTGTCTACATGGGAATGCCTTCAAGCATGGAATCGCGGTGATGCCAAAGGTGAAGCAAAACGGTGTGCAACTGACCAGTTAATCTGACAGTCAGCACTCACTCTGCCTGGGGAGGGTACTGTGTATAAGGGGCAGGGATAGATGTCTAGTATACATGTAACCTCGCAAACTATAGCTCTGCTGTGCATTGAACTGCAGGTTTCCATACCCAATCGCATGGTTGGCTGGTTACCCAGAAAACTGTGTGCCCATGTCAGTGTTAATTGCACCCCTGAGCACTGGTGGGATGGTTGCACCCATGTGGCCACTGTGCTGGTCGACCCCCTGCCAGGAGAAAGCATTTGGATATATAGGGAATATGGCTGGTCCTTTCTCTCTGCAAATTGGACAGGCCGGTGTACTTGGGGCTACCCATACATATCAGGAAAGATACTACAAACCCTGGCACAGCCCACACATAATTGGGATGCTGTGTATTCCTGTTGGCATTGTCCCAAACGAATGGCATGGTGGTTTTACCCCCTGGCTATCTTCCTTCCAGGCGCCAGCACAATAGATGTAGAATTACAAATAGAAGCCCTGGCATAGCATGTTGCTCATGCCCTGAATATAACAAAATCCTCACTAACCCTATTGCTAGATGAAGTCACCCAAATTCAGAAGGTGATTTAACAAAACAGAATGGCTCTGGATATACTCACAGCTGCACAAGGGGGCACCTGTGCTTTACTGTACATTGACTGTTGTGTGTATATCCCCAACCACCAGCAGCAAATACAAGCCACGCTCCAGGAAGTGGATGATGAAGTGTCTCAGATACAAGCTTTATCCCAAGATACCCTGTCTACTTGGTGATCACAGCTTGGTCCCACTTGGTGGTGGTTCCTAACCACAGTGGCTGCTGGGGCATGTGGCCTCCTTGTCTGTTGTTGTTCTTTATATTGTTTCTGTGGGCTCTGGGCACAGAGCTCTGCTTTGTGTGCAAGGAAGAAGCAGATGGCTGCTGTCCTATTAAAAAGGGGTGGGATGTAGGGAAGCCCCCCCCACCTCCACTTTCCCTACTGTTCTATAAGGACAGCTGTCCACTGCTTCACCCCAGATATGTCTGGCCTTGAGAAACCTTAAAAACACAGCGTGTTGTGCCCATGAGTAAGGAGCTAGATAAGAGCCTTGAAGGCCAGACACCTGGTGATGAAGGCCACATGCATGAGCGTCTTCAATACTCATGTAACCATGAATTAGCACTATAACAGCATAAAAAGTACAGCTTTATGCAGAATAAGGTAGCTTCTTTTGAGCATCCTCCATGATGACTACCACCTCCTTCTTTGCTCTTCACATCATCCCAAAACCTCAACGGCAACCCCCGGGCCCCAACAGCAATCAATATGAGATCTCTGTCATTCCAGTTTCAACTTTGCCTAGAAGAGTGACTTGTAGAGGAGTGGGAAGGAATGAAGAGAAAAACTCTTCCAAGGAAAGGCCACAATTCATCCCTATCTTTTAAAGGTCAGTACTTTGTTAAAAAACTAAAATAAAAACACAGATACTTCACATGCAACAAATCATGAAGAGAAACTAATATTTAGTGCCTACAATGTGCTATGCTTCACAGTTTATTTTTACTCTTTTAATCCTCACAATAAGTCTATGAAGTAGGTGCTATTATTAAGCCATTTTCCAGATGAGAAAATAAAGGGCTCTGGGAGATGATTATTGCCCAAGATAGCATAGCAAGTAAGCGATGGAATTGGTCTGCAAACATAGGTATCTGGGACTCCAGAGACCATGTACTTTCCGCCAAAATATGTTGTCCTGTTCACTGGCAAGGACCATTTTACATTCCTTTCACTTTCTCTCCACCCATGTTTCTGGGTGGGCAAATAAACGTGGCATATTGGCTTTGCAAACTCCAAGGTGTGAACATGGAAAGATCTGGTCACAGTTCTTCAACCACAGAAATGCTGAGTGCTTGCACAATTAATTCATAGCCAGACTGGCTCTGATGTGATCTGAGGACAGCATAACCTGAAGAGCTCAGAGGGCTCTCTCACCAGCATGCCATGTGGGCTCAGAGAGGCTGTATTAAAGGGTACTAGGTGGAAATGAGAGCTCTGTAGTCCTGCTGAGTCCGCAGCAGTGTTCAGACACCTGCAAGATGCTTTCCTGGAACGGGCTTTGAGGATGGAGTCATATTAAGGCTCCAGCACAGAATTATGTGGTTTATAAATACATTTGTTTTAGCCAAGTGTGGCACTTCTCATGGTTACTAATGGGTATGCTAATTATAATCAGAACAGGATTTTTAAAAGAAGAGAAATATCAGAATGAATTTAATGTTTTGCACTGGAAAGATGACAATATTTCTTTCAACTGAGAAGGAAACCAAAATATTTCAGTCACTCCCATGACACTAATGAATCATAGACATGGTGAGCTTGCCAGAGACTCAGAAGCAACATATATTCTTCATTGTGCCTGAAGAATGTCAGGGTCGAAGTAGATTTTTATTCAGGCTTCAATTTTGTATAAATGAGTGAATGAATAAATGAGGGGTGAGTGAATGAGAAGCTCTTTTGTAAGATGTCCTCTGCTCTCCTCTGAAATTCAGAGAACATTTTCTAAAAGACGCAATGTTAGAAATGATGTTATTTCTGCCCGTCTGAAAAATCCATTAAAATCTATCTGTATAGCAATTGTAACAATAACTGTTAATCGAGAACTTACTATGTTCTAAGCACTTTGTAATGTAATGTCCACAAAAACTATGTGACATTGGGTACTGTTGCTATGTTTTACAGTGAGGAAATAAGCTCAGAGAGCTTACAGCTATTGATGGAGGTCACATGGCCACAAACTGGTAGTTTTAAATGACTCCATAAATCACTCCCTTAACTAACACACTTGACTGTTTAAGGATTATGTATATAGAATGCCCTTAAATAACTAATCCAAGGTAAAGAACACAGGTAGTAGTAGAGATAAATAATTAAAGGGGGACCAGAAAAAGAATTAGACCTCAAGTCTTACTTGAGGACCTAAACATTTAACCAATACCTTAAAATGCCTCAGAAGTACCTAACTAACAGTAATAACCAGCCCAAGGTTGATTTGTGTAGATTGACATAACTCAGGTAATGTAACCACTGTCATTGATTGTGACAGGGTGGAGGTACAAGGGCAAGGCAGTCACCTTTTTACATTATATCTGGGCTAAAAGTACATCATTCTCCAGCTCAAAGGTGTTTAGTGCCTCCCTAATGCCTGGAGAATCAAGTTCTGATTCCTTACCTCAATGTTCAGGGTCTGCCACATGGTGGCCACAGCCTAATTTAGCAATTTGATCTTAGTCTATTTACGTATACTTCAGTCTAATTACACTACATGCTCTGGCTATACTTTGAATACTTGGTGCTTTTGCTTAAAATTTCTCCATTCCCTGTTGACCTTTGGAGATTATTTCTTTTCTGCTTCCTTCTATGCGCTGCTCCTTCCAACAATTTCCACCTGTCAAAGTTGTATTCATTCTTCAGTGCTCTTCTCAAATACCACACTTTTAAAAATAAGAATTTATTTTTATTTTATTGAAGCCTAATTGACATACATTATATTAGCTTCAGGTGTACAACATGATTTGATATTTGTATGTAAGTCTAGTTAACATCTGTCACCATACATAGTTAACAGAATTTTTTTGTGACGAGAACTTTTAAGATTTACTCTCTTATCAACTTTCAAATATTCAGTACAGTGTTGGTAACTACAGTCACCATGCTGTATATTATATCCCTAAGGATTTTATCTTTTTAGAGCAGTTTTAGGTTTATAACAAAATTGAGAGGAAGGTGCTGATATTTGTCATATCCCCCTGCTCCTGCACATGCACAGCCTTCCCCATTATCCACATCACTCACCAGAGGGATACATTTTTTACCAAGGGTGAACCTACCTTAGCACATCATAATCACCCCAAATCCATAGTTTACCTTAGGGTTCATTCTTAGTTTTGCACATTGTATGGGTTTGGATGAAAGCATAGTTGCATATATCCAACCTATCATCTAAGGTGGCTGTACCATTTTGCATTCCTGTTGCTCCTCACTCTTATGTAATATCATACAGAATATTTTCATTGCCCTAAAAATCCTCTGTGCTCTGTTTATTCATCTTCCCCAACCCTGGCAGCCACTGATCTTTTTATTGTCTCCATGGTTTTGCCTTTTCCAGAACGTCATAGAGTTGGAATTGTACAGTATGTAGCCTTTTCACATTGGCTTCTTTCACTTAGTAATATGTATTTAAGGTTCCCCCATGTCTTCTCATGGCTTGATAGCTCATTTCTTTTTAACACTGAATAACATTCCATTGTGTGGTTGTACTATAGTTTATCCTTTCACCTACTTGAGGACATCTAGATTGCTTCCAAGTTATGGTGATTATGAATATAACTACCAAAAATATCCATATGCAATCTTGTGTAGACATTAAGTTTTCAACTCCTTTGGGTAAATACCAAGGAATGCAACTGCTGGATCATATGGTAAGAGTATGGTTAGTTTTGTAAGAAACCACCAACCTATCTTCCAAGGTGGCTGTACCATTTTGCATCCCCATCAGCAATGAATGAGAATTCCTCTTGCTCCTCGCTCTTAGCATTTGATGTTGTCAGTGTTCCAGATTTTGGCCATTCTAATAAGTATGTAGTGGTATCTCTTTGCTGTTTTAATTTGCATTTCACTGTTGACATATGACGTGGAGCATCTTTACATATGTCTGTTTGCCATCTGTATTTCTTCACTGAGGTGCTTGTTAATATCTTTGGCCCATTTTTAAATTAGATTGTTTGCTTATTATTGAGATTTAAGAATTATTTGTATATTTTGAATAATGGTCCTTTACCAGATGTCTTTTGCAAATATTTTTTCCCAGTCTATGGCTTGTCTTCTAATTCTCTTGATACTGTCTTTTGCAGAGCAGAAGTTTTTAATTTTAATAAAGTCTAGTTTATCAGTTATTTCTTTCTTGGATCATGTCTTTGTTGTTGTATCAAAAAAGTCATCACCATACCTAAGGTGATCTATGTTATCTACATTATCTTCTGGGAGTTTTGTAGTTTTGTGTTTTACTTTTAGATATATGCTCTATTTTGTTTTGTTTCCTCTTTTGAAATTTTATTTTTACCTGACTTAATTTTTTTATGAATTACAGTAAAAGTTTTTTAAAGTTGTTTCCTGAGTCTACAAGGCTTTTCTCTTTTGATAGTTTTTTGTTGTAAAGCTTTTGCCCTGTGTTTTCTTTTAACAGTTTTATAGTTATAGACCTTACATGTAGGTTTTTGATACATTTTGAGTTAATTTTTATATATGGTATTAGGTAAGGATCCAACTTTATTCCTTTGCATGTGGACTTCCTTTCTTCCCAGCACCATTTGTTGAAAAGACTGGTTTTTCCACTGAATGGTCATGGCACCCTTCTCAAAAATCATTTGGCATATATGTGAGAGTTTGTTTCAGGGTTTCCTATTCCATTGGTTTATATGTCTGTCTTTATGTCAGTACCACACTATTTGATTATGATAGCTTTGTAGTAAGGTTTGAAATTAGGAGGTGTGAGCCCTCCAGCTTTGTTCTTCTTTTTCATGATTATTTTGGCTATTTGGGGTCCCTTGAGATTCCATGTGAATTTTAGGTTGGGTTTTCCTATTTCTGCAAAAAATGTCATTGGGATTTTGAAAGGGACTGCATTGAATCTGTTGATCACTTTGCGTAGTATTAACATCTTAACAATATAAGGTATTCCACTTCATAAACATGGGTTGTGTTTCTCTTTATTATGCTTTATTTTATTTCTTTCATTAATGTTCCTTAATTTTTTACAGTTGTTTTACTCATAATTTGACAGCGATTTTTAAGTGACTCCCCTTTAACTAGCTTTCTAAATCCTTTAGTGTAATTTTTCAGAGAAACAAATCTTATTTCTCACACAGAGTTCACTTATTTGCATAACATTTGGTTAAACTACACAATCATATAACAAGTAGAATTGGTGGAAACAGGTTTTATAAATGAACCAAACTGACTCTTGGTAAGCCTAAACCATTATATAGGTGGGAGCAGAAGCATATGGGAAAAGTAGAGATTAGCTACCAAAAGCAATGACTTAGTGAACCTCATACGAGTTGGTATGTTTTACATTGGGTGTGGAAAAATTTTGTTAATCTGGTGAATTGGTTATGTAGAAAATTAGTTAACAGAGTACTATAGAAGGTTCTATACATTTTTGTTGTGCTTGATTTAATTTAACTGACTCTTTAGGGAAAAGCTATTCCACCCTCCATTTTGATTGGTAATTTATCTACTGTGTCTGTGAAAGGGGAAATGCAGACAGGATAGCCCAGTTTTATTAAAATTAAAATTAAAACTTCAACCATTGCTCCTCTTGGCATTCCTTATCCGTCTTCTGCACTTATTTTTTTCTCCACAGTACTTGCCACCAACTGATGTACTAAATGTATCATTTATTTGTTTATTGTCTGTCATACACTAGAATCAAAGGTCAATAAGGGCAGAAATTTTGAGCCCTTTTATCTACTGATGTGTCCCTAGAGCCTAGGAACAGTGGCTGGCATAGAATAGGTGCTCAATAAATATTCATTGAATGAATAAATGTATAATAGAATGGTTTTATAGAATTTCAAAGCTGCAAGGAACCTTTGAGATAATCTATTTCAATCCTTTTATTTTATATAGCTACAGCATAGCATAGAAGTTCAGTATGGGACACTTAGTCAAATAGATCTGGGTTCAAGTCCATCACTTGTTATGTGAAATTTTAGGCAAATTACTTAACTGTTCTGTGCCTCAGTTTCCTCATATGGGGCTAGTAACAGTGACCTATCTTATAGGGCAAACTGCAAGGATTCAATGACACAGTTTATGCAAAACCCTTAGTATAGTGCCTAACACATGATGGTTTTACATCAGTCAAGGTTTAGAAAAAAATATTACTTCAGGGTTGACAATAGAAGGAATTTAATTGCAGGGAATTGGTAATGGGATGAAGGAGCTGAGAAGCCAAACAGGACAGTAAGATAATCCATTGGTTAGCAACAACAAGAAGTTATACACAATGAGAAGAAGTAGGGTTACCAGAGCCCACAGACTTGGTCATCTGGGGTAAACTTGAGAGTGGGCCCATCTGTCTGGAACTGAATCTATAGGGAAGATTAAGCTGCTGTAGGAGATGCCACCCTAGGTGGAAAGAGAGGGAGAGAATTACCCTTGTTTCTCCTTTCCTGCTGTTCAACAGCCTCCCATTGGCTGAACCTAGCTGGAAACCAGCTCACATGGGAACATGGCAATGGCAGTGTGCCGAGGTCAACCCCAAACCCCACCTTTTGATGCAAAGTCTGGGAAGTATGAGGAATGGCATGCTGTTTAGTTAACAAGGACCATTATTGCTATTATTGACCTCACTAACACAATGCAAAGCTAACTGGCCAGAGGCAGTCTGTTACATAAGGGAAAATGTGCTAAGTGATCAATCAAAGCCAGATTTTGTCATGTTCACCACCATTTACATCAGTCATGATGTGATAGACTCACAAGGGATTGGCAGGATGTTTTAAAGGTTCGACATATTGTTTCTGAGTTGGAATATCATGTGTTAGCTGTGGATATAGCTTTTCCTACCCCTGAACTTAGGCCACTTCCCAATTTTACCTCTAAATGTTACTTACAGTTCCATAAGCTCCAATGAAAACTAATGTAAACTGAAATGTTTAATTTTTTTGATGCTTAGTTTAAACAGCCCAATTATGAACTAAATTTAAATTAAAAACTCAGCATGAATCGGATGGCTTTTGTCTCTGTGTGATGGCTTTTATATTAAATGGTTTACATGAATGCTGTTGTTTATCTTGGAAACAGGTTGGCATGCATATTAATGAGACCCAGGTGTTAACTTCATGCTGTTTTTTTTCCAAAGAAGAAAATCTTTACATTAAGTTAAAGTGTTCTTACAAGTATTTGTTGTAATAATTATAAGACAACGTTTTACACATCACAATGTTTACCAGGTTCATTTCCCTATTCCAGCTCATTTCTGTATCCCTTTCCTTCCCCACAGCACTTTTGCTTTTGTGTGCTGAGGGCTTCCAGCCAGACATTAACAGCAGCCTGAAAGGCCTGAGGAGTTCCAGAAGGACAAAACCTTTCTCTAGCAGTGCTTCATATTTATCTGTGTTCTGCCCAAGATTATTTTATACTTACCCCTAGTGGTTTTCTCCTTCCCAACCAGGAGGGGAGATTAGCCAAAAGATTGCAAGTTAAAAGACCCCAAATCCTTTATAATTTTCTAATATTTCCTTGGGGTACTTTCTTTTTACTCCTTTGACCATTTCTGTGATAGCTCTATAGCTCTCCAGCTTTTCTTAAAGTGCAGAAACCTGGGCTGGTTGGACCTCTCTAGGAAGAAGTGACCAGTGTTACACAGAGCAGGACAATAACTTCATGGATCTTGTTCGTCTTGGAGAAAGTTCTCAGAGCAGCAATAATCTACCTAATTTTCTGAGATTGATGTTGTGGGGTTGTATTCAAAGTGACCACCCTCTGAATGAGTGGTGGGCACTCCTTGATTTTTCTAGAAACAGTTTTTGAGCACCTACTATATGCTGGGCATTGTGCTATTTTCTGGGAATGAAAGGGTATCTCACCGCGACTCTCCTTACCCAAGAACGACTCAGGAGACAGGCCCACGCAAGAGATTTTATTATCTGAAAGAGAAAATGGCTACCCCCAGAGAGAGGGAGCAGCAGCTCGTGGGTGAGGAAGCATGTTTTTAAGAAGTAGGGGTAGTGTGTGTTCTGCATTGGTGATTGGATCTTAAGGGGTGGGGGTCTTAGCGCGCCAGAATTTGCCTACATTCCCATCTTTTTCTTTTCTTAATTGGGCCTCTGGGGAACTGGGCATAGAATCTCATTCTCTAGCTACTTCCTGCTGGAAGGGGACATAGATTCTGGGGTTAGCGAGGCCATTGCTGTAGAGTTGGGGAAGGGCAGGCATCCTGAGATGATTCGTGATGTCATCTAGCTGATTTCATTATTCTTCGTGAGAAGGCCTTGATAGCCCTGGAGGAGAACTGGTTGACAGTATGGTTAGAAATTTTCAAAATTTGATTTTGAATGAATTTTTGGAATAGGTTAATGAAGCAGGGAAGGAAAAGGAGAATAATAATAATAATAAAGTTAATAGGGGCTAGGAGGGGCAGGAGCCAATTTAAGGGGTAAGGGAACGGATTGTTAGGGGAGTTTTCTAGGAGTTTGGAGGCTTGTTCACAGAGGTGTTTTGTGCCATCCCAGATGAGACCAGATTTGTTGGTGTAGAAGCAGCATTGTTCTTGGAGTAGGGCACATATGCCACCTTATGCAGCTGTAAGGAGGTCCTGTTTGGGTTATAGAGTAGATTACTGGAGGATTTGTAGTCTGTGGAGTTAAAGGTGTAAGTGGTCCCATTGGGATGGAGGAGAATCATGAAGAATGCATTTTCGAGGTCAAGGAAGGGGAAGTAAGTAGCAGAGATGGGGATGGTGGATAATAAAGTATAGGGGTTAGGGACTACTGGATGGATTGGAATAACTGCTGCATTGATAATTCTTAAATCTTGAACTAGCCTATAAGAGCCATTAGGTTTTTTGATAGCCAGTATCAGGGTGTTGTAAGGGGAATTGGCTGGTCTCAAAAGGCCCTTTCATAGAAGGGGTATTGAGATTGTGAGTGGAAGGAGGTAGGGTCTTTGAGTTTGATGGTTACAGATGGTCAGGTGGCGATAGATGATGTAGAGGTGTCCCAGACTGTGGGGTTTACTTGGCAAGGGGGTAAGGGAAAAGGGGAAGGAGGTGGGTCTAGAATGGTTTGGAAAGCAAGTAGAAAAGGGATCGAAGGCAAGTTGGGGTTGAGGCACGGGCCAAAGGTAAAGGAGATAAGAGCCCCTAGCTTGGATAAAAGGCCTCTTTCCAGAAGGGGAACCGGCCAACGGGGAATCACTAAAAAGGAATGAAAGAGAGTAATGCCTCTAAAGATGCAGTGAAGCATGGGAGTTTGTAAAGGTTGATAAGCTGTGCCCTGTACCCCAACTATAGAGGACTGTGAGAGGGAGGTAGGTCCCCAAAACTCCTTCAGAACTGAGTACGTGGCCCCAGTGTCCAAAAGGAAAGAGATAGGCCTACCCGCTACCACAATGGTTACCCTGGGCTCCTGTACAGTGTTGGTAGTGGTTGGTTGGAGGAGTCCCAGGCCCCCTCAATCGTCAGTTGCCAGACCCAGAATGTCTATGTGTGGAGTGTTAGAGCTGGATGGCCTGGCACCGCTTGGTGTGCAAGGACAGTCAACAGCCCAGTGTCCCTCCTGATGGCACTTAGGGCATGGACCAGGGGACTTCCAGGGATTTGGGCAGGCTCTAGCCCAGTGACCCGTTTGACCACATTTGAAGCATGGACCAGGAGGTCCTCCTGGCTGCTTCTTAGAAAGTGAGGATACCCGAGCACCAGTGGTTGGGGTAGATTGAAAGGCCTTAGCCAGCATTTGATATTTTTGTTTAAGGGCCTTTTCATCTCTTCCATTATATACTTTGAAGGCCACTGCCAGGACTTCTGCCTGAGGAGTTAAGGGTCCCTTCTCTAGACATTTAAGTTTAGCCTTAATGTCAGGGAAACTCTGGGTGAAGAAGTAGGTCATTAATAATTGTCTCCCATCTGGGGTCTCAGGGTCTAGGTTTGTATATTGTAAAAGAGCTTTGGTGAGGCGGTCTAGGAACACAGAGGGATTCTCATTTTTATCCTGAATATCTTCTTGGAGTTTTTCATAGTTAATGGCTTTATTGGCTGACTTCCTGAGACCCGCCATGAGGCAGGTGATGAATTGATCTCAACTGGTGACTCCCCCTGCTGTAGTCCCAGTTAGGGTCTCTGTCAGGAGCCACCTCAGCACCAATTGGATGAGCTGGAGTAGTTTGGCGAACCTCATTGGTATGAGTTCTAGCCTGTTCCCAGACTCGCCTACACTCCTAGGGCAAAAGTGTGTTGGATAGGATCATATGAATATCATGAAAGGTAAGATCATATGACTGAGTTAGGTACTGGAACTCCTTTATGTAAGTAGCTCGGTTGGAGGTGAAAGAGCCTAATATTTTCTCAATTTGAGATAGGTCAAGGTGAAAATGCCGAGGATGCTTGGTACCTGGTGCCAGGAGTTTACGAGTAGATAAAGGGAGACCAGGCCTCAGTGAATGAGGATTCTCACCATGGGGAGGCAGAGAAGGGTAGACTATGGGGATCAACCGTGACTCTGAAAGTCATGGTTGGGGGTGCCCTTGTCCCAGAGGAGCCCTTGGGGGTGCCGGATCCTCACCGGTCACTTCCCAGGTTCCAAAGGAACATTTAAGTCGACCATGAAGGGGAGACTTACCAAGTTGAAGGCCGGTGTTGGGCAAGAAGATGACCAACCAGGGAAATGGACGGTGAGCCCGTGGAGGAGCATCAGGCAGTGAGGGTTCCCAGAGCAGCTCAGATTCCTGGAGGAAGAGCAAAGTCAATGGAGGAACCTCATCCGAATCACAACACCAATGAAAGGGTATCTCGCCATGACCTTCCTTACCCCAGAATGACTCAGGAGACATGGGCCCACACAAGAGATTTTATCATCTGAAAGAGAAAATGGCTGCCCCCAGAGAGAGGGAGCAGCAGCTCGTGGGTGAGAAAGCATGTTTTTAAGGAGTAGGGGTTCTGCATTGGTGATTGGATCTTAAGGGGTGGGGGTCTTAGGGTGCCAGAATTTGCCTTCAGGGAATACGGGGGTATGTAAGACATCATCATAGTCCTTGGAGAATTTTCAATCTCACAGGGAAGACTGCTACATAACGTTTTAAGAAGTGTGGTATGTTTTTTGAGGTATACATTGCATAATCCTGAATATCAGTAGATGCACCCAAAGCAGCTTTGGATAGGGACCCTGGAGGGTATGATACCTGGAGTTAAGTCTCAAGAAGGAGGAGTTATTTGGGTGATGAGGTGAGGAAAGGACATTCCTGGAAGGGGGAACACCATGAGGAAAGGCAAGGTGGTGTGAGGAAATATGGCCTGTTCATCAGGTCACTGTTATTACAGGTATTGAGTGAAGTGAGGTGAGATGGGAGATAAAGCTGTAGAAAGAGGTGGGGCCAGGTTGTAAGGCCATGGTAAGGCCTGCTTACCATGCATGTGGCCTTTTACCTTGAATTTGTTCTTGGGGCAAGGATGGGGTGAGATGGGGTGAGGAGGGATGGGAGTGCTTAAGAAAGGGTATGTGTTTTCTTTGAAGTTAGAAAGGAAGAGATGGGATGAACACTTTATCTTGAAATGGCAGTTTTTTCTTTAGATTTTACAAAGCTGACATGTGTGCCCTCAGGCTTCTGTCTGTTTGTATGGGCATGTGAAGATAGATTTTTTTTTAATTACAAAAATTAAAAGAAAAAAGCAAGAACCAAAATACAATCAACTCAATTTTTAAAGTAACATAGAACTCAATTTTTAAAGTAACATGAATGTGTGTTTTTCTCTGTTTCAGAGTAACACATTTTCATCTTTAAAATGTGGAAAATACAGAAAGCACAAAGAAGAAAATTTACCAATAATCCTGATATTCAGAGAACACATTGTTAGTATTTTGGAACCTTTCCTTCCAATCTTTTCTACACACACATACACATAACATACACTCACCCCCACATATATATGCATTTTACAATGTTGGGGTCATATTAAATACATTGTTTTGTAATCTGTTTTTTACTTAACCTTATATTGAGAACACTTTTCCAGGTTATTAAATGTTCTTTTTAAAAAAGTTTTTAATAGCTGTATAGTATTTCATTAAATTTACACGCTGTTTACCTCTCATCTATTGTTAGACATTCATTTTCTCACTATTATACATAATGCTGTGATAATCATGTCCCTACATAAATGTTTTTGTATCTTACTGATTGTTATCTCTTGAATGAATTCTTAGAGGTGGTATTGAGACAGGGACCATGGGCTTAGACAGAGTAGGGTGAGGGCCTCTGGAAAAAGCAAGGCAAGATATTTACAATCAAAGCAATGTAACAATGTAAAGTCCCTATCGAAACTCTGTGTTCAGCATTTTGCAAAGTCAAGGTCTCACTAATTCTCTAGGGTAAAGATATCAGACTAGGAATATAGACATCTTCAGTGAGATCAGTTAAAGGTCAAAAGGCCAGGAGCAACTTGGCCTGGAATGTTTGAGTGTTCTGCAAGGGTGTCACAGCATAACCCGTGACTTCACTGTAAACAGCCCTAGCAAACAGACAACAACCCAGACCACCTTGAGGGCAGGGCAGGTGGTACAAGCCCACACCCTAAGCCCCCAATTCCCAGAAATCCTCAACTGCCTATAAATCCCCTAGACAGAACACCACCCTGGGCTCTCTTGTCCCCTCCTGGCATGAGCCAGGAGCTCTTTCCTCTCACTTTATTTCTAAATAAAAGCTTGTACCTTGCTTCTTACCTTAAGTGTTTGTGAAGCTCATTCTTCAGCTCCGCAAACAAGAACCCTGGCATCAGTACTGCTAGAAAAAAGGGACAGCATATTTTTAAGAATTTTAATGGATTTTGCTAATTTGTCCTCTAGACATGTTATTCCATTTTTGCTTCCTCTTGTTATAAATGTTTAAAAAATGCTGCTTGTTTCTCCATGTTTTTTTGCAAATTCTATAGCTGAAAATGCATCTCATTTGTTCTGGTTTCTTTGATCACTAATGAATTTTGTCATCTCTTATGTCTATAAGTCACTCATATTTTTTATGAATTTCTTGTGTGTGTTCTTTCTGAATTTTTTATTGATGTATTCCTTTTTCATTACTGACTTTTAAAAGTATGTAAGTTATGATATATTACTATTTATCTGTGCCATGTGTTTTTCCCAGTTGTTTTCCTTTATTTTTTATTCATGGCATTTTTATATGCATTTTGATGTACTCAAGTCTATGACATTTCTTTGTGGTTTCTTTTTACTTTTATTCTTAGAATAAAGAATTTCTCTACTCTGTGTTCAAATATTCACTCATAATTATTTCTTTCTATTGAAAAAATACTTAACTTTTGACTCTATATGGTGTTTAGTTGATAGATATTGTGAGAAAGGGGTCTAATTTTTTTCAAATAGTATGCCAATTAATGCAGTATTATTTATTGCCTAATTGATCCATTCCACTTCCATACTAAAATGACATGTTTTGTATATTGAACACTCATTTAAACCCATATCTCTTTCTGGATTTGTTATTCTCTTGTTTTGAGCTGTCTGTTCTGGCACCATGTGCCTTTTACAATTATTGTAGTTTTATAACGTTAAATATCTGTGCATATTTTTCTTAAAAATTTTAGCTATTCTTTCTTGTTTATCCCACATCCCAAAGTAAAACCCAGTCAGGATTTCTATTGGAATTATTAGTCTGTTAATAGATTAAAGAGAGAGCAATTTGTATCTTTGTAATGCTTCGACTTACCATCCGGAAACATCATATGGTTGTCCATTTATTTGAATGTTTAAAAAATGTATGTCCTCGGAACTCGATTTTGAAAATGGCCTGTAGACTAAGATAGACAGCCTACCTGTAGAACCTGCCTCTTCATGTTGAGGATTAGTTGTTTCACCATCTGACCTGATGGGGTTATTTGACAACTGCAAACACAAGAAAGGAAGGCAGCAAGAGAAAATTGGTAAGGCCCTTTCAACATTTAGCCTCCAGTGTTCTTCAGATATTCACAGTTCCACATATCCTGCTAGGTCACTTTGGGCTTTTATCCTGACAAAGGCACCCTGCTTGTGTTTTATTACTGTTAGGAAGAACCTGGAGTCTCCCTTGTGAATAACAATATGTCAACACTTCACTAATTAGAACAGACTTTACAATGAAAAAAAAAAAACAGGGAATGGCTAGGATTTCAAGCTGAGACCTAATTTTAAAGCACAAAATGTAACCAGAAAACTAAGTGGTATGATTCTCTAGCTTGGTTGTTAGCATTCCCAGGCACACCCACTCAGTGTTAGACACACACATACACAATTTGCAGTTTGAGTTGTTGAAGTAAGAACATTTTCGTTGTTCAGAAGAAAAAAATGTAACTTGCATTACTGTGTCATTTCATCTTGTTTGAAAATTGGAGCTGTTGAAAAGTTTCCTTGTTTAGTTAGGGAAATACGAAGATTATTGACTGACATCCTTTGGAGGTTAAGTTGAAAGTGAGAAAATCCAAATTCTGAAGTAAATTGTCATCAGTGGTGGAGGAAATATTAATGGTTCCTTCAAAGACTAGCATTCCATTGGTCAGATTGTTTTGCATAGGTTTTGGGGGACATGATTAAGTTTATTATTGGACTCCATATAATAATGGCTCGATGAGACAGGGTTAATCTGTGAGGTAGAACTGATAATAGGTTTTATTCTATGTAAATAAGTATCGGGCTTCTTGTTTGATCTCTGTAAAACCACTGTATTGGTGTCAACAAGAATAGGACTGCTTAAGAGGGGAAAGAAACAGGGCTTTTGGAATGTGGGGTAAAGACCATCATAAATCTGAATGAACCTTGAAAACATTATGCTAAGGGAAAGAAACCAGTTATAGAAGACCATATATTATATGATTCCATTTTTATGAAATATCCAGGATATGAAAATCTTTAGAGGCAGAAAGACTAAAAATGAACTCAGATTTGTTCTAATAATCAAATGATTGCCTAGGTTTAGGGCAAGCCCTGGAGGCAAATGCAGAGTAATTGTCCAGAAGTAGGGTTTCCTTTTTGGGTGAATAAAGTTTTCTAAACTTAGATTGTGGTCAAAGTTTTATAACTTGTAAATATCATAAAAACTGCTTAACTGTAACATGTTGGGTGAATTTTATGGCATGTGAATTAAATATCAATAAAGCTTTTTTAAAAAAAGAGGGTCCAGTAGCCAAGATGGCGGCATGAGTAGGACAGCAGAAATCTCCTCTCAAAACCATATATATTTTCAAAAATACAACAAATACAACTATGCCTAACAGAGAGACCAGAAGATACAGTACAACAGCCAGGCTGCATCTACAACTGCAAGAACTCAGCATCTCACAAAGGGGGTAAGATACAAAGCCGCAACCTGGCGGGACGTGAGCACTCCCCCCACCCCAGCTCACCGGTGGGAGGAAAGGAGTCAGAGCAGGGAGGGAGTGGAAGCCCAGGACTGGTAAATAACCAGCCCTAGTAATCCACACTGGGAGCGCAGATATACATTGCATGGTGCACTGGATATTAGTAAAATCTGTGAGCGGGTCCCACAGCTGGCTCCCCTGGGACAAAAGAAAAGCGAATGTTTTTTGAAAGTCTTAAAGGGACAGAGACTTCACAGCTGGATTGAATCGTCCCGACACACTCAGCCCAGTAGGCTGGGAATCCTAAGGAACTTCATACGCCCTAACCCCCTGGGTGGCAACGCAGCTTTGAATCTCCTCATGGCTGATAAGCAGTCTGCCATTCATTCCCCCAGCAGGAGCTGCCCCACCCACAGCAGCTGCCCAGAGTCTCCTCCCAGCATGCAGCTGCCTGGGTCAGACCCAGAGGCCGCCACCGGCACGCAGCTGCCCAGCACACACAGAGGAAGTTGGGGAAAGGCACGAAGGGGTGCTGTTCTTGCAGGAGAACACACTCGGCATGCCTGCCACTCCCCAGAGGGCTCTGGGCTACCCCGAGGGCTGTCCCACCCATGGCAGCTCAGGAAATTAACCCAGAGACTGCTCCCAGTGTGCAGGTTACCGACACAGGCAGCAGAGAAGGGCAAGGTGACCAGCAAGCAGGAAGGGACTTTGTTCTTCCAGCGGATACACCGCCACCTGCCTATGACTACCTCTATTGCCATGAAAAGGCAGAAGAATCCGGTCCAGTCAAGAATCACCCAGACAATCCCCAAGAGAGGGCCTGGGGAGATAGATATAACCAATATTCCTGAAAAAGAATTCAAATAATGGTCATAACCATGCTGATGGACCTGCAGAGAAATATGCAAGAGCTAAGGGATGAAGTCAGGAGAGAGATTACAGAAATGAAACAATCTCTGGAAGGACTTAAGAGCAGACTGGATGAGGTGCAAGAGACTGTTGATGGAATAGAAATCAGAGAACAGGAATATGGAGAAGCTGAGACAGAAAGAGCTAAAAGGATCTCCAGGAATGAAAGAATATTCAGAGAACTGTGTGACCAATCCAAACAGAACAGTATTTGTGTTATAGGGGTACCAGAAGAAGAAGAAGAGAGAAAAAGGGATAGAGAATGTATTTGAAGAAATAATTGCTGAAAACTTCCCCAAACTGGGGGAGGAAATAGTCTCTCAGACCATGGAAGCCCACAGATCTCCCAACACAAGAGACCCAAGAAGGACAACACCAAGACATATAATAATTAAAATGGCAAAGATCAAAGACAAGGACAAAGCATTAAAGGCAGCCAGAGAGAGAAAAAAGGTCACCTACAAAGGAAAACCCATCAGGCTATCATCAATATTCTCAGCAGAAACTTTACAGGACAGAAGGGAGTGGCATGATTTATTTAATGCAATGAAACAGAAGGGACTCCAACCAAGAATACTATGCCCAGCAAGATTATCATTTAAATATGAAGGAGGGATTAAACAATTTCCAGACAAGCAAAAGTTGAGGCAATTTGCCTCCCACAAACCACCTCTACAGTGTATTTTAAAGGGACTGCTCTAGATGGAAACACTCCTAAGGCTAAACAGATGTCACCAGAGAAAATAAAAATCACACCAAAGCAGACCAACCAAATACTAACTAAAGGCAAAAAATAAAATCAACTATTCACAAAAGCAGTCAAAGGAAACACAAAAGAGTACAGAATAAAACACCCAACATATAAAGAATGGAGGAGGAGGAATAAGAAGGGAGAGAAATAAAGAATCATCAGACAGTGTTTATAATAGCTCAGTAAGTGAGTTAAGTTAGACAGAAAGATACTAAAGAAGTTAACCTTAAACATTTGGTAACCACGAATCTAAAGCCCACAATGGCAATAAGTACATATCTTTCAATAATCACCCTACATGTAAATGGACTGAACGCACCAATCAAAAGACACAGAGTAATAGAATGGATAAAAAAGCAAGACCCATCTATATGCTGCTTACAAGAGACTCACCTCAAACCCCAAGACATACACAGACTAAAAGTCCTAGTTTTTCTATCTGATTTTCCCATCAGACAGAAAAATGCTAAATCTGTCATGTATCTTCTCTTCCTCTACTCACCAAATTAAGAAGCTCTGCATTTTCATAAAATGAAGCAAAAGAGTTAGGCTTGCTGAGCTGAGAGTTGGCTTGGGACTATGTTTTCTCCTATCCACTGACAGGGAAATCAATCCTCATCTATTAGTTATCCCTTTGCCTCTTCTAGAAATGGCAAGTATTGAGCTATCTGCCCCATTCTTGGAACCATCTGATCTAGCCACTTGGCTTTTTAATCACAGCTGCTTGCTGGCTTAGCTTCTGCTGGGTGGTCTGGGGAACCTGCAGCACTGTTGAATGTCTGTCCTTGGGGACTTGCCTGAAGCCAGCATAGTTCTTTTTCTTTTGCCAGTTATCTTAATGAGGTTCCTCAGGATGGCTCCACTGAGGTTTGGTAAAAGTGAGAAGGAATATTGAAACCAATTAAATTTCAATCTTGTAGGAAGAAGCATTTACTGGTGGATTGAGTGTTACCACCAGAGACAACAGTAGCTCAGAACCTTGGCTTTGAGGGATTATAACATAGCTGGTGGGGAAAGGGGAGGCAGGTAAAGTCTTGGAGCCTTGCAACTGGAGGCTGGAAGCTTACTAGTCAGACAAGTTTTGTAAATACCTTTCACCTCACTCACAGTGGTGCTGATGGGAAGGTTGACCTCTAGGCCCTTGTAACTCCTGGGGGAAAATCTGTTTCTAGCCCAGGGCAAATTACCTTTGAAACTGAAATCAGTCAAAGGGAGAAATAAAGTGGGAGAAACCCAATTATTGCCTACAAGCAGTCATCTACTTCTGCTCTCCCGTGTCTCTCATTACTCAGCTGCAAAAAGGGACCCCACCCAACCTCTCCAGTCCAGATATGCCCTTGCTCCCCCTTGTAACCACCTATTGACATGGAGATGGACTATATCTCTCCACCCCTTAGAAACACCCATTGATATGGAGATGCACTGAGGCCAGGTGAGAGATTCTGGAAATACTGCAATTTTACCCACAGCCCAAAAGTTATGCTCTGTGGATTCTATGCTGCCATTTTTCATCTCTGGTGAGGTGAAATGAGTCAGGATTTTGGGGATTCTTTAGGAGAAGTTGTAGACATGTTATCCTTTTACACAGGAGTGCCAACATCCATCAGTCTTCTTGACTGATTAATGAGCACTGTTGCTGAGTTGTGGTACAACAGTTTTGCAGTTTTATATGGCAGTTTTGATGATGAAATCTTTGCTGCTTAGAATGTCTTGGAGGCATTCCTCCAGTGAACTGCATTGAAGCAGGAAGTTCTTCAGTTCTGTGAAGGGAAATCAATCCTGAGGAAGATCAGGGAGGTGCTCTGTGTGGTACTAAAGCAAATTTGGTTAAGACATAGCAGTAGGGAGGAGAAAGAGATTTTGGAGACTGTTGTCAAATAAAAGCCTAGGGATTGAGTTTTCTCTCAGTGGAAGAAGATGAGTATGACACTTGTAAATGCTGCTGGGAATATTTCAGTCAAGGTGACACACTTTGGTAATGGATTCCCTTAAGCAGTTGAATGCCTTGGAGGAACAAAATAGTCATTCTCCTTCTCTCACTTCAGGGAGATCAGGTGATTAAATGGAAGAAGACACAGTGCTAGTGTCCCAAAGTACCTGACCTAGCTTCTCTGGTGCCTTCCTATTGCCACTGGGTCTCAACTAATCAGTGTTTCATTCATAACCCTTGTTGTTTGTTGAATGGGGCACTTGTATCCTTTATTAAGGCTATTTCAAGATGTGTGAAATCTGAACAGAAAGAGTTACAGTTGAATGCCTTGTTTATCGTAAATGCTGCTTGTGGTGTCTCAGTGGGAAAAAGCCAAATAATGCCAAAACTCAGCCTTCACACAACCATATGAGTTATGGTTATTATCCCAATTATACAAATGAAGAAACTATGGCTCAAGGAAATTAGATAACTTGCCCATATTCACATTCTATGTAAGTGATGGAGTCAAGATTAGTACCCAGGTCTGTCAGATTCTGAAGCCTCCATTTTTAAAAAACTGAAGTAGTGTTGATGTACAATCTTATATTGGTTTCAAGTATACAACACAGTGGTTCAACTGTTAACTACATTATTAAACCCTCACCCCAACTAGTGCAGTTACTATCTGTCAGCATAGGATGATGTTACAAAACCACTGGTTATGTTCTCCATGCTGTATTACTATCCTTATGACCAACTTTTATCAAGATTGAGATTTTTCTGCCCTTTTATCCCCCTCACCCTCCCCACCCACCCACCCCAACCCCGGCACCATGGTAACCACCAGTCACTTCTCGGTGTCTATGAATCTACTGCTATTTTGTTTTGCTTTGTTTTTATTTTCCGCAAATAAGTGAAATCTTATGGTATTTGTCTTTCTCCACATGGCTTATTTCACTAATCATGATACCCTCTAGCTCCATCCATGTTGGTGCAAATGGTAGGATTTGTTTTCTACTTATGGCTGAATAATATTCCATTCTGTATGTGTACCATATCTTCTTTATCCATTCATCTATTGATCTGAAGCCTGCATCTTTAATCACAAAACTGTGCTACCTCTTTGCATGGGAGAAGTGACTTTTCCTCCTTTCTCAAGAAGCAAAAAGGGCTTATCAAAACAGTTTACTTATATGAAATACAGTTTGTTTATATAGTTATGGAAGATCCTGTTTTCAATTACCCATAATAATAAGAAAATGGTTTTTCTGAGTTGTGTTTTCTGTTTCACTGAGAATATTCATGAATGTTTGTTCTACTCCTTGTTCACAAGGTGGTAGTTGCAGAATTGCCAACAACAAAGAGCTCAAGCCTCCTTGCCCAAATGCTTTTCAAGTCTCACAATTGCTATTGTTACACTGGCTAAAACAAGTCAAATGGCTGAGCCCAGACTCAAAGCGTGGAGAAATGGTTTACCCTTTATCGGGAAGGGTGGCAAAGTTCCAAAGGGGTATGAATGGGGAATCTGCCGACAAATTGAGAGCCATTACTAAAACAGTGTACCACACCTTCTATTTCATGTCTCACTTGCTTCTAAAGCTGTATGTTCTTTAGCTATAGAGAATTGCACCCTCTTCCCTGGATGTGTCAGGCTGGTTCATCGTTCTATGCCTTTGCCTGTGCTGTTCACTCTACTTGAAATACACCCACTACCCATGTCTTCCCCCCCACCCCCACCATATAGAGGATTTGTTAGGGAGGCAGTTGTTTATTTTTCTTGGTTCTTGTCCCCACCACAACAAAGAATTGAAGGGCAAAGATACAGTAGTGAAGCAGAGTAAAAGTTTTATTTAAAGTTATGCACTTAAAGAGAGAGAAAGTGTGGGCCACTTCAGAGAGGAGACGTCCTGAAAGGTTGAAAAGTGTTACTTAAAGTTGTTGGGAGGAATTTGGTTTGGAGATACAGGGAAGTCAGAGTACAAGTTGAGGAAGGAATTCATTAAAGCAAGAGTGTCAGGGAATGACAGAACAGAGAGATAAAGGAAGTTCACTGAACTGCTACTTAGCATGGGGCACATCCCCTGCTAACTCTTTAAGCCAGTGTCACTTGGCGTCCAGTGTCTGCTTGAATCTGCACTGTGAAGAACTGAGTCCTTATCACCCCAGAATTTGGGGGAGCTGCAGAGCACTGGATGGAGTGAGATTATATTCTGTGAACTTCCTAGAGGAAAAGAAAGGAGACTTTCAGGCAGGCTACTAAAAAGCATGACTCTAAGCTGCAATTCCATCCAAGTCACCCAGGTGATGGTAATTTGCAAGCCCAGATCTGAGCTCTCAGCAGCGCCTCCCTACATATCTGCAATAGGACAGAGAGAGTGAAGATTTGAGCTTAAATCTGGAGGATGAGAATGGAATAGCAAAGTAACAAAGACACCACTGGAAAAGCACAGAGACAAAACTTTATAAATTGAGCAGTGAGAAGTTTATTTAAGGCAAAAAGGTGTGCAGTCAGAGAAAGGGGAGTGTGGGCAAGCTTAGAGAAGAGGCATGCTGAAAGGTTTAAGTTTTATTTAAAGAGGAAGTGCAGGCAACCTCAAGAGAAGGCGCCCTGAAAGGTTGGGGGTTCTCCCTTGTAAGGATTTTTCGGCAATGTGACAAAGGGCTAGGGGGTGTAGACTTGTTAAGTGGTCTCAAGATGTTTTTCTTTGGTGAGAGACATTAAGTTTCTTCTTTTCTATTATCAGTCCTCTAGGTAATTCTGCAAAATTAACACAAGAAATTTATTGATCTGGTTCTTTCTCAGGATAGCAGTTTACCTCTGGGAACATATCAATCAAGACTGCCTGCCCTGCCCCCAAGGTAGGCTGAGTTATTGTCTGTTTGCTAAAGAATATGTTAAGAATCTTACTTCCTGACTTCCTGGGTTTTAAATTGCAATTTTAGCTTTAAGATGAAATCTTTCCTGTTTTTGCTATGCTGTTTATCTCTGGGCTTGTTTTGAAAATTAATTATGAAGCTTGTCTCCTGCCCAGGTTGCAAATTACCTGATTAGAGGCTGGATAAGGAAAAAAAACAGCATATAGGTTAAGTTAAAGAATAAGCTGGGTTTTCAGCAGGCTAAAGTAAATCTTACAATGGCATGATCTAATTGGTACAATGAAGACATGGGCTGTGCTGGGATACTCTTCTTTTTCTGGGGAATATATGGACATTCCAAGTTGCTCCCAGCCTTTGGAGCTTCAACTTATTAACTCATTAACTTTGTGAGTCTCTTCTGGCTCTCTAGTTTTATCTGGTTGACTCTTTGAGTCCCTTTTAGTGGGCTTTACTGGCCTTATTCTCTCTCCACCCTGCTCATATCTATTCTTCTGCCTAACAGATGAATACCTATTTACCCTTTAAAGATCATGTCCTGCTTCCTCAGTCTTAATGTACCCTGTACAGACTTCCATCATTGCACTCTACTGTATTCATCTGTTTACATATTTCTGTTCTCTGACCAGCTTTAATCCCCTTGAGGGCAAGTGCTGCACTTTACTTTGTGTACCTTTCATTTGGTAGTGCTTTTACTCCACATATGCATGCCTAATGAAAGAATAAATGAAGTGCTTCCCATTAGTGTGGTAGCTATGGTGCTCCTAGGTTTTTGACCCTGAAAACTGACATTGTAGCTGAAGTTGTAACCACTTGCTCAGTTTCCTCAAGGTGCCATAAGGCTTTCAAAACTTAGGGTGGATTTTCTATTTAGACTTTACAAGACTATCTTGAGACATGGGGACATGGGGGGATACTGTACAGTGTTACCAAGACTAGGACTGGGAAGTACTTGCTTAGGTGGGCACTCGCCAAAGCTACTGCCCCACTTTTCCGAGAAGGATGGTTCATATCTTGCATTTGATATAAAAATACAAAATCTCATATGTACAAAATACTAAGCCCAGTAGCAAAGGGGAAGGTAAGAATATTGCCTAGCAATCGAACATGTGCACCATGCACGATATTTGTGTTTCTGGACGGCAGAGGTCAGAGAGGTAACTAACATGCTGAAGAAATATGGTGACAGCCATGTGTACCTAGAGATAAGAAAAGGAAATGTGGCTCATGATGTACAGGTGGTGCTGGAATGATTGAAAGTCTGCGAACTTGTATGTTTTCATGTCTGTCAGCAGGTATTTTTCTCCTTCCTTCAAAGCACCAGCCTTTTCATAAATAGTCTTCATTCTTCACCCCTTTTCAAAAACACAAAACAAAAAATCAACCCAGCATTTAATAGCCTTTGCTGAGAAAAGTGAACATATTCCAATGAGTCCGATACCCATTTAGCCTGGCCTGGCAGAAGCTCTCATGTAGAAAAGGCTGCCATAATGGACCCACAGAGCTTTGGCTGCCCAGGCATTTCAAAGGCTTTAAATGGTCCTGGATCATTGTTTTCCACCAATGTCATCATCTTCAACAAAAGAAGCAGTGGTCCCAATGAGACTTTCTTCACTTCTGCAAGCTTCATTGTCTTTTGTTCGTGCTCAATCTTTACCTCCTGAAAAAACATTTATGTCATTTAGCTCTCCTACTGATTGGATGGAGACACTGCCTTTTTCCTCCACTGATAGAGGTGTATCCAAGGGAGACGTTCAGGCCTTTGAAAAGAGCAAGATATGGGAAGAAAGGTGGAGCTCAGGGCAAAAGATATAAAACCAAATGTTTTATCTGCTGCTTTTTCAACATCTGACCTTCAAAACTCACAGACATCCTTGTCACAGCTTAAAATTGCCAAAGCCTCAGACTTTAAAGAAACTCTTTTTTGAGGCTTTGTTTTTAATGATTTGGGGACTTGATTTCAATGAGTCACATTAGCCTATATTGGATCTTTCATTTATTACTTAAATTTTTGCAAAGTGCCAAGCCTTTGCAAAGCCGTAAGTACACAAAAGTTGGCTCCATTTTCTCAGCCCTTGAATTCTAGTCAGCCTTACAAGGTAACCACCTCCAGACCAACACCTACCATTGCTTTCCAGACTTTCAAAGTGTTTCTTAAAATCTTATGAGTAGGAGCTGCCCCACAAAACCATTAACAGAACAAGCTTGGGAGTTTATCAGCACAAGCTTGGTAGGTGAATAGGATGCTGAAGGGCAAGGTAGGTATGTATAGCGGGGTAGTAGAATGATGGGGGTAGCTGGCTTCCTCTAAAAGGTTGGTGGATGAAGAGAATTAGGAAAAGACTAGATTTGACAGGTGTACATGATTTCCTGAGGGGAAGGGAAAGAATTTTTATAAAGACCCTTCACAACATTGTTACTAGTTTCTTAAGTATTCCACAGTTTTATTTTGCATACATAAGCAAACATAAATATGTGATTATCTCTACTTTTCTTTACACAGATAGTAGAGTATACACATCATTCTGCACTTTGCTTTTTTCACTTTGTTACGGAAAATACTGAAAAAAAGCCTGGACTGGATCACCGATGGAAAAAACCAAGCGGCACTCGGAGGTCTTGGAGTGTTGAGGCTTTATTTCACACCGGTGGGCTCAGAGGGGAGTAATCTCCCCAAAAAGTCTGAGCCCCGAACAAAGGAAAAGGGAGCAATTTATACCTTTCTGCTTCCTTATCTGTAACATTCCTATGTGCACAGCAAGTGAGCAGGCAAGGGGGAGGGAGTTTAGGGAGCAAACCTTGGGACCTGGTGCTCGGCAGCACGGGGAAACCAAGGGAGTATTTTTTTTGTTTGGGTTGTGGAGGGGGGCGAGGCAGAGGGGAGCCACCTCATAAATTACTGTCCTTGTAGTGTTGTTTATGTTGAGGAGGGAGGGGTGCAAGACAGAGTGGAGCCACCCGCTAGGTTGCTGTCCTTGTAAATTTTCCCTATCAACTTCACAAGATGTCTTGGAAATATTTCAATATCTGTATAGAGAGGGCTTCGTCATTCCTTTTTACAGCTATATAGTGTTCTATTTAATAAGTGTGAGCTATTTTTTTCTAACTAAATCCCTGTTAATAGAATTGTGTTTTTTTTCAATCCTTTGCATTCATGTGTTTGCAAGTATATCTATAGGATAAATTCTTTAAAAATAGAATAGCTGGATCAAAGGATAAGTGCATTTGTAATAAATTTGTCCTATATGTTTTCAAAATGTACTCCATAGAAGCATACCAATTACACTCCAACAGCGTCTTATGAGAATACCTTTTCCTATAACCTCACCCATAGTGAGTTATCAGATATTTTTTGCTAATCTGTAGATAAAAAAGCGTATTTGAGTTGTTTTATTTTGTAATTATTTTATTGTTAGTGAGGTGGCACATTTTTCCATACGTTTAAGAGCCATTTGAATTTCCTTTCCACTGAACTGTTGCATTCTTGGAGCATTTTTTTCTGTTTGGTTGTTGGCCTCTTAACATGCAGTGTACTAATCTTTAGAATATGAATCTATTAGAAAGGCTTCCCTGATGCACAAAATGAGATGCAGAACCTTATCGCATTCAGTGTAAGATACTGGACTTCACCCTATCAGAAGTAGAACTGGGTTGAGGTGAGACAAGCATGGGAGAGGTTGCTCCCTGTGAATATGATTACCAAAAGTGGGGCCTTTTCAACAATACTGTAAAGGTTTTATGCTGACATGATGAAAAGACATCAGAAAAAGGAGTGTGAAAACAAGACACATATAGTAGGTAGCCAAGTGTAACTCGGTGGGGGAAATCCCGGGCAAGTACCTTTGAAACCAAAATCAGTCAAAGGGAGAAATAAAGTTTATTTCTTACAGTCGTCTAGTTCTGCTCCCCCGTGTCTGTCACAACCAGGCTTGTAGAAGAAGACCCCCGCACCCAACCTCTGCCGTCCAGATAAGCCCTTGCTTGCCCTTGTAACTACCTATTTATATGGAGATGGTCTCCTCTCCACCCCCTAGAAACACCTATTGTATGGAGATGCACTAAAGCCAGGCGAGAGATTCTGGAAACATTGCAATTTTACCCACACCAAGGATAGCATGTGTCCGTTTACCCTGCCCCACCTGCTAGTCCAGGCCACATAGCTTCCCTCTGTCTCCGTCCCTGCCCCTAGTTGGAAACTGGATATACCTCTCTTTACTGGCTGCTGCTGACTGTCTCTATGTGGGTGGGTTTCTGTGAGTAGGGGCAGCTTCAGGTCAATACAGGCAGAGCTTAATTTTCTTTATATTTTCCAGTTTTAATTATTTAACCCAGTCTTTCCAAATTATAATCATTTCAACATGCAATCAGTGTAAAAATAAGTGATATATTTTATATTCTTGTTTATCGTATTGTCTTTAAAATCCAATGTGTAGTTTACAGTTGTAGCATATTTCACTTTAGACTAGCCACATTTCAAGTGCTCAAGAGCCACATGACCTGGTGGCTACTATATTGGACAGCACAGTTTAGGTAATGGAGAGCATTTGAAGCATTTTTTCTCAATAATTGTACTTTTAAAACACTTTACTTTGAAATAATTTTAGTTTTACAGAGAGTTCTCATATACTTTTTATCTAGTTTCCCCTAAAGTTAATGTTTTTTTCCTCTCTATTCTACAGTTCTTTGTCCCTTTTTATACACTATCCTCCATTTTATCTTTAACATGTATATTTTATTTCATATTTTAAAATTTCTAACAGCTCTTCTCTGTTTATTCCTTTTTATTGCATACTGTTCTTGTTTCATGGATGAAATATCTTTTCTCTCTTGAGGATATTTATCATAGTCTTTATCTGCTACTTCCTGCATTGTTTCTAGTGCCTCTTTTTAAAAAAACTCTTTTAACTTTAGTGGCTTTCCTAAAATGTTTGATGATTCCTACCTGTGCTTTGATGTTTAGGCATTATTAAATATAAGAGGACATAAATGGATATACATCTGTGGGCAGGACTTGTCAAGTAGTAAAAATGACACTGGGTAATTATGTGAAGATACAACATCTTAATTGGGGGTCTCCTATGAATATATGTAGATCTTTTCTCCTGGGCTGCTCAGTATCTGTGGAGAGAGATATCCTTCAATTTCCTGCCTGGACAGTATAATCATGTCTGCTGGTATTTTGGAAGATGAATGGGGGTAAAGAGCTGAGGGTTTCACTATTCAACATGTATGCCATTCATTGTGTGTATGACATTCATTCATTCATGCCTTTCATTTCAACGTGATTATTTGCATCTTCAATGGTTCCTGTTGTCCCCAAGTCCAGATCCTGTCTGGTTTAACCTTACCAGAAATCAATCTGGGAGGAGTAGGAAGTAGTTGTCTGTCACCAGCCCAGCTCTGCACCCTTTCCTTCAGTAATCTTGTATCTCTAATTCTTGAGTCTTTCCAGGATTTCTGAGGCCCAGATAGGCTTGCCTCTTGATGACTACTCTTACTGCAGGTTTCAACTGCAAATTTATCTTACCTGCTACGTGAACTAATACTTAAGTCATCAGCTTTCTACTTTTCTAAGATGTTTACTTCTCTTGTCTGCTGGTTTCTACCCTCTCATTCTTTTGTACTTATGGGTTTATGCCATTTTATTCACTTATTGTCATTTTAGTGGGGGTTCAGTAGAAAGTGAAGAAAAACGTGTTCAGTTATCCATGGTTAGCTGGAAGTCTGAAATTTGATTTTAAGAATTACCCTTGTATATAAATGGTTCCATTGGTCTGCTGTGCTTTCTAACTGCCAGAGGCTCAAGCATGTCTCATGTATGAACTTTGGCATGTTTTGGATTTTGCTGCCCTGAGTGCTTACAATTTCAGAGCTGTCCTGGACAACACATATCCAACTGCCTCAGGGTGAATAACAATAATTTTATTCTCATGGAAGCCTGTGGTTTTTCTCTAAAGGTACAAAAGGATAGAACTGTAGCATGCTAGAGTTGTAAGAGCACTTACAGATCACTGATCACAGGGTAACCCAAGTTGTAATCTACAGAACATTTATTCCTCAAGATTCTTTGAGAGAAAAGGTTTCTGTGATCAAATGCATTTAGGAAACCCCCTATAGCAGAGCCCCACTTTGAAATTTCACAGGATATATGTATTTAGTCTCTGAGAAGTCTGCAGAAACTTCCATTTCCAGCATATGGCAGACTTCACTGAGTTGGCAGAAAAGGAAGGATTCTACAGAGGCCAAAAAGTAGTTGAAAACAGGAGAAACCTGAGAGGAAAGCTAGCCCTCAGACGAGCCTTTCCCCTGAGGGCTTTTCTTGAATTCTAGAGACGTTGAGCTCTCTTCTTAAAAGCTGCATTGGGAGTAGGGAACACTAGGTGAAGCCTAGAGCCAAGACAGAGAGGGCTTTTATAGGAAATTCCTGCGTAAAGCTAGGAATTCAGAGACCACAACCTCGTTGTGATGGTGGATCGTAATCACTGAATCATGTAACTATTAAAGAAATAAAATCAGTATTTAAAGTCATCCCATAATGAGAACACCAGGCTGAGACTGTTTAGCATTCAGCCAAACACTTAACGAAGAGGTAATTTCAAAATTATACAAATTATTCTAGAGAAAGTAAAACAGGGACTATATACCTCAACTTTTTCTATGGAGCCAGTGAGATATCAATAACAAAATTAGGTAAGGATAATGAAATAAAGTAAAATTAGCAGGTCAAAGTCACTCATGAACACAGATGTAGAAATCTTATACAAAATATTATGAAATTAAATCCAACAAAGTATAAGAAAGATGATATATCAGAACAAAGCAAGGGTTATCCTAGAAATATAAGGTCAATTTAACATTAGAAAATCAATTAATGCAACTCACGGCATTACCAGTAAACAATAGATGATCTCAGTAGATGTGAAAAGGCATTAGGCACAATCCAGTCCATGGATCAAAAGAAAAAGCTTTGCAAACTAGAAATAAAAGGGAACTTCTGTAACATGATGCAGGGAATCTGTAAAAACCCTACACAAATATCATTTCCAATGGAGGAATATTGAAAGTAACCCATTTAGTTGAAAAAGAAGATGAGGATGCTGACTCATCACTTCTATTCAGCAGTATGCTAGAAGTTCTGTCTATTGTATAAAGATGAGGGAAAGAAATAAAAGATATAATAACTGGAAAGGAACTAAACTATCATTATTTGTAGCTTATATGATTTTCAACTTTAAAGAGGTTAAAGTATCTAAGGGTAAATTATTTGAAGCAATAGGAATTTAGCAAGATTGATGGATTAAAAATCCATGTACAGAAATAAACTGAATTTTTGTTCATCAAGAACAATTATTAGAAATCTTAGAAGGCATAATAAAAAAGAAAACATTCACTAGCAACCACAAATTTAAGGCAGTTGAATTTTTTTTTTTAAAAAGGTTGCAAGACCTTGATAGGGAGCATTGTAAAAATGGAGTGATATACCATGGAAAAGAAGACTCAATGCCAGCAATTAGTGAATTCTCCCAAAATTCATCTACAGATTCAACATAATTCTATTCAAATTCTCAATAGGGTTTTCTGTGGAACTTGATAAGCTGTTCCTAAAACTTACATGGAAAAGCCAAGTGCTAGTAATAGCCATTACCCTCCCAAAGAACAAGAGACCAGGGGTGGGAGTGGGGAACTTGTCCTTTCAAAGCATATTATAAAAATCTACTAAGTAAGAGTACATAAAAAATGGGACCAATTTTATTGAAATAGAGCATACATACAATAACATGCACCTATGTTAGATTAATTACTTTTGACAAATGCATGTGCTATGTAATCACTACCTCTTTGCAGATGATTGCATCTTCCAACCCTCAGTCTTTGGCAACCACTGATTACTTTTTGTTACCATAGGATATAGGGGATCACCACTTTCTAAACTCAAAGTTGAACTTCTGCATACGCTCTGATCCAGCAGTTTGACTACTGGAGACATACTCTAGAGAAACTATTGTGCATGTGCGCAGAAAGCGGGCACACAAGTGTCCACCCCATGCCTGCTGCCTGCAGTGCCCACCCCTGTTCTGCATGGCCCTTGCTGCTTGTGTGTGCTGCCCCTCTTTGACTCACTTTCCCCTTCTCTTTTTTTCTTTTCTTGTAATTTTGGCTTTTCTTTCTGTTTGTTTTCCTTGTTGCTCCTTCATTGCTTCTGAATTTTAATATCACTGACATTTTTTTCAAGTCATTAATAAGCAGTGAACCTTCCTTTTACTTTGCATCACCTATAATCTTAGCATTAAAATTTTCTCAGCTGTTTTTGTCATCACCCACTCTTTAGATGTTGTTTTCTGCAATAGATGCAGTTTTAAAAAAAAGGAAAAAAAGGAAACAAAAAACCCTCAGAGTTCTTGCCTTTCTAGATGCTTCAGGTGACAGAAGACTAAACTCAAAGCAAGTGGGGGTCTTGAAATAGCAACACCGCATTTACCTGGTGGTCAGGTTTCCAAAAACCTGAGTCACCTGGAATGGTTGTGACTGCAAGTAAGGGAGGAAGACCATAGAGCATCTGGAAAGGTAATACCACACTGCCATGTAATTTGCACTAAAGGAACCATGTGGAATTAGTTTTAACCTGAATTTAGATTTACTGATTTAGAATTGTGTGAAATTTTAAGATTATTTTTTCCTGGCTTTGGGGTGTTAACCTTTTTGCATATAAACATGCTCACATCTCTCCCATCTTTAAGAAATTACTTTTTTTGACCTGTGGTCCACTACTGGTTAATGCTTTATTGTTCTCCTCTTACATAGCCATGTTTCTTGAAAGAATTGTCTACATTCCTCTTTTGCTTCCTCACTTCTGTTTCACCTGCTCAACCTGTTGTAGTCTGTTTTCAACCTCATCACTTGACTACCTTGGCACTTTCCTGAGGTTACTGATGAATTACATGTTGCTAAGTTAGATGGACTCTTTTCTGTGCTTATATATATCCTTGGTCCCCCTTGCAGTGTTTTTCCCTGTGCAGAATTTGTCCTTCCTTAGCTCTTGTGAGCCATTCTCTCATGATTCCCCTCGTCTCTTTTCAGCCATTCATTCCTTTGTCTCTTTCTTAATGTTGGTGTCTCTTCAAGTTCCCATACTTGATCCTGTTCTCTTTTCACTCTGCATAGTCTCAGGGGCTGAGTTCATCCACTGGCATGGCTCCTAAATCTAATCTCCTCAGTTCAGGCCTATCCTCTGAGCCCCAGATTCAAATTTCCAACATCTCCATACAGATTGTCATTCAACATGGTCAAACCTGAACACCAACTCTGCTGCAGGAGGAAGAGGAGAGAGAGTCTTCAGTGTCTTTCCATTTAAACTCAGACCTGATCAGGACTTAAGTAAACTTCCTGTTTTCTGGTTAGATGCACCCTAGTGTTTAGATTCTTCAGAGCTGGCTGTGAATCCTGATTCTTTTAAAATGAGACTCTGGCCAAATCACTTAAATTCTCTGAGCCTGTTACCTCATCCATGAAATGGAGATCATAATAGTAGTATCTTTCATAGAGGAATGTGGTGGAGAATATATGATTAAAGGATTAAATCATGGAAAATCCTTTGTACTGATTCTGGCACTTGGTGAGCACTCAGTGGTATATTTGAAATTATTATCTATCATGGTTATTGATATTTTTGTGATTGTGTTGTTTGAATCCAGGTTCTGCTACTTCTTGGCTGTTGTAAGCCTTACCTTTATCTCTGTAAAATGGGAATGAATATATTACCCAAGTAATATATATTTTTGTGATGAGCATGGAATGAAATAATGCCGAAGTCTACAAACATTTTCTGTAAAGGGCCAGGTGGTAAGTATTTTCAACTTCGTGGGCCATATGATCTCTGTCACAACTACTCAACTCTGCCTTTGTAGCAATGAAGTAGCCATAGACAATATGTAAATGAATGAACATGAATGTGTTCTAATAGAACTTTATATATGGACATGAAAATTTGAATTTCATATCATTTTCTATTTTAAATATTCTTCTTCTTTTGATTTTTTCCAATCATTCAAAAATGTAAAAACCATTCTGAGTTCTCAGGCCATACAAAAACAGGAGGGGAACAAATCTGACCTAAGTTCCATGGTTTATGGATCCCATCATCATCCAAGTCATTAATTGAGAAGGTATTTGTTCTTTGATCTTATCACATCAGATAACTAACTTGATTGCACTAAGTACTCTTTTAAAATTCTTGAGCCAAATTTTAGATAAAAAGTAACTGAGGAACTTAGGAGTCCTGCAGGATTCGTGTTGCAGAAATGAATGCTTTCTTAAGGTGGGTTCATGGGCCATCACATAGTCATCTTTGGTGTCCCTCCAGAAAACTAACTCAGAGATAATTTGGGTGGCATTTAGAAACTCTTCTTCCCACGGAATGTTGCTACCAGACAGATGGAATGATGTGTTTTGAGGCTGTGCTTGTGTTATCCTTAGGCAATGGCACCTCTTAAAGGATGTTCCTTTCACAGATCTTGTTATCACTTATAAAATTGCTGTCAGTTTCTTCCTTCTGCTTTCAGTTACATAATCTCTCTCCTCTGTGTTGGTGACACCTATTTAAACAAAGCACTAGATAAAATATGTCTATGGTTACTTCATTGCTACAAAGGTACTAGATAAAAGCATTGCTGATGTTGCTCCAATATCCCTGTATGGATGTATCAGCATGTTTTCAATGCTTTGAAGAAGCCTGGTAAATCCCAATGAACTTGGCCTTACTCATGACTTGTATCCATAATACAGTAATAAGTATGAAGTTGCATCTCTTCTCTATTATCTTTCTAGGAACAGTTGCCTCAGAGCATCCTTGAAAACAAGAACAAAATAGTTCATCCACTCATGCTGAAGTCAGTCACACATGTTTACCTCCTTTCTACCAAAGCAGAGGCAGACATGGATAGGTTGAACCTCAGGAGCCAGGATCATTGTAGGCAAAAATGATAAGGAAGCTAATGGCATCTAAATGATTTTCAAAACACATGAAGTCCATATTTTCATGCCAGACTCCAGTTTCTGACACAGATGTTGCTCTGTGAACTTGGAATGCTATTTAAATATTCTGGACCTCAGTTTCCTCATCTACAATGTGAGAAATAATCCTTATATCCTGGGCATGGAAGGATTAGTGATATGGTGATATTTGGGAACCATAGGAGTAGGTGCTCTATGAGAAGCTGTCTCTAATTTTCCTGTCCGCTCATCTCTGTGACTTTCTTTCATATATTCCTTGATTTCTCTACCCACCTCACAAGTCTCCCAACAATCTTATTTCCTGTCATCTAGGTAGATGGCCAGTATGACATCTTGACTTTCTCACCAACTATACAGTTCCTATTTATTCCACTTCAGCTAACCACAACCACACTTTGGACTTTTCTGAACATTGAATCATTTCACGTCTGTGATCTCAAATTCAGAGCCACCCCTTCTCTCCATAACCTTGGATCCTTGAACTCTCCTACTTTCATATTTCACACTGAACCTTCCCCCCACCCCCATATTACAACTATAGATACTCAACCCTTCCTAGTTCACAGTGTCCTTCCTGCCTATCCTTACCTTCTTGCTTACTAGAGACCCCAAGACAGCCACGTTGCTGATGTTGCTCCAATATCCCTGAATTCTTCACTCTTTGACTTTGCCAAGTACTCAGCAGGCCTGTCCTCCACCATGGGTCATCCTGTTGTCTGCTTTCTCACTGTCAGGATGCTGACACTTGTGGAAGAAAGGCATGGACATTTGTTCTCCAGGTGGCCTATCGAATAATGGTATCTGCTCTTACACCTTTATGCCTTATCTACTGCCTACTATACTGACCTGTCTGGGATTATTCTGTTCATCTTTGTGGACATCCTACCACAGTTACCACAGTGGATGTTCCAGATATTTTCTGTGTACAAACTCTCAATCCTACTCCCCTACGCTCTCAGCAGATGATCTGCCTTGGTATCTCATGGGAAGATGAAGGCCATCCATTATGGAACATGAAATATTTCCTGCTTTCCATATATATATTTTTTATTTTATACTTTATTCACCTGCTCAGAATTTCTCTGTATCTTCACTTTCTTGTCATTTTCCCTCCTGTCTCAGCCAAAGAAGTGTTCCTCTTCTTTATAAGGCTAGTCCCTCTGCTTGAGTTTTGAATTTTCCTTTTCCTTCTTAAAGTGGGGCTATGCTCCATCAATTTCTGCTTTCTCTAATATCATCAGTCTTTCTCTCTTCATTACCTTTTACTCATATCTTCTCTAGGGTGAAATAAAAGTCCCTCAATCATTCAGAGCTACTATTTTATCTCTTTGCTTCTTTTCACTGCCAACTTCTGAAAATAGTGGTCATACTATCTACCTCTATGCCCTTATGACACAGTCACTCTTCCACTCTTTGATCTCACTTCTTTGCTTAATGTTACTCACCAACCCAGAGAGGCCTTCTTTGCGCATGCTATTTCATGGGATTCCTTCATTAATTTCTACCCCTGCACACTGTTTTTTTACCTTCATAATAATTCATAACAATTATATTCAATATTCATTTAATTGTTTGATTATAAATTTATCTGTCTCCCCCAGTTGCTATGAAGACAATAAGTATGTAATTCTACTTATAAATGTACTACCCAGGACCTGGCACAGTGTCTGGTCCATGGTAGGCCCTCACAAATGTTTGTTGAATGACTTATGAATGAATGAATGAATATGCAAGTAAAATGTCTCTTCTGTATATTACCAGGTGTTCATTCCAATGGCTTTTTCTCAATTTTTATTTGACTAGATTTTTCTGTGGCATTTAGCACTGTTCAAGCTCTCCTCTTTGCCCATCCTTGAAATAGCCCTTTCATTGACTTCTGTGACATCACAATGTCCTGGTTTCCCTCTTGTTTCCTTTATTCATCCTCTTTCTTTTTATGCAAACATGTTTCTCCTTAACCCTTACCTAGGGCAGTTTCCTAAGAAGCTTATGTTAGTCATCGTTATCCTCATGGTTGTGGTGGTTGTTTCTTCTCCTCCTCCTCTTTCCTGTTCTTCTCCCTATTGTGACCTAAGTAATCAGTCCTCCAGTCTTCTAGAATCTTCTTCCTTTCTTAGTAGCTATTATACTCATATATTTCAGTTTTAGACCCTTATAACCATATTTTAACGACTATTAGTAATTAAGAGTATATGACTGAGAAAACATATTTAAAATTTTATTCATTTTTAATTAAATTTAAACAACCTCCAGGGGAAGGGCCTAGAGAGTGCTGCCTTTTGGTCTAGGGCATGTGAGTTCATGCCAACTGATGCTTTTGGTCAGATATGCAAGTGGGCTAAATAGGGCAGGAGGATGTGAAGCCTTTGTCAGGAAAGTAAGAAATTTGGGAATTTGGGGAAGTGGCAAGGGCAAGGGCTATGATACGTAGCCAGGAGTTGGACTGAGGCCAGGTGCAACAGGAAAAATTTTCTGTAGAGTGGTGGATTGAATCAACAAAAGTGTGCAATCGAGTGCTACTTTTTGTGGGGAGTCTGAAGGCTGTGAGTTAGGTCAGTGTTTTATGATCTTCAAGGGTTCTAGACTATTTGAAGAGCAGGATAAAAGTAGTATGTACCTATCTTATGTATCTCTTGTGAGCATTAAGGGAGACAATGCATGTAGAGTACTTAGGACATAGTGTTTGGCACATAGTATGCGCACAATAAATGGTAGCTATTTCTATTAATAACTACCCCCACAGAATACAGTAGCTAAAGGCATGGATTTTGAATCAGAAGATGGGTACTAGTCTTTAGAGCTATGTGACCTTGCTTGGCTAAGTCCTTATAGCTATGTGACCTTGGCTAAGTCTCTTTAGTTCTGTAAAACCTCTCAGTTTCCTCAATTCTAAAATGGAAATAATACTCATCCCAGGGGGATTTCCTGAGACTCTAAGCATTTTAAGCACATCACACGGTATCAGCGTACTCAGCCATGTTTTTGTTATTTTTGCATCAGCTATCTGTTATCTAACTGGCTGGGGAGGTATTGCTACTCTTTTAGGATAGATGTTCTTCTGAGATCTGGACAGCACCTCCTTCATCCAGGAAACCTCTGGAAGGAGGACCAAATTCAGTGATGGTGTTTTTGCAGTGGAAAGGCTTAATTAATAAGGATATGCTTTTGCACCATAACTTTTCCAGTTCACAAGGTACTAGATAGGTTCCTTGGCCCTAGAGGCCAGGAGTACAGACAGATCTGTACTTTGTAGACCTACAATTTGTAGACCACCTGATGATTTACTTTGGCAATTAAGAGAGGAGTCTAGAAAATGGATAGACAACGTCATGAATGATGCAGAATTACAGAGGCATTCAGGTAAATAACCAGTCTAATTTGAAGAGGTTCTTGGAGACTGTTGCCATAAAGTTTTATCTAACTCTCACGTTTTCAAGCTACATCTTGAATGTAGAATGTCAGTAAGAGGAACATTTCAGTGGTGGAACGAAATAGTCACTTTATCTTAATGGCAATGAAAGTAGCACCAAAGAAGCTGTTTCTGGAGCATTTAGATGACCTGCAGATGGTGCCAGAGACAAATGGGTTTGACACAGAATATAGCAGAAAGGCTTGGCTTAAAGTGTGATGTAGACTGGAATTCCAAAGTCTAAAATGATTTGGCTAGAGTACCTTCAGAGGTGTAAAAACCTTAGTTCCCATTCTCTCATCTCAAATGTATTCCTTCTCCAGTGGTATCCTTCTTAGTCATGGACACCACTATCTACCCAGTTCATCAGGCCAGAAAACACATCATCCTTGATTTCTCTCTCTCACCCTCCAAAACTGTCCAGACTTGTCTACTTCTAAAATATGTCATAAATTCTCTCCCTTTTCCACCTGGACTGCCACTACCCTAGCCCTGCCTTCCATTGTCTTTCGCCCGGACACTGTAATGATCCCCTGCCTGGCCTCCTTGCTTGCGCTCTTGCCTCCTTTACAGTTCATCCTCTGGAATGATCTTTTAAAAATGTAAATCACGTTGTGTCTCTCTTCAGTGGCTTTTCATCACATATACAATAAAATATAAACTCTATTATTTTACTAAAAATACATCTTTTTTTAGTTTTTGTATTAAATTAAAATATAATTTTACTAATAAATAAAGTAACTACTTCTTACTAAAAGATCTCCCAAGATTTGGCCTATGTTCAACACTATCCACCTTGCTTATTCTTTTCTGTCCTTGCTGGCTATTTTCAATAAATAAAAATATTCTCTTTTTCAAGTTCTTGTACTGTTCTCCCCACATTTTTTCATGCCTGTCTCATTCAAATCATTTGGGTGTCAGCTCACATGCCGCCTCTTAAGAGAGGTCTACTCTAACTACTGTGCAGTCAATTACTCTCTTTCTCACATCATGTTTTATTTTCTTTTAAATAAAGAAAATTTACTTTTGAAACTCTTTCATTTATCTATTTAATTTATTTGATGTCTATCTCCATCACATTATTATACAGTCCATAGGGGCAGAAAGAAGTATATGAACTAAACCTCTAGAATTAAAAGGAGTTCTCTAAATGGATATATGAGAAAGGGGAATGTTCCAAGAACTGAAAACTAATGACTTAGAACTGCTGGAGTATACAGTAGGTAGGTGGGTGAGATGGGTGAGATGGAAAGTGGTGGGAGATATGGCAAAGGCCAGTTAGGTTGGGACCAGTTTACAAAAGGTCTGGTATTCTACACATGGGAGTTAAATTTTGTGCGGTAGCTGATGAAGCCCCATTGGAAGATCTTGAGCAGGGAAGTAAAGTGATCAGATCTGTGTTGGCAAAGATTACTTGAAGCATAGTGGAGGATGGCAGTAGGTGAGGCAGGAAGAGGTAGACCAGTCAGGAGTCATTAGGAAAATGTGAGCAAGAAATGAAGACTATAATAACCAAGGAGCAGGAATGGGTAAGGGAATAGAGAAGAGAGAGCAGAGATGATTGGCATTCAGGATGGAGGAGCACCAGGATTTGGTCACTTTTAATGAAGGGAGATGGTGGGAGTGGAACACAGGGAAGGGGAAGAGGTAGGAAGAGGAGGAGGGAGAAGTGAGAGGAGAAGAGAACAGAAAGAAGGGAAGGGGAGGAGAGAGACTAGCATGAGTCTTGGGTTTCTGTATTTGGACTGGGAAGATGGTGGTGCAGCTATTTTAGGAAATTAAGAAGGGGGAACAAGCTGAGGGAATGGAAATTATATTTTCAGTTTTAGTCATGTTGAATTGGCAGTAATAATGATAAGTAGCAACAATAATTGGCATTTATTGAATACTTACTATGTGTCAGGCTCTGTGATGAACATGATATGTTCAATATCTCATTTAATTCTTACAGATAGGTACTATTATCATTCCCATTTTGCAGGTGAGAAAACTGAGGCATTAAGGGGGCAAACTGCTTGCTCATGGTTATAAATGTCAGAGCTAGAATTTGAATCAGAGTCCAGACTGTAAACCAGTAGGCTAGATTGCCTTTCAGTGTGGAATATTACAAGTGGTACTATCTAGCAAGTATTTGCAAGCATAAATATTTACTTACTTTCAGGAAGTACCTGGGCTTGGGATTTACATCTGGGTATCATAAGCATATAGGTGTTAGTAGACGCTTCAGGAGTCTATGATCTCTCTCAGAATAAGACAAGAGAGTCTTGAGTGGAATCCTGAGCATTACCTGTATTTAAATGTGGGTAAGGTGAGGAAAGCAGGAAAGAATACTGAAAATGAGCAGCAAGAGAGAGGGAGGAGAAAGAAAAGGGAGAGTGGCATCACAGAAGCCAAAGGAAGAGGAAACGTGAAGATGGAGGGAGCTGTCCAGCATGATATACTGCTCAGAGTTTCGGTAAGAACTGAGAATGGTCTATGTATTTGGGAAATAAGGAGGACATTGGTGACTTCACTGAGGAAGTCAGTGAGAGCGAAAGCCAGGTTATAGGTTGAAGAGAGTTGGTGGTGAAGAAGTGGAGATATCAGGTAGAGATTACTTGCTTCTAAAGCTTGGTCATATAAGGAGAATCATGGATAGTGTCAATAAGGAATTAAATACCAAGGGAGGTAAGAATTTGTTTACAATGTGTCAGATTTTTCAGATTTTTATTTGCAGAGGGGAACAAGCCAATCAAATGTTAAAGATATGGGAGACATAAAGACTAAACATTGGAGCGTGATTCCTAAGGAGATGGAGGATGGGATTAAAAGCCCAGGTGGAGGTTTGCCCTGAGTTAAGAGGAGGGCCCCTGCTCCCCTATAGGAGACAAGAAAGTAGACATTGATAGAGATACAGAAAAGTGTGGGGAGAGGGGCTCAGGAAATTGGGGGAGTTTATACCCATTAGTTTTTGTTTTCTCTGGGCCAGGAAATAGATCATTTGCTGAGAGAAACATAATGGGAGAGAGGTGGAGGCACTTTTTGCTGCAAATCTTTAGTCATAGTTTAGGATCAATGTTTACTTAGCAGGTGAGCAGGGAGGCATCAGTAAATATGTAGTATGTGGCCCATCGGATCAGTATTGATCAAGAAACCCATCATTTCCTGATCTCTGGAGAAGGCCAGGGCCTATGAGCTTTGAGAACAGAGTATCAGCATTACCTATCTATCTTCTCCAATTGGGAGAAAATGCCTTTTACCTTAATCAGAAACAAGTTTGTACTTCTTCAAAAGAAACACCTATATGCTTATGATACCCAGATGTAAAACCTTTAACAGAAAATGGTGGGATAAGGCAAAGAACACAGAAATGAACAACCTTTGGGAATATAAATTCCTTGTTTGAACTAGTTCTAACATGGTGTAAAAGGTCCACTTGATTAACTTGAATTTCAAGGACCTCAACAGGTTCCCTTTCCTCTCCTTTGCACATTTTTATAGACTTGCAGTAGCTTTCCCTCCACTGCAAGTAGATCGTATTAGACAGTCCTTCTCCTGTATGCTGAGATATAGAATCTCACTGTATCCTTTGCTGCTTTCACATTCCTTGTTCCTCCACTGTAGAAGACCTACTTCCTTCCATCTGTAGCCTAAATATTGATTATTGTTATGGTTAATTTTATGTGTCAACTTGACTGGCCACAGGGTGCCCAAATTAAGCATTATTTCTCTGTGCGTTTATGAGGGTGTTTATAGATGAGATTCACACTTGAATTGGTGAACTCAGTAAAGCAGATTGCCCTCCTCAAAGTGGATGAGCACCGTCCAATTTGTTTAAGGCCTGAATAGAACCAAAAGTAGAGAAAAGAGGAATTCACCCCTTTTCTTCTGCCTCATTGCTTGAGCTGGGACATTTCATTTCATCTTCTGCGCTTGGACTGGAATTTACACCATCACCTTTCCTGATTCTTAGGCCTATGGATTCAGGCTGGATTATACCACTGGCTTTCCTGGTATTTCTGAGAGCACATTGTGGAACTTCTATGCCTCTGTAAACTATTAGTTAATTTCTCATAATAAATCTGCCTTAAAACATCTGTCTGTCTACCTATCTATCTATCCAATCTCATATTGGTTCTGTTTTCCTGGAGAACCCTGACTAAATACACTTACGCTTGAAGTCTCTGATCAGCATTCCTTCACATCCTTTCAGAGGACTCTGACTGAGGTTATTGTAAAGCTGTGGCACTTTAAGGCAGTGTTGCTCAACCCTTTGCTGTATTACTAACCATTGCAATCACCCAGGTAGCTATTGAAAGTACTGCTGCCTGGGCTCCACCTAGGGATTCTGATTTGGTTGGTCTGGGTTGGGGCTTGGGCTTTGGTGCAAGCTGATTCCAGGGGTCAGCCAATGTTGAGAAGCCCTGTCTTAACAGATCTCTGGGGAACAGAAACATCAAGCAAATTGGAAAAGCAGCTAAGCAGTCAGAATTGTCCTTTTGGTTCCTTAGTCCCTTGCATGATTTTGTCAGTAGTCTTGACACTGATCTTCGACTTTGTCTTGTATCCTGTCTGCTGCTGTGCCTTTGCCCTGCCTGACGAGGGCCATCCCATCCTTGCTTGGTTTGATCTGCCTTGATTTTCAGGTTCCTGTCACCATTTCTGCCATTCTCTCTTTGAACCAGGCCCCTTCACTGGCTGTAAGTTTTTAGCTATGATTTTCCCATCTTCCAGAATTGCCTTACCCTGGATTCTGATTCCATTTTCAGGTTTCTGACTGTGCCCTATCAGGAGGACCTCCTCATCTGCCCTGCTTCCTCCCAGCAGCTCAAATGTGGGATGTGACAACTGCATGGTTTGGGCTTACTACAGCATCCCAGGACATTCTCTAGATCTCTGCATCTTTATTCTTGCTCAACTCGTGCATTTAAAACAAGTCGCCAGTGTTTGATACAAGTATAGCTAATCACCTCACCTCCACCACAAGTTACTGAAGGCAGAGCTCAGGCTTTTGCTGCTTGGTTTCCCTTCTAGCACTGAGAAAAGAGCTTGACACTTAGTAGTTATAAAATGTGCTGGGTTTAATTTACACACCTGTAAACTTAGGAAGTTGAAGAAAGTTTAGGTTCCAGTGATGCTGAAGAATCTGGCTTGCTGTATCTCTATCAGGGCATCTTCACTGTCCTCATCTAATTCTAGTCCTGGTTTAATTATCTAAGCAGGACTGATTGCTGTTTGATCCAATATTGTCTTGTCAAGTATTGTTCAGATTGTTCCATCAGCATACAAGTGTGCTGACATGAGGAAGGAGAGAATAAGATCCTTTTTAGAAGACATAAGAAATGCGCACACTCTACTCCCTAGTAGCAGAGTGTTGGAGAAGGTAGCAAACAGATGATGGAAACCCTATCTTCTTTCTGTGCCATGACCCAAACCCTTGCCAGTTCCTTGCTGCCTATGAGTCCTCTGGCTAGGGTCTGCCATATTTGGTGGCATCCCAAGGTGAGAAGGCAACCTTCCCCTTTCCATTTCCCCTTCCCTCCAATAAGCTTGCCGATTCTTGGCTGATGGCAGCTTCATATGTCACTCCTTCTGGAGTGATGCACATTTTAAGGGAAGCTGCTCAGAAGCAGCAAAATAGCTGGAAATCCTATTGATAAAGCAAGCAAATAGGGGAAAATCTATTTTTTTTCCCCAGAAGGAGGGAGAAGTGGCCTTCCCAGTGCCCCCAAACCACATTAAGCTCATTGTAGCTCTGTACGCCATCAAAAAAAATTAGAAATTCTCAGCCAAAGGCCACCTGGTGAACTTAAGTCATGAACTAGCTTTTCCAAATGTAAGCCAAACCTCTGGCTTTTACAATGAAGAAACTGGGGAGCAGAGAAGGAAAGTGAAGAGGGTCTAGACTCTAGGCCTTGGTTCTTCCAGCCAGGTGAAGTTCTTTGTGCTTGGCTGCTCTGATTCTCTACCACTGTCTCTGCTAAAAGTTGACTTCTGATCTGAATATTTTTCACAAATAGGAGTGGTACAAGAGAATTTGTGTGTGTGTGTGTGTGTGCGTGTGCGCACGTGCAGATGTTCCTATTAAAATATAGAACAAAGTGTCACAATAATGCATGCTAGTAACCAGGATAGAGTGGAGCAAGGAACTGAGGCGAATGGGTTGTGCCCAGGTGGTTGGATTAATGAAGTGGCCACAAAAAGGAGAATGGAGGTGCAGGAGTCTGAAGGTCATGGTTAGACTTCCTTTTCAAAGTCTTCTAGGTAAGGTAGTTGACTATGGCTTACCAAGGGAGTTTCAGAGGAAGAATCCCTTTTGAACTGGGCCAGGGCACCCTGGACAAAGCTACAGGATGCATACAGATGCCTGAGAGGCCCATTTCCCAGTTACTGTCTTCTCAAGCAGGCCAAATAATCACAATTCTCATCTGATAGGTTTCTGAAGTCTTATCTTATTGTGGGTTCCAAGCAGACCAAGCCTTCTCATATAATTTCAATTTATTGCTGTAGTAGTGCAGCAGCTGGTGTCTGTTTCCATCACTTTTGAGGAATGGAGCAAATTGGGAATCCCAATCCCTCCTCTGCCCTGGTTCCAGAGAGAATGGTAGAGGTGGGGAGACAGCATAAGGCCAGTCTTGCATGTGATTTTTTTTTTTGAACCAGGAAGTTTGTAGTAACAGATGAAGAATTGACAGGACTTTTAAACCTTTGGTGTTGATACCACCCAGGAAATATCTAAGGCATTTACTCTAATAATGCTATTTTCTTGCTCATTGTTCTTTACACAGCATCCAGTCAAAGATATAAAAATACTATAGACAGTCTCTGAATGCCCAGTTCTCTGCACAAACACCTGGAACTTTCCCTTTGACCCCTGTACCCCTATTTTGCTAATTGATAGGGTGTTCCAGCATTGTACTCACTGAGTCCATTTCAAATCAGCTGATTGAGCCTGGTTCTGAGCTTCGAATCTCCATCTCTTCCTAGAAGCACAGAGAGCAGCTCACAGGTTGCCAGGGAGGGGAAGCAGCAAGATGACTCTTCCCTGGCAATCACAGTCAAATTTGTCCACACATTGTTTCAGAATCTCTGGTACAGGAATCCTTCAAGAGCGAACCAAAGACATCCTCAATTGGACAAAATAGCACATCACGTCTGGTAACTCAGCTGGTAAACAGAGTGAAGTATGGCTAGATAAGGAAGGGAAAAGTTGGGAACAGTGTTGTAGCAACGTCTGTCTTGCTGAACAGAGATTCTTATTTGCAGCATCACACTGGGCATAGACTGCTGTGAGAGCTGCCACCAGGGAAGAGCAGATGGGAGAGTGGCACAGCTCTCAGCAACCAGGACTAGATAGAGACATAAATAGAAGAGGCTAAAGGTGGATTTTTGAAGTCAGCATGGAACAGAATTTATTCAGAAGCACACCCGAACTTCCTGAGATTTTGGAACAGATGAAGCAGAAAAGGTGCTAAGCAGTTGCCCTAAACTGTCAATAACAGTGAATCAAACATTCCTGAGTTTAAAATCAGGATAGAACATATAGACTTGAGGCTGAGTGTGAACTAGGGCTAATATCCAGTTGAGAGAGTTGTCTGTTCTAGACTCTTCCTCAGGTTACCAAGACCAGAAATTGATTGTATGTACCTATGGAATTATGCACTTTGTTTAAAGTATGTGTTGCAATCTTTCTCTCTCTTTTTATGGTGACTTGGCTAACTGGATTGATTTGTTGCCACCTCAGTGGGAAGTGAGCATGGGATACACCAGGGCCCATCTATTACTTTGACTTCTATTTTAAAACCTCTGAGAGAAGTTTAAGTCAATGACATAAAGCGTGGATCCAGTAACCTATTGGAAAATGTTTAAAGAGAGTTCCTGAGTAGCTTTCCTTAAATGAACAAGAGGGGAATGCTTTTCTGACATTCAGAAGATATGGCATCTTTAAATTAGTAATAGTAATCATGTTGGCCAAGGCCTTGAGTGATGTGCTTTAAGAAAGGAGAGTTATCACTAAGATTTGGGAGAAGAAAAAGAACATGCAGAGAATGGATTCTAGGATGGGACCAGCAACCCCATTAGCTCCAAGGCTCTGAGAAGTAAGGCAGATGCATGGATGTGAAACTGTAGGTATGATAAAGGCATAATCAGAGGAGGATAAAGCAAGGGGATGAGAAAAACAAAATAGGGAAGCAGAGACCCTAGAGAAGAAGCAGAAAGAAGGCAGTACAGATGGGTCAAGGGCCACCCAAAGTACTGATAACTTGGATTTCCTTTCCTTGTTTTAGACTTCTGGAGGTATTTGGGGCTTACAAATGGGCTAGGATTTTCATGTTCTCTAAATATTGATAGCATCAACCTGGAGACTTTTTAAAACATCTCTGGCATCTATCATTTGGCCATCACATCACCACCACTGCAACTTAGTTTGTTCATTCATTCAACAAATATGTATGGTAAATATTACTGAACAAAACAAACAAAAATACCTCTTTTAGTTGGCATTATATTTTGGAGGGGAAGTAAGATAACACATAACAAAATATAATTTCAAACACTGGTAAATGTTGCAAAGAAAAGAAAAGTATGTGATTGACGCATAAATGTGTGTGCGCATACTTAAATATTAATTTAGTATGGATAGTAAGAGATGACCTCATTAAAATGGTGACATTTGAGTGAGACTTGGATGACAACAAAGAGCTGACCAATCAAAGACCTGGAGGAAGAACATTTGATGTATAGGGAAGAGTAAGTACAAAGGCCCTGAGGCAGAAACAAGCTCTGCATGTTTGAGGAACAGCAGGAAGGGTAGTATAGGTAGTATATATTGAAATGAAGGGAAGAGTGGTACAAAATGAGGTCAGAGATGTGGACAGGGACTAGAACTAAGAACTCTGAACTCTGTATCTGTAGGCTGAGCTACACTGGAGCTCTGTAGGCTCAGGAAGGAATTTGGATTTTATTATAAGAGCAATGGAAGCCACTGGTGGGTTTTATGAAGGGGTATTACACAGTTTAGTATAGATTTATTTAAAGAACTCCATTTACTGTATAAGGAATGAATTGTAAGAGGGAAGACCAGAGACAGAAATACCAATTGTAAGTTATTGGAAAAGTCCGGGCAAGCGATGATGGTGACTTGGACTAAGGTGATCGTCATTGGAGATGGACATGGAAGGACATAGGACGTATTGTGGATGCACATTGGACAGGAGTTGCAGATGAATTAAGTATTAGATATGAGGGAAAATGAAGAGTCAGTGATGAACCTATGTAACTGGATAACTTGTGGTAAATTTATGAGGTAGGAAAATCACCTGCTTCAGTAGTAGAGGTTTAGTTTTGGGTGGTGGTGGGGAGTGGAGACCAAGACTACAGTTTAAACCTGTTATGGTTGAGATGTATATCATTGAGAAATGTCAGTTAGGCAATTGGGTATATAAATTTGCAACTCAGTGGAGAGGTCAGGCCTGGGATATAAATTTGGGAGTTGTCATTGAAAGCCATTTAGATGGATAAGTTCACCAAGGGTCAGAAAGTAAAGATAGAGGAGAGTCGACTGTGACCAAGCCCTGGGCAATGCCTTCATTTAAAGGTCTTACCAAGGACAGTAATAAGCAAAGGAAACTGAGAAAGAGCAGTCACTGAAGTAGGAGGAAAACTGGGATGGTGTCCTCGATACCATGAGAAAAACATATTTCAAGAAGGAGGGATTGTATTTTCCAAAGATGGCCATAATAACTCCTATTCCATGTGCTTTTGTTATAATGTGACCTTGCCACTTTCCCACTAAATGGATTATGTAACCCTCCTATTGAAACTGGATGGACTTTTGTGATTGCCCTGACCAATAGAGTATAATAGAAATGGTATTTATGACTTCTGAGACTAGGTAATAAATGTAATCCAGATTCTGTTTGGCTGTCTCTCTCCTGGGATATAAGCCTTTTGAGTCCTGAGCCACCATGCCAGAAATCTGATGACACTGATACAAGCATGCTGGAGAAACCAGGTAAAGAGGAATAACAGTGATAGGGAGAGATGCCCAAAGAACCCCAGATGTTCTGGTCTTCACCTGTTTCAGTCTCCATAGAGCAGGCACTAGACATGTGAATGAACAAGCCTTCAGATGATTCCAGCCCCAGCCATCATCTGACTGTAACCATGTATATATGAGAGCTACCCAACCGAGTTGTTTTCCAAATACCTGACCCTCAGAAGCTGGGAGAGATAATTAATGATTGTTGTATTAAACAAGTAAGTTTGGGATGATTTTCTTATGTAGCAATAGATGAGCAAAACAGGGATAAGGACAAAAAAATGTCTGCTAGATTTGGCAACATAGAGATCATTAATGACTTCAGCAAGACAAATTCAATGAAGTATAGAGATGGAAGCCCAAACAGAGTGGGTGGAGGAGAGAATGGTAAATAAGGAAGTAGAAACAGTGACTGCAAGTGATTCTTTCAAGATTTCACATAAGGAAAGAGGAGACAAAAACAAACAGTGGCTAGAGAGATCAAGGGAAGGATTTTGTTTTTTAAAATGACAGATCCTTAACATGTGATGATGAAGAAAACTGAGAAGAAAGAGAAATTAATGATATAAGAAGGAATGACTCTGTTCTTTGTTACCTCTTACTTGGACTCTTGCAATAGCTTCCTAAAGGGTCTGTCTGTCTGTCATTTCTTCCCACTCTAGTTTGTCTTACATACTACTACTTAATTTTCTAGATTTGAGTATGCCTTTCATTATATCATACCCTATTCAAATAAAACAAAACAACTCTCAATGGATCTCCTTTGCCTTATGCATCAAGTCATAGAGTTCACCGGCTGGAAGGAAACAAAGATAATCTAATATATACCCTTTCAAGGTACAGTATGGGCCCAAATTCCATCAGCTGCTCAGTGAGTCAGAGCCAGGACCTGGAACCAGATCTCATATGTCAAAGTCTTAGTTTTGGGGCAGCCTAGGCCCCATTAATGACAGCCAAAAGTGGTAGATCAGAGTGGGTAGGATCTCGATGAGACTTCCTCATTCTTAAAAGTCTACTCTGACCCTTTCCTTACAGTTCCCCAGCTCTCACGTTAGTTCAAGCCCCTGTCACTTTTCATTTGTACTACAACAATAGTTTCCTAAATATTTTGATTCTTGGCATTTACCTCCTCTTTGGGAGGCAGCATTGCATAATGGTTAAGAGGATAGGCTGTTTTCTGCCACTTACTAGCTAGGTGACATTGGGAAAGTTAAATAACCCTCTTGAGCCCTCAATTCCTTAATAAAATGGGACTTCAAACACGGCAGGATAGATTCTTACCATAGGCCCGCTCATGCTGGCATAGTACTGTTTTACAAATACTGAGATCAGGATGACTACAAATAAGGGCCCATGAACCTTGTGTCTAAATATTTAAGAGTTATTAATCAAGTAACAAATAAAATTTATTCTAGCCTTCTACCTTGACAAATATACCTTCATAATGACAAAACTGAAAAAAGTGTATAAGATGTCTTTATATTACTCAAAGTCAGCAAAATATCAAGATAACTGTATCTAATTATTATTGTATATATCTGGATATTCTGTGGTGAGCTGGTGATGTTACAATGAATAATAAATATATAATTAATACATATTATATATATTCTGTAAATTTTATTTTTCTTGCCTTTATGTCAGTAAAATCATGGATTGTATTGGTTTAATCAAGATTTCAGCACTTTGGTAACTGCTAGTTCCTTCTTGGAGTCTGTGAGTCTGTTGCTGTTTTGTTTACTAGGATTAAATTTTAAGCAAAATTTTAAAAATATGACTAAAGATTTTAATTCTTTAAAAATTTAGTTAAATATTATTAAATGTCTATAAAAATACACTATTATTAATTCTAAAGTTCAGCATTCATTTAGTTGACAATATAAGAATTCGTATCATACTTGATGCATGTTACATCTCGACCTACATGTGTATATTAAGAGTTAGAAATATTGTTGCATGTTGCAAGGTATTCCTTAGTAGCCATGTGCAATTGTCAAATACTGCTAATTCTTGAATACCTCTGGTACTATGAACTAGAATACAAAGGAAAATAAGAAAATGGGTAATGAACATTACATTGGAAGCAATGCTTCTGTAAGCAAGCATCTACTGCATTCATATGGACAAGTAATGTGATAATTAATCCTTCCCATATGTTAAGACACTGTCAGTCTTCAAAGCTGGCAGAAGTATGATCTCCAAACCCGAATGGCATTCAGACTGAATTGCCTTTTGTTTTGAGAACATATGGAAAGAGATACAGAAATCATTGCCTGAACAGCATTAGTCATGAAAGTGGGTATCTAGGGTTATGGATCAAGCTGTGACGGTGCTGAATCCTGGATCTGGAGTGACAGTGGCAGCTATGTATTTGTTAATACATATAATGTGTGTGTGTTGGTGATATGCGTAATCTTCTAAAGCACAGAGCCTAGGTTAGGTCCCTTCTTGCCCAGAACTAATGGTGGAACTGATGAGAATACTTGTCAGAGATAATGTTGTTTTGCCTATTTGTCTCTGGCACTACATTGTGAGTTTAAGAGGTTTATTCATATTTTATTCCATGTCTCTATTTCATCCCTTATATCACAGCCCAGGGTTTAGGCCACTATTATCTCTTATCTGGATCAGTCTTTCAATTTGTCTCCATGTTTTCCTTTTTCAAACCAATTTCCACAGGGACATTTCTAAGATGTACAACCTGTGTGAGAAGAAAGTGTTAAAAAGCTTCCATTTATATTTGTTTTTATTCATTGTTTAATTTTTTATACCTGTGTGTATCATATCCATAATGTATTAGTATAGGAGTATATATATATAATGAATAAATTAATGTATATGTAAATCAGAGGTACATGCACAAATTCTTTGCTGTCAGGAGAATGATATACCGAAAGTGCTATAGACATTTGGTCTCAAGGATCAAATTCAAGTTCCTCAGCATGGCACTGGAGGCCACACATAATCTTTTCCTGCCTCATCTCTCACCAAGGGCAGGAGCAAAACCCTGAGGTATGCTTTTGCATACTGTGCAGATGATGGAAGTAATTGTGACCTGGCAGGCAGAACATAGCATAACAAGGCTTGGCAAGTGGTGATCCTGGCATGTCCCCTGTGTCAGGGGCTTCAGTGCAAAGGAGTATGGATGTCTTGATGGGTGGGTGGAACATGATTTCAGAAATCCAGGTGCCGATGCTAGAGCTACAAGCATATTGGAATGTGGCCAGTATCATGGAAATCTGTTAAGAGATAGAAGAACCAACTTAGAGTGGACTGGGGTTGGGACCAGGACTTCAGTCCCTGGCAAGGAGGGAACTGGTAAGAGCAAGGCAGTGCTCTAGTCCTTGGGGGATGGGAAGACTATGTTACCTGCACTGGGACTTAGGCAAAGGGAGAAAGACCATAGTAAGAACTAAGGAAGGCTTGTGGGGGCAACTGGGTCTCAAGAGCAACATGAATACTTAGTGTTCAGAGCTGGGACCTGAGGTCAGACCTGGCTCAGCAGCAAAGGTGACCTGAGGAAAAGTCCCAGGCAGGTATGCCGAGTAGGTATGGCTGATAAGTCTCTGGCCTATGGTCATGGTGAATCCTACAGCCTGAGGCAGGGCTGAGTCTGCAGCTTGGAGTGGGTGACCTCCAGAAAGTAGTTCCAGTTATGGGGAAGGAAGGGGACAGGACTTGACACCACATTATTCTCTTAGCCTGCCATTCAAAGCCCTTCATGTTCTGTCTCTACAGTAACGATAACAGCTAACATCTGGTGAGCACTTCCTATGTGCTGGCCACTGCTCCACATTTATATGTATAAACTTGTTAAATCCTCAAAACAACATTTAGACCATTCTGTTATTGTTCACATTCTCAAGGTAAGGAGACTGAGGCACCGAGATGTAGCAATGTGGTTGGGATTACACAGGAGCTGAAATGCACACCTAGGCAGTCCAGCCCCCAAGTTCCTGCACTTAACCACTGTGTCATGCTGTTTCCATGGAGATGCCAGCCTTTATTCCTGTCACAGCTTTTCATGCACCCAATGCTGCGGTAAAATTGGGCTTCTCACTGTCTCCCAGATATGTTCTACACCTTTCTTCCAGAGGCCCTTCTCATTGTTCTTTTACCCCAGTGATATGCCAGGAATGTTCCTCTTGCTGCTCTCAATCTGTCCAAATCGTACTGGTGTTCCAGGCCCCAGCTCAGGTCTTTTCCCTGACCTTTCTTCACTAGGGTTGCTTATGGCTAAATTGTGGCTCTGCAGGCTTAGCGCCCAATTGGAGCTTAAAGCACAGAGTCCTAGTCCCAAAACTGGCACAAGCAGCTGTGGGGCAGTGGGGTACCCTGCTTTTCCCTCTGAATGGTGTGTGTGTGTGTGTTCCAAAAGCAGGAGCTGGTCCTGTGGAAAGCTCTGGTTCCCTGGTGGGGAAAGAGCTTTCCCCAAAGAGACTTGCCTTTGAGTGAATATAGTGCGTGTGGTGGGGTGTTCCTAAGTGTGCTCGGGAGAGATTAGATGTGGATTTGGCTTCCTATATTGTTGTTTTTGGACAACAGTGTGTTTCCACTCCCTCAGGAGTGTTGACTGGGTTAGTATCACTTGTGTTCGTTCCCAGTCATCTTTACAGAGTGTCTAATTACAGACTGGCAGCAGAGAGAGAATGCAGAGGAAAGTGCATACTGTGACAATTGTTAGACAAAGAATTCTCTCTGCAGGGAATAACAGCTGTAATGGGTGGGAGCTATGGCAGGAAGGGATGGGAGGCAGGCAAGAAAGTGGATAAGAAAGGCTGGTGACCCTGGTCGTGCCCATTCATTCCTCTTGGAATAGGATTTTGCTATCTTCACAGTTCTTTGGGGACTCATGCAGTTTTACAAGAAACGGAATCAAAAGTCACCCTCTCCTTCTCATTGTTTCACCTGCATGTACTCCCCAGCTCTGTGGAGTTTATCTGGTAATCAGGGAATATTTAGATCTGCAGGCATACACTCCCCATGAGTGCCAGCAGATCTTTCCCAGACTGGCTGTTGTATTTGCCAGGTCCCTGTCTCCTCCACAAACCTGTGAACTGATTGCAGGCAGTAATATATCTTCACCATTACATTTACTATTCCTCACACCTTATCCAGGACATAGTGATTATTAAATATCCATTGATTAAATACATCAATAGTGTATGTCTAATATATCAAGAGATTGGATTATAAAAGTTTCTTTTAAGAAGAAAGCCATGGAAATGCTCCAAATTTTATTCAGTGAGGAGTGTAGAGGCTAGGAAGTCAGCATAAGGTAGTGGCATTGGGCCAAAGGAGCCATCGAGGTTAAGTTCTGCACTGAGGACAGAAATGTCTATAGGCTCTTCTAGGTGTTTATTGTAGTCTCAGGCAGTCAGAAGAAAGCAGGTGAGTTCTGGCCCTGCTTGTGCTAGTGGTAAAGGTGGGGAGATCCCCTAATGGCCCATAAATATTCCTGCCAAAAGTCTCCCATTTTCTGCCAAACAATCAGGCACATAGTAGATGTTCAAGAAATATACGTTGAGTAGTAACAACTTACTTATACTGATATTTACTATGCACCTTTGCAGACGAGGAAACTAAGATACAGAGAAGTTAAGTAACATGCCTGAGGACATACAGCTAGTGAATTGAAAAAGCTGGAATCCAAATCTATGAGTTTAGCTCAAGCACTAATAGGTTTAAGTGCTCCGTTATCTCACATCACAACCTGACTTTTAGATACTCCTTTGAGTGAAAGCATTGAAATTACTGCTGAAAATGCAAATGTCTGGGAGGAGAAATACCTTTATCCAGTGTTTATTATCTGTTTTATTTATCATCTGTTTTCAGCTCATTTATACTCGTTATTTCTTGATGCAGTATGCAGCCTATACATATGTGAATATGAACTGACTAAAATTACACAATTCAGTGTTTTAACACATGTATCATCAACACAATCAATATAATGAATATATCCATCACTGTAAAAGTTTCCTTGTGCCTTTATAAATCTCTCTCTCCTCTTTATCCTCCCTGCCTTGTCCACGGGCAACTATTGCTCTTTTTGTCATTATAGATTATTTTGCATTTTCTAAGGTTTTATATAAATCAAACCAAACAGTATGTCTTATTTTTTTGTCTTGACTTATTTCAGTATGATTATTTTGAGATCCATCCATATTGTTGAGTGTATCAATAGATCATTCTTTTTTATTGCTGAGTAGTAGTATTTCATGGATATACCACAATTTGTTTATTCATCTATTGATGGATATTTGGGTTGTTTCAAGTTTCTGACCATTACATACAAAGTGTTTATGAACATTTGTGGACAAATTTCTGTGTGAACATGTTTTTATTTATCTTGTGTAAGTAACATTTTAAAGAAACTGCCAAACTGATTTCTTAAGTTGTACCATTTTACATTCCCAAAAGCAGTATATGAGTATTCTAGTCACCTTATACTTTTCATCAACAATAGTAGGTATAATCATTAGACAAAATTTAGACATTCACTGTGATTTTAATTTGTATCTTGCTGATGACATATAATGTTGAGTGTCTTTTCATGTGCCTATTGACCATCTATATACATACTTTGGTTAAGTGTTTGCTCAGATCTTTTGTTCATTTTTTATTGGACTGTTCATTTTCTTATTGAGTTGTCATGGTTCTTTATATATTCTATTACAAATTTATATTCTTTATTATATATGTCAGTTTTCTATTGATGTATAACAAATTACCATGAACTTACCAGCTTTAAACAACACCCATTTACTGCTGAGTTGTGTAGGGTCAGAAGTTAAGGACAGCATGGCCACGTTCTTTGCTCAGTGTCTCCCAAAGATGAAATTAAGGTGGTAGTTGGGCTGAGTTCTTGTGTGGAGGCTCTGAGGAAAAACCTGCTTCCAAGATCATGTCCGTTGGTATGGAATTCAGTTCCTTGTGGTTGTAAGAGTGAGGTCCCCATTTCTTTGTTGGCTGTCATCCAGGAGCCACTCTCAGCTTGTACAGGCCACTCACATTCCTTACTGTGTGGCCTCTTCCATCTTAACAGCACCCTTTGTTAAAGAAAAAAAACATACTGTTTCCTCTGTATTGCCTTTGCAGATAGTCAAAGATCATTGCCCATATATATGTGGGTCCATTTCTAAACTTTCTATTCAGTTTCATTGATCTATTTGTCAGTCTTTATGTCAATACCACAGTGTTTGGGTTACAGTAGTTTTATAAGTTTTGAAATCAGATACTGGAAGTCCTCCAACATTGTTTCTTTTTTTGAAGATGTGTTGACTTTTCTAGGTTGTATTTATTTCCACAGGAATTTTAGACTCAACATGTTCATATCTAAAAAAGGGTCTGCTGGAATTTTGATTTGGATTGTTTTTTACAGATCAAAATGGGGGAGAATCCACATTTTGTGTTTTCTGATCCATGAACACAGTGTATTTCCCCCATTTATTTAGGTCTTCCTGATGTCTTTCATCACTGTTTTGTAGTTTTCAGCATACAAATCTTGTACATATTCTGTCACATTTATCCATGAGTATTTCATATTTCAGATGCTCTCAAAAATGGTATTTTTAAAAATGTTCATTTTCTGATTGTTTATTGATAGTATATAGCTATGCATTTGATTTTTGTATATTAATATTGTATCCTTCAACCTTACTAAATTCACTTATTCATTGTAGTAGCTGTTATGTAGATTACATAGGATTGTTCTACACAGGCAATCAGGTCATCCTTAAACAAAGACAGTTTTACTGATTTCTTTCCAATTTGGATGTTTTTTATGGCTTTTTCTTGCCTTATTGTACTGACCAGGACCTACAGTATAATGTTGAATAGAAATCATGACAGTGGAAATTCTTGTCTTGATCCTGACTTAAGGGAGAAATCATTCAGTTTTTCACTATAAATTATAACATTAACTGTTTTTAAAATAAACAGTCTTTATCAGGGTGAGCAAATTTCCTTCTATTCTTAGTATCATGAAATTTTTTTTATCAGAAATAGATGTTATATTTTATCAAATGCTTTTTCTGTTCTATTGAAATAATCATATTACTTAAAAGTATTTTTGTTAATATGGTGAATTACATTGATTGGTTTTTAAAATATTACATTAATCTTTTATTCCTTGGATAAATTCTGTTTGGTCATGCTGTATCAGCTTTTTATATTATTGAATTCTAGTTTCTAAATTTTTGTTTAGAATTTTGCATCTATTTCATGAGGGATGTTGGTCTTTGGTTTGCCTCTTATAATATCGTTGCTCAGCTTTGGGACCAGAGGAATACTTGGCCTCTCAGAATGAGATGGTAATTTTTTTTGCTAGAGTTTGGGTACAATTGACATTATTTCTTCCTTAAGTATTTGATAGAATTCACCAATGAAGCCATTTGAGAGTGGTGTTTTCTTTATAGGAAGGTTTTTAATGACAAATTCAACTTCTTTAACAGATATAAAATGATTCACATTGGAAGGTTTAGGGACACTTTTCTCTGCAGTTGGGAAAAACAGTTGAAAGCCTAGCCTTGCTGTGAGTGGGATGGTAAGCCATCTTGGAATACAAAAGCAGATTCAAACAGTGAACATTCAACAGTAGTTTAAAAATAAATGCAGTTCAATTAAAATAATTATAAAATTAAAATTTGAGGCAATCTTGGAAATGTGAATATATGCTAGGTTTTAGATAATACCAAGGAGTTGTTAATTTTTGGTGTTTGGTGTGTTGATGTGATTGAGGATGTGTAATAAAAGTGTCTATACTACTTAGAGATGCATATTGAAGCACGTAGGGGTTAAAAGACATTTTGAGATTTGTTTTAAAATACTTTAGAAATGAAAAAATCGATAGCTAAAGTGAGGGTTGCAACATTTTGTTACTTGTTGCTTTGGGTAATAAATCTATATGGAGTTTATTATATTATTCCCTTTACATTTTTGTATGTTTGAAACTGTTCATATTGCAAATTTATGAAGAAGGCATGATAAAGATCCATTTGCAGAAAAGGCAAATACATTCAAAGCAACATACCAAAGGAGACTATGGATTCATCTCTTGAGATAACTTTTAATGTACAGGCAGATATTCTATTTACTGATAAGATTTAATTCAGTCTTTTCAAAAAGACTTGGGGGCTGGACTAGATGACCTTTTGAAGGTTTACTCTGGTATTGCTATTCCATGGTACTCTAGGCACAGGTATCTGTATTCAAACCCAAGGTAAGAAAATTTGAATTCTTACAGATGTAACATTTAGGGCATTTTTATTCTTTTCTTTTTTAATTGAATGTATTTGACATATAACATTATGTAAAGGGAATTTTTTAAAATTAAAAATTCATTTTGGAACTCAAGTAGCCAATCACACCTTTGTTTGTTGACTGGATTAAAACATATTTTTTAATAGTCAGATATTACAAGAGTATTATAATCTATGTGCGTTTTATTTATGTATTTATAATTGACATAAAATAGTATGTATTTAACATGTACAATGTGATGATTTGATATACAAATGCTTTGTAAAATGATTATCACAATCAGGGTAATTAACACATCAGTCACCTCACATACTTACCTTTGTGTGTGGTGAGAATGCTTAAGATTACTTTCTTAGCAATTTCAAGTATGTTACACAACATCATTAACTATAGTCACTATGCCATTCATTAGATTCCCCAGAACATGTTCATTTTATAGCTAAAGGCTTGTAACCCTTGACCAGCATATCCCCATTTTCCCACCCCATCCACCTCTGGGCCCCTAGGAACCTCTGTTCTATTCTCTGCTTATGTGAATTCAGCTTTTTTAGATTACACATATAAATGATGTCATGCCATGTTTGTCTTTCCCTGTTTAATTTATTTCACTTTGTATAAATAGGTTTATGCTCCAGGTCCATCCATGTTGTTTCAAATGGCAAGATTTCCTTTTTATGGCTGAATAATATGTGTAATAAAAATGTCTATGGTATTTAGAGATGTATACTGAACTACATAGTAGCTAAAGGATATGCTTGAAATTTGTTTTTAAATTCTTTAGAAATAGAGAAAAATGGGTTAACTATATAATATACCTATATTACATTTTCTTTATCTATTCATCTGTCATTTATCCATCAGTAGACATCCAGGTTGTTTCCGTATCTTGGCTATTGTGAATAAGGCTGCAGTGAACATAGGGGTGCAGATATCTCTTTGAGATCCTGATGCCAGTTCTTTTGTATATACCCAGAATTAGGATTATTGGATCACATGGTATTTCTATTTTCAATTTTTTGAGGAACTTCCATACTGTTTTCCATACTGGCTGCACCAATTTACATTCCCACCAACAGTGCACAAGAGGATTCTCTCTACACCCTTAGCAACACTTGTTATATCTTATCTTTTGCATAGTGGTCATTCTAACTGTTGTGAGTTGATATCTCATTGTGGTTTTGATTTGTATTTCCCTGATGATTAGTGCTGTTGAGCACCTTTTCATACACTTCTTGGCCATTTTTATGTCTTCTTTGGAAAAGTGTCTTCAGGTTCTTCACTCATTTTTTAATTGTATTATTTGGCTTTCTTTGCTAGTAAGTTGTGTAAATTCCTTATACATTTTGGATATTAAAACTTTATCAGACATATGGTTTGCAAATATTTTCTCCCATAGGTTGCCTTTTCATTTTGTTGCTATTTCAATTGCTGTGCAGAAGTATTTTAGTTTGATGTGGTCCCACTTGTTTATTTTGCTTTTGCTTCCTGTGCTTTTGCTGTCATATTCAAAATGGCATTGCCAAGACCATTGTCAAGGAGATTTTCCTCTGTTTTTGTTTTTTTTCTAGGAGTTTTATATTTTCAGGTCTTTCATTTAAGTTTTTAATCTATTTTGAGTTAATTTTTGGGAGTGATGTAAGATAGTAGTATAGTTTCATTCTCTTGCATGTGGCTACACACTTTTCCTAATACCATTTGTTGAAAAGACTATCCTTTCCCACTGTGTGTTCTTGGCACTCTTGTCAGTAGTGGCCATATATATATGATTTTATTTCTGGGCTCTCTATGCTCTTCTATAGGTCTATGTATCTGTTTTAGTGATAGTATCATACTGTTTTGATTACTCTAGCTATGTAATATAGTTTGAAATCAGGAAGTGTTATGCCTTCAGTTTTGTTCTTCTTTCTCAAGATTGCTTTGGCTACTCAAGGTCTTTTGTAGTTCCATATAAATGTTGAGATTGTTTTTTCCACTTCTGTGAAAAATGCCAATGGAATTTTGATAGGGATTGCATTGAATCTAATTCATTTTGGATAGGTTAGATGTTTTAACAATATTAATTCTTCTGATCCATGAACATGGGACATCTTTCCATTTATTTGTGTCTTCCTCAATTTCTGTATGTACATTTTAAAGGACAAAAACAGAGTGAAATAAAATGAGCACTTAAGTCATTACTACCCAGCTTGTGAAAATAAAAATTGCCAGTAATTCTGAGGTTACCTGGCTGCCTCTTAGTGCATTGCCTTCCACCTACCCTGAGGTAATTGCTAGTCTGAAATTTGGATAAATCATTCCTTGCTTTTCATTATTTTTATCACATGTGTATATTCCTAAGTAGTTTCATTGTATGTTTTTGAAATTCATGTAAATTGAATCATACCATATCTTGTTCTTTTGCTCAGTAGTATGTTTTCCAGATTCATTCGTGTTGATGTGAATGACTGCAGTTGATTTTAACTACTGTATGATTCAACTGTATAATTATATTAGTATTTGTCTGTACTATTAATAGATATATAAGTCATTGCCAAGTTTTTTTTTATATTTAAAGTATTAGTACTATTGACATTCTTATGAATGTTTGCCATTGTGTAAGTTACTCTAGGTATAGAGCTAGGAAAGGAATTTATGGGTTGGTTACATGATATGTACATATTCTATGTGAATTCAGTTAGAATTCTTCTAGAGATGATTTGCATTTGCCTCTGCTAGTAGCCTGAAGGGAACCACCAACCTTGGGCCACTTGAAGTTGAATTTTTTCTTGAGAGTTCTTGGACACATAGCATGAATGCCAAGCAGAAAGTCACATGGAGGCAACCTTGTGGTTACAAATCTTCAGGTTAATGTTTTTTTCCTGACTGTCCAGATCCCTCAAGTAGTTGCTGTTGTTTGTATTTTGTTCAGAGTTTATCATTATTATCTGTAGGATGGTAGGTTTATTAGGATCTTACTCCCCCATACTGGTCATGACATGTTGAATGAAGAAAATTAATGTACAAAATAGCATATTCATGAAGTGATTCTATAGCTTAATAAAATCTGGAAGGATACATACAACTTTTTATTTGTAGAGAAGTGGTATTACAATGGACTTACACTGTTTACATTCTGTGCATTTGTATTGTTTGAATGTTTACAAAGAACTTGTATTACTTCTGTAGCAATACATATGAACAGTGAAAATATTTCCATTTTGAAAAAAATTTTGATCCTCAAATATGCTCTAATCTCATCATTAAAATAACAGCATATGTATAAGTAAGTGTGTTATCTCTCCCAGGGATGTATGCATCCTAAGGCATCTACCTCATTGCAACATGACAGGTTTTTATCCAGGGAAAAAGTGATCTTTGTCATCTTGGGTCAGGGCAAAACCTTTCAGCAGTGGCCTTCTGGATAACTCTTTTGGCCTGGGCCTCAGTTGAGGTAGTTTATGGTTTGAGACTTTTGAACTAAATAATCTCTCCGTGGGAAGTATCAATGCATTGCTTTGGTTGTGTTAAAACAGTAGCCTGGAAAATGTTAGTGTCAACAGCACGACAAATTCTTCTTTTTATGCTCTCATAGAAATAACATCCTGCAGGGCCCCACACTTGACCTAGAAAAATATGAGGTGGGTAAAAATTGTCTTCTGAAGGGCCTCTGAACCCTTTCTCATACACCCTAGATGAGAGCTGCTTCTAGAGACCAGTGCCCTGGTTTTTCCCACACTGTACTGTCACATTCTGGTCTGTCTTCCTGGCAGTGTGCTATGTCCTACAATCTTCTAGACCTCTGTGGTACTTCATTTTCTCAAGGTCCATGCTCCCACGGTGACAGCAAGCTAATAGAACACCAAGCTCCATACAAATATATTTGTGGGTGTCACCCATTTCTCTAATTTCAATGTAACTTCATAAAATGGAGTGTTAACCCAAATAAGTGACTCTAATACTTGGGAATTCAGGCACAGTGGCTGGCTGTAGGGAGAATGTTCTGGATAAACAGGGAAGCAACATAGTCCAAATGCAGTTGTAAAGTTTTAGGATATGGGGTGAGAGATGTGGAATTTGGAGTGATCTGAGCCTGGTATTAAAACTTCCTAGGAAGCCAGAGTAACTTCTGATGACTCTCCACTTGACCTCAGTTTTGACCAGGACTTTTTCTTTATGTTAATCACACAGCTCTAGGCCTTTCCTCTCCATTGGCAGGAGGACGGTTCTAGAACTGATGAGCCCTGCAGACTGAAAAATACTCTTCTCTTAATTTTTCCTGCAAAATAAAAGAGCAGCTAGGTGGATTGCTCCACTGGGTCATTTGTCTTCACAGGGACTCGTAAAGCAGAAACCTGGAGAGTAGGGTCTGGTTACCTAGCATTTGCCTTCATTTGAGGCCAGATCCTTACTCTTACTGGAACCAATGGTTCAGAAAATGCTTTAAGTGCCACCTTGACTGTCCTTCACCAAGAGGAATGAAGACCTTCTGTTCTCTCCCAATCACTACCATTGCCAAACCTCCTTTGAGCCTCATAGCTCCTTGTATCCCCTTTTGAAGTCCTTCACTGTATCCTTAATACAACCCTATCACTACTTCCACCTCTTCTCAACATTTCTTTGTGCTTGAATGTATTCTTTCCTCATTCCGTATCCTTGCAAAGGAAGACGTATGCCCCCCATTTGGCCCCTTGGACAAGACTAACCTCCAATTGATCTTTGGAACCATCTCCTGATTTTATTCTTTATTTTTCCTGTATCCTCAACCTTTCTGAGTCCATCAGTTGTTTACCTTTGGCTCAGAAGAAGTTACCCAGTCCGAATAAAATAGATGCCTTCCCTAAAAACACCTTACCCTATTAGGGAGAATATGGGGAATCGCTATCCCCCTAAAGCTGCTATTCTCTCCATCCTTCCCTTGCCAGCAAATTTCTTGAGAGAGTGGTTTCCATTTCTTGTCTGTATTGCTTTCCCACCCACTTGTGTCAACCCACTGCAGGTGGCTTCCACCTTCACTACTGCACTGGAACTGCTCTTTTAAAGGCCATCAGTGGCTTCCTGTGTGTTCAGTCTAGTGGCTTCTTTTTAGGCCTTGAGCATAATTAAGGATGGTTTCTGAGGTACATCGATATTCTCAGTCATTGCCCAAATACAAAAGACTCAGTCTATATTTCTGCGGAATAAATGAGAACTCATGATGACAAGGCTTGCTCTTGGAATGGCACCAGGACATGGGAGTGGGGGGCAGGGAGGAGCAGTGGGCTTTCTTTTCTTGCTGTGATGAAAAATCAAATAGGCATTCATTCTTTCAGTTATTTCCTTGACATATACATTTGTGTATCTACCATGTCGCAGGATAGCAGCACCTGACTCTCTGGGATGTGGTGAGGTGTCTTTCTGCTCCTTTAAGCACCAGGAGATGGGTAAACCCTCAAATTGTGTTTGTATCTGAGTTACCAGTGTCAGACCCTCTGTAGGCTCAGCAATCAGTTGTCACCCCTGCCTACCAATCATCAAGAGCAATGCTGGATTACCTGAGGATGAATTTTAAAAGCCTCACCCTGAGATATCAAATTATCCATATTGTATCACTTTTTAAATACCACTAAGATGAGGTGGGAGGAATTATCTGAGTGTAATTTATTTGAAAACTCCTTCGGGCAGAGGGAATTGAAGATAGTGTTAATAATAGAGACTTTTGAAAAGAGGTCAAGGGGGTAAGGTAGCTTTTAAAAATTCTGTTTCATAATCCCGTCCATTTAGAAGGAGGGAGGAGTTCAGTTTGTCTGAAGGAGGCAAGGGGGAGCCGTGGCCTCTGGTCCTTGCTTTGAACTTCTGAGCTTATTAGCAAAGGGAATCAATATTCAGAAAGATTTCACCACAAGTTGCAAGAACTTGGACTCTTCATTCAATGTGATTATTTCCTACCCTCTAGCTGCCCATATGAGAGGCTCTTAAACATGCTGTTCAGGCCTGATCAAAACATTAGCCTAAGCCTTATGATGTTTGGACATGCTAGGTGACACTGGAGTCATTAATCATGGAGTTACTGACAGATGCTAAGTACAAGCATCTGTGTGTTAGGTTTTTGTTTTTTTTTTAACTTATCAACACATAACAGGGCCAGAGGACTGGAAATAAAAGGATAAAGCACATTTGGGGCTGTATAGTACATGGAGATTTGACCCAGATTCAGGAACCAGAAAATAAATTGCAAAATAGGAATCTTGACATTATTAACTACATTTGAAGAGTAACAAACATCTTAATTCTCTTAATGATCCTGAATGTTTTAAGGCTAATTAAAGACAAGTAAAATAAAAGGGCCTGCTCTTGAAACTACACACGGTGAGCATATTCTGAGAGTATGAAATTATACATTTCTGTTTCCCAGGTAAGAATTAATTTGTAGGAAGAATCCACTGGTAGGAAAATGTCTGTTTAACACTCCTATTTTAGAAGGTACCAATTCCTTCAAAATTTTCTCAGTAACCAGGAAGAAAGTTCCTATATCATTATACCAGTCTAATAAATCAGTATGTTAGTCACTTAAGCCTACAGGAAATGCATTTATTAGGGTATAATCTATGTTATTAAGTACTCGGGGGAATCACTATTAAGTTATAAATCAGTGTCACTATTGATTCAGGAAAAAAAAAAGGAGTCTTCACAGGTTTTTCTCACTGATCTCCAGGCATCTAGAGAAAATGAGGAAAACCTCAACCTGGGGCTTAAATATATGCATGCACTATGACTCTTTTAAAAGGAAGAATAAAAGTCTTTTCAGAGTTGGCATATTTTAACTCCCAACTACATACATGAGATAATGAGAAATCTATCATATAGCTGTATATGAGAAAAAATGGTTTGAAATATGCTTAAGAAGTTCACAATGAAGAAAGGACAAAATCCTTTACAGAACACAAGCTCAAAAATGAAACAAGTACCAGGGTGGACTGTTTGTAGCAAAAACTGTCAAAAATGCTGAATGGGATGTAGTTATTTAATACTTAACCTGGCCTGAGGTGAGCACAGAATCGCAGAAAAAGCTAGGTGAGTACTTGTATGGTTTTCACTGAATTGTTTAGTTATACTCATGACATTAAAACAAATGAGTTCATAAGAATAATATTTTCTTAAGAAGGCTCGCGAAATACCCAGGGTTACATGCAATTAGCAAGAAGTGGAGCTGAGGTTCAGACTCAGGCAGTCTACTTCTGTGTTTCTAACCACAACACAAGAATAAGGGCTGCTCCTTTTCCTACTCTACTGGAGGAAACCTTATAGATCATTTAGACCAAGTCCATCCTACTCTGCTGTGTCTATTGTGGGAATAGTAGGCCCACAATTGGGAAATCAGTAGCCTAAGGACTGCGGCTGCTGCAGGGATGAGAATTGCTAAGTTCATCATGTTCAAACACAAGAGGAGTATCCTTAGTCTTTATTTATTGCCAAAATAATTAAGTAAATAAATAAACCAGCTCACAGCTACTTGGGTAGTGCCTAAGGTACCAGGCTTAATGACCTGTATGGCAGGGCACTTCTGAAGGTCTGGGGGTGGAGGCTGCTCTGCCTACAGATCAGGGGGCACAGCAAGTGGCAGGCCCCTGAGGAAGAGAGAGTGGTTGCCTGATGTGTCTCTGTCCCTGGGCAGTGCTAATCCTTCCTGACTAGAAGGCCAGCCTGATGCAAAGTCCCACTTCAGGCTGGCAGCTCAAGTTCAAATGGATTCTAAGAGCTCATTGCTCAGGCTCCAAGGTTGGTAGGTAGGTGGGAGCAGGAAGAAGGGGAAGGGCAATGTGCTTGGGGGAGTGGGGAGAGCACGCAGGGAGGGACAGTGATGGAGTCCAGCAAGGAGCACCTCCTCTGAGCTTCCTCCTTACCCCCCACTATCCCTCAGTCTCTGCCCTCCCACTCTGACCCGCCCTTCTTCCTCTGTCATGGGGGAACTTTCAGAACTAGCTCATAAAGAGAGGGCAAATTAAGCTGCAGATGGAACAATTAGTCTTTGTTGACACCCCCGCATATCTTTGGGCATTTAGAGAAAAGAGAAAAAATGGTGAGCCCTGAGCTTAAAATCTTTTTATGCAATCAGGCTGTTTTTTTTTTTTTTTAAAAGGAAGCCATTATTTTTAGGTTTGTCATGTTTGTCTCATGATGATAAAGTGAACCATCTAATTCAAACTGAGGCCAGAGAATGAGCCCAGTGCAGCTGTCAAAGAAGCTTGAAAAAAAGGAGAAAAAATAGTTTTCACGTGCTGCTCCTTCTGTCTGGAATGTTCTTCCCCCACCTCTTGAGACGGCAACTCAATTGTCACTTCTTCAGGGAAGGATTCCCAGTAGCAAGCCACTGCTGCCTTCAAGGTCACAGTCCCCTATTGCCTGTTTTCTGAGAACCATATTGTTCTCCTTGGTATCACCTGTGGCAGCTGTCACTTTATTCTTACTGGTGTGATATTTTTGGATAAATGTCTGTCTCCCACATTAGACTGGAAGGTTCACAAGGGCAGGGACTTTTCCCCCAACCTTTAGGCTCCTCAGCGTTGCATTAATTCCTGGTACACATTAGGTGCTCAGCAATGGTCTGCTGAATAAATGACTGACTTACTAAACAGCATCCAGCATACAGGAGTAGAAGAGTTGTCACAATTTCCTCTGTCAGGAGAGGAGGTGTGGTATATGAATGCAGCTCTGGAGTCACACTGCTTGGGTTCAAATCCCAGCTTTGCCATTTAGCTTTGTTGTTTAACTTTGGTAAAATCATTTACAGTGTCTGCCTCAGTTTCCTCCTCTGTGAAAGGGGGAAAATAATTGTCCCTTTGCCATAGTTCTGTTGTAAGGACTGAGTAAATATATGTAAAGCACACACTTTGCATATTTACTATATTCAATAAATGTGAGCTATAATTTTTTCACAGCCTTTACTTCAGACCACATTAAGCAATTGTGTACAGCTGCTCTTTATACAAATAATGTCTTCTGATACCAGGGCGGAGGTATTGCACTGTGTTTTGATTCATACTCATTGGGGACACTCCTTACCCCATCCCCCACATTCTTTGTTTCACTCCATTACTTGACTTGATGTCACTGAGGCAGGTAGTGAAGGAGTCCTTTGATTTTCACAGCTCCTGCCTTGTGAATGTCACTCATGCTTCTGGAAGAGGACTAAACCTGTGGGCAAAGCATAATATGAGCAGCTTCCTAGGTAGCAAAGTGGTAAAATGCACTTTGCATTTTACTTTGAAGTGGTAGGAAAATAAGTGGCCTATCAACCACTAATTACTTGGCAGATCACCAATGAGAGGCACTGGCTCCTGTACGATTGCCTCAGAACCAGCGAAGTGTTTGCTGTTCAGTATACTGGCCATTACATTACTCAGTGAAGAGGAATTGAGTGAAGCAAGGGGTTCCCATTTACTCAGTGCAAAGATTTTATGCACGAGGTTGCTAGGCTTTGAAACAAGTAAGTGACGATAAGAAGGCCAATGTGCCTTCTAATCCTGCCACCTGTTGGCAACCAGGGTGGTATTCCATCCATGAGCCTTGCAGATGCTCATGTCCGGGCCCTTTGTGCCCTGCTGGTGGGAAGGGCTCTCATGTGTTTCCTTATGCTCATGTTGCACACAGAGATCTTAGAATAAATATTTGATTTTCTACATCCAATGGGTATAGCGATTTTGACTTTTGTTTGAGGGGAGCTCTGTAGTTCTAAGCTCAGGTTCTGGAATGGGCATACCGGTTTGAGTTCTTGTGCCATTGCTTAGGAGTTCTGTACCCTTGGCCTGCCACCTAACTTCTCTGTTCCTGTTTCTCCACTGGCAAAAAGATCCCAATCTTGAAGGTTGTTGGGAAGATTAAATGAGTTATTACATATAAAGCAGTAGCATACAGCATCATGTAGAGTAAATGCTCAATGAATTGTTATTGATAGTAGTATTTGCTTCCTCTTTTTGGTATCCTTTTGGATAATTTATTCACTACACGGTCACTTTTGCTAAAAGCTTTACATACATTATCTTATTTAGTCCTCTCAATCATGGCTGTGTGATAGGTATTATTCTCTTCTCTGTTGTGCAGGTGAGAAAACTGAGACTCGGAGAGGAGAGGTGAAGTCACTTGTCAGGGTCATGCAGTCAGTAAGTAGTAAGCCTGCTCTCTCACCAGCATGTGGGGAGGAAGGGAGGAGGCTTTAGAGAAGAGGAAGGACAGTCAAGGCTCCAGGCAAGATGTTTGCTCTGTCCTCAGGGCAGACTGAAAAGGGAAGGCCAAGGCGGGTCAGCGGATCCAAGAAGGCAGTGTGTCCCTGGGCTTCTCTATCATTTATACTCATGGCCACCATGAATTGTTACCTACAGAATGTAGCTACCCCCTTCCTCCCTGACTCAAGAGCAAGCCACAGAAATCTCTTTTAGGGAAACAGTACAACCTAGTGATTAAAAGCAGGGTCTTTGGACTCAGACTGCTGTGGTTCAAAGCTGATCACGTTGGGAGTGATCTTCAGCACTTATTCAACCCTCTGGGCTAATAGCTTTCAAAGTGTGGCCTGAGGATCCAAGGAGGTCTGGAGATCAAAAAGTTTGAGGACCACTGCTCTAGGCTTTAGTTTCTCCTGCAGGTTAGGAATGAAATCAGTAGTAACCTTTAAGAATCGTTGGGAGATTAAATGAGAAAATGCCCCAAAAGCTCCTAGCCCAGTACCTGGCATATAGTAGGTACTCAGTAAACAGTTATGATTTCCAGTGTCATTACTGATCTTTTACTTTGTTCTGGATTTTCTAAGGCTCTACAGCTAATGTATTTGTCAACTGTAATGTAGATATACATATGCTTATTCACTAGGAAAAATACATTATTGGTCATTTGTGTGGCCATCACAGTGCTGGGTATAGTAGCAAAACACATAATAGCTTTCAAGCTCCCTGAAGAGACAGAACTCATAGGTAGCACAACACCCACCTAGGTAAGATGGAGGGTAACTACAAAGTGAGGGGAGTATACATGCAGAACTGCACAGAGCGAGACCCTTCTGTACTTATGTTTTCTAGAAGTTCAGAGAAGTGAGCCAGAGACTGAAGGAGGTTTGGCTAGGTGATCCATGTCCCAGAAATGTCCCAGCCATACCCAGTGAGGGTGTGTGCCTTCTCCGGGAGCCTATAGGGTATGTGCTAAGCCCTTAATAGAGCTACATAGGAAGTGGGATGTTCCTTGGTATCTGGGAATTCTCTGGTGTGCTTTAACAAAACAAAAACCAAATTCCTAGTTCTTAAATTGTGTTATTAGAAAACTCAGAGATTTGAACTCAACTGACCTGATCTCAAATCCCAGTCCTATTACTTCAGTGGCTGTGGGAGCTAGGGCATGTCCACTCACCCGATGGAGTTTTGTGATAGTGTTGCGGATAATGGGGTTGGTACTAATTGACCCCCAAGATAAGAGGAGCAAACGAGTTCCGGTAGGCAATGGCGCTTTGCACACAATAAAGCCCTAAATGAATGTGCAGTGGCATTACCACGTGGTCTTTTGCCTCTTTTGCCTATTACAGCTCTACCCCCATGATGTCTGAGACTGGTAGCATCTGCTCCAGAGAGGAAGTGGGCCTGGAATAGCCTGGGTATTCGCGGAGGAGATTGGCAGCATCTGAGTTGTGAAAGTCAGTGGTCTGTTGCAGATCATCGTGTTTGAGTTCCTCACTTTCATGAACACTAAATTTACTCTCCCCATTTTTTAAAAAATAGCTTTGTGATTTTGCTTGTTATGTTTCTCCTTATTTTATGTTGGCAAGGGGCGGGGGTTGAATTTAAGAATACTCCATACCAAGGACCATTCCTTACCTTGGAATAATCCTGTTGGACTCATAGCTCACTTCTTATTGTCAGGCACACAGCAGGAGAGAAACTTGCTCAGAATTAACAGTCTTTTCTAAACCCATTAAAGAAACTCTGCTATTCTCGGGCATGAGATGGATTATTTTATGTGGACTTGGTGCCTCAATAAGCTTGTCTCTATGTGAAGAGTAGCTGCAGCCTGCTCTCTGAAGGCTTGCAGTCATAGCTCAATAGTGACTGAAGGACGACTAAAGCCATCAGTCTGAGATGTGGTTGCACACACGTGCTTTGGAGTTTCCTCCTTTTACTCACTGTGTGACTTTAGGCAGCCCACTTCATCTCTCTGATTCAGTTTCCGCATCTGTCAAAGAGGGATCATGTGAGGCTATCCTACAGGGCTGATGTGAGGACAGAAGGATCCTACAAGGTTGATGTGAGGATTGAAGGAGGTAATGCATGTACATTTAACCTGTGCCCAGCATATAGTCAACACTCAGCAAATGTTAACTATTATTACCATGATTATGCTAGGGCTAGTCACAGTAGAAAGGAAGCCACATCCCTGACCTCTGATAGCTTGTTCTCAAAAATAACATATAGAAGCACAAACAGTGCAATCACCAGGAGGGATTAAGAGCCACTGGGCTGATTGTAACCTCCCCTGGCCCTTCCACCCGTATTTCGGCTGTTTGTGCTTCTATATGTTATCTCATTTGTACCCATGTCCCCAAACTGCTGACCCCACCACAGAACAAAGCATTGTTCTATTGCTCAGAAACCACTTTTCCTTTCACTTTTCCCCTAAGTGGGGTGAGGGAGAAGGGAAAAGGGAGAGGGAATAAACACCAGCTGGGATGAGAATATGAAGAAAAGACAGGTTTGTTTGTTTCTCATTAAAAAAAAAGAGTAGGGTGGTGGGGACAGGGAGAGGAATGTGTTCTTGATGCGGAGGGACTGTTGGGCAGAGCTGCGCGGGCGATCTCACCAAGCACCACTTCTGATCAGCTTGTCGCTAGCAATGCTCTTGCCGGAGCCAATCAATTATTTACACCAAAAGGTGCAGATGCTAGAGGCAGGTGTCAAAACAATTAATAACACTCCTGGAAAAGAATAGTCTCTCCCTAACTCTGCCAGCCCTAGGGGAACTTTCTCCTTGGGAAAGCTCCTTGTAAAACTGCTTCCAGCTAGAGCAATGGTGGGAGGCTGGGGGGAGTCCACTCTGAGAACATTTGATACTCATCTGCAGCCCTACTCTGAAGCTGTTGAAGATGGGAGTAAGGTTTGTCTTTTGAAAGGACTCACCCTCACTGTTCCTTGCAGTACCTGGTGCCCCCCAAAGCTAAATCTTTGCCCTTCAATCTTTGAGCTTTTCTGCCCAGAGAAATGGATAGGCAGATGGGACTTTAAATGGTGGGAGCTGCTTATTCCTCAAAGGTAAATTAGAAATAAAGATGAATTGTAGAGTTGAGGATTGAACTTTTTGTTGTTGTTGTTTTAAAGTGAAATTGAAACTGAGGCACAGGAAGGCTAAGTGATTTGCTCAAATAAGTAGCAGAATCAGAATTTGAACCCAGGCAGTCAGGCTTCAGTGTATATGCTCTTAACCATTACATGCTTGGCTTTGGTTTCTCCAGTTCACAGAAAGTTTCCTTCTCTTGATCTTATAGCAAAGGCTGTTATTGTAGCATATAAATATCCTTTCTACAACAATGTGTGCTGTTTTTTATTTCTCCTTTTGGTCAAGAATCTCTACTTGGTGCTTTGAATGGCTTCTTACCTGTTCTGTGCATAACTGCACACGCTCTCAAATAATAAAACTATTTTTATTGATTTAGTAAGTGGAAATTGTTCTTTTTGGAGCTAAAATCAGGGGAGATGCCCTCAGATTTCAGGGACAATGTTGCCATTCTAGCTTTGCCCAGTGACCCAGCTTAAGAATTGTGTACCTGAGCTGTCCAGACCACATGATTTTCTTGGAATCATAAGAGATTAGGAAAGCATCTGAATCTTGGCATTTTCAGCCCCTTAGAGAATTCTTTGTTCTTCTTCACTTCCCACAGTCCTGGTAGGAGACGTCTGGGCCTTGGGGAGTAGGGCTTTGAGCCAGTTATCAGGTTGCATTCAGTCGGTGCTTTTGCCAGTGGGTTGCTAGAATCTGCTACAGAAGAACTTTTGGAACCTCAAGAGCAAAACATTGTGCTTCAGATTGCATGGCCAGGTTCAATTTCCGCATGGGATTTTGGAGGTTAGAGCTTCCTAGACAAAATCCACACTGGGCAGTCTCCAGAAAGTTCCTGTCACCTGCAGCATGGAAGAATCATCATCCCCAGAGAAGATAATAGTTTCTTATCCCATGTTTTGGCTTTTATTGCCGATGGAGGCAGCAGCAGCAACACACCCCTGGACTGAGCAGATTTCATTGAACTTCACTTGATGGGGTGACATTTTGTTTCTCAGAAAAATTCAGTTGCTATTAACAGGGAGGTAGTTATCATGGTTAAATATACTCTCATCCCAACAGAGTACTAGGGGAGCTTTTTAATATTTATGTGACAATAATTGATCTCTTACCACTGTCAAGTACTGCTAAAGACTTATCAGCGTGCTGTTTCAGCACCATATGTTATAGCCAAGATGCGCTCCATGTGTCCTTCCTGTGCCTTCGGGAGAGAACATTGGCGGTGGATCAGAATAGGAAATGGTATGGGCTTCAGAAAAGCTCCTTGCTCTGAGATTTCTCCTCAATGACAGGGTACGCGAGTCATGACTATGAAGTAACAAGATCGCCTCCCCAGACCACTTGTGAAATGAAGCTGCGGTCCTTAATCGTTCCCTTCCCCAGGTGTGGACTAAGAAGAGGGTAGGTAGCCCAGTTCAAGGGCACTTTTTATAATTCACTTTGTATTGCATATAATTTATTTTTAATAGGGTATTCTATGCAATCTGAAAACCCACCCACAATTAAAATGCTAACATCTATACCATTTGGTTTTTCTTAATGAGCCATGTGCTGATTTTGCTTGTCTTCCTTCAGCAGTAACAAAGTTTAGCACACTCTTTCTGTAAATTTCCCAGGAACCTAAGCAGTGGCCTTTTTAAAATTTTTACTTGAGACAGATTTTCATTAGGAATTTATTTGTTGTTTATTCATTTTTTATTCAAGATTCATTTTTATACAATCTTATGATGGTTTCACATACACAAAACAGTGATCCAACATTCACCTATATTATCAAGCCTTCACCCCCTCATTGTGGTCACTGTCTATCAATGTAATTAGATTTTATAGAGTCATTAATTTTATTCTTCATTAGGAATTTATTTATGGGCATGAGTGAGCTACTTAGGAAGAATAGTTTAACTGTTTGAAGCTGTGAGGTCCCCTTAGGTAAACTGCACCTGAGAATCACAGTGGAGGTCAAGGAACCTGAATTATTACTGTAAGCATTGCACAGCCCTATGCACAGGGAGACTGACCCAGCACCTCTTCTTCCCATTGAGCTGGGGTTGCCATGACTCTTGGATTCTTGTGACTGGATGATCACAGTTCTAGTCGACGAGGTTAAATAAGACAAGCATACTGTGTTATGTGCCCATGATAATATTTAAATATAAGAAACATCCTGACATGGCAGGTCTTGTAGAACTGACATTCACAAGTCTTTCCCCTGACACACACTGTCTATCAAATCAGTCATACAATGACCCCTTTCTATTAAAAAATGCAAACACAGCAAACATTTTTTAAAAATTGGATATGCCAACCATATTAGAGTGCTTTTTCATGAAATTAATGTGCAATCTTTTCTCAGATGGACAAATTGCCTTTGTGTTCGTTCATTTGTTTGCTCACTTTTTTGGAAGGTAGCACAGGGGATGTTTTCCAAGCTATTTGAAAGACACTTAAAGAAGAACATGTACTTTTAACGCTTCCTCAGAGCCCCTGATAAGGACCTGAGAGAAACTTTTCCTGTGAAAACCTTTGGGGAATTCCTAAAACAGGTTAAAAGTGGTCATCAGGAGCCCTGGGCCAATGAAGTGTCTCTGCAGTTATTTCCTAGAGTCCCTCTAGATAGTCTGTTTTCCCTCTTCTTCCTTTTTTTCCCTTGACCTGGTAAGCTTTTTTTTTCTTTTAGTAATTAAAGGAAATGAACCTTTAAACAGAAATTATTGTCGTGCTTTATTCTTGTTCTAAGCATTTTCCCACCTGTAATCTGATCTGGTCCTCATAAAACTTCTGCAGTTGGAATTGATCATTCCTTTTTTCTAGATGAGGAAATTTAGTGACATTTAGGCTGATGCCTAGGCTTTGAGGTGTTTCGATTTCCAATTAGCAGACATTAATGACTTGAATTTGGTGCCACTTTATTTTAATATCCCATCCCAGTCGCCACTCATTTTCAACCCACCCATGACCACTTTCTGTCATCTACCTATGCAGTTAGCCCTACTAATAATCTGGGGAAATTTGTGAAGAAATTGCTTATGCTGTGGATCCTTTCCCCAGAAAAATGCAAACCCATTCAAAATTTTGTTCATAATTCCACTCATAGAATGATCCCAAGTAGGACCATGACCGAGGTTTAGAAACTCTCAGTTAGGCAGTGGTGTACCTGTTACTTTTGAGATTGCAGAGTCTGTGAAGTTGGATCTCTTAGAAAGGTGGTGACCTAAACCAGGGGTCAGCAATAATTTTTTCTTTGAAGGGCCAGAGAGTAAGTGTTTTGAGCTATGCAGGCTATAAGATCTCTGTTGTGATTACTCAGCTATATGTTAGTGACACAAAAGCAGTCATACATAATACATGAGTGGGTGTGGCTGTGGTTCAATAAAACTTTATGGCCACAAATTTGATTTTTATATATTATGTATTATGGAATAGTATTCATCTTTTGATCTGTTTTTAACCAAGATGTAAAAATGTAAAAAGCATACTTTGCTTGCGGGTTGTAGAGAAAGAGGTGGCTAGCTGGATTTGGCCTAAGGACCGTAGTTTGCCTAGATAGGCAGTTTTCTGCTCTGGCTGCACATCAGGGTCACCTGGGGAGCCTTTAAGAAATCCTGATGCTGGGCTCTGTCTTTTAGGGTTCTGACTCAGTTGGTGAAGAGTTCTGCTTGTACTTGGGCACCAGTTCTTTGTAAAAGCTCCTCAGGTGATTGGGATGTGCGGCTGTGGTTTAGAGCTGTGTTTTCTAGTTCCAGGTTTAGCCCAGCTCTTTTGTAAAGCATGGAACTGCAATTTCTTAGGGGTCTTAACATACTCCATGGAAGGAAGCTGATAAGCTGAAACAAGTTTCTGAATCATTTTTAAATAGCGCTTGACTTATCCTTCTTCAAGAGGAAGTAGGGGAAAGAGCACCAGCCAGTATGATTAAGGTGGACAAAAAAGAAAGAACAAAATAAAAATATGGGTTTCCTATGGGTACCTGCCTGTATATATAAAGGCATGGAATGAGTTCTGGAAAACTGCACACCAAACAAGATGACTCAGGTTGCCACTGGGGAGAGGGTTAGGACAGCTGGGGTGAAGGTGAGGTCAAGAAGGACTTTGGATTTCAGCCTGCCTTGGTTCAGTTCTGACTCAGCCAGTTACTAGTTATGTGACCTTAGGCAAATTGTTTCACTTCTTGCTGCCTCAGTTTTGCATCAGTAAAATATGAAAATAGCAATACCTATCTTACAGAGTATATGTGGGATTTAGTGAATTAAATACATGTAAAAAAATCTAGAGCCATATCTGGCATGTAGTAAATGCTCAATAAATATTAGTCATTATCATTAAAAATGGTTTGGGAAATACAAAGCATTGTATTGGTAGTGATCAACCATTTTTCCTGCCTCCATACTAGTTCACTGGGTAACTAGACTCTTTGAAAACAGTGATTATCATGCAGGAGGAGTACTCACCCCATCTGGAGGCATATCAGACTCCCTATCGGAGTCTATGGCATGAAGACAACCCTCTAGAGATTCTGATATGCATTCCAAGTGGGCATAACCCTCCTATATGAATGAAATTATCTTTGTTCATTGTCAAATATAATTCAACCCAGAGATGGTGCTGGGTCGGGTCCCCAGGAAACAGGAATAAAATGATGTAAGTATGGGGCTTTATAAAGGTAAGAATCCCCACAGCTAAGACCATCTTACTGCATACAAGTATAGTTTCAAAGAAACAGTAACTGTATGGAACCGAAACGAATATTGAACCGCAGCACCTCTTCTTACACACAACAGGTTGTCTCTAAAATATGGTAAATCCCCAATTCCCAGCACAATAAGTAATGTGGTATCCGTCAGGGATCATTCAAAGAATGAAAAATGAATAACTTGAGTATCTTAGACTTTCTTTTTATAGACAGTACATTTGCCTTCTAAATTATGACCCATGCATATGAATATTAAATATGAGTTTATCATTTTCACTGGTGGGAGAAACTGGGAATGTATTTGGTACTAATGAGAACTTGACCTGAGAGGGAAAAATGGTTTTAAATGACCTATCAAGCATACAGTTAAAAGTAGTCTATGTAACAATGTGAAGAAGTAAAGAGTGCTGGCGAATTGACCGTCTGACCAATCAAGGTGGTATGTGTACGAGAGAATTCAGAAGAAAGGAGGAGGCCATGTGTTTTAGTAAAATAATACTGGCTTGAGTATGAGAAGACCTGGCTTCTGGTCTCTTCTGTTACTGACTTCAGATTCATCAGTTAAACTCCCCAGGCCTCATTTTTCTCCTCCCTAATTTGACAGGACTGGACTTGAGTTCAAAGGTCCCTTTGGCCTGAATATTCTATAAATTGTTAATAGCAGTTTCCAGAGCCATGAAGTTCTGCCTGGGGCTCTACTCTGAGGCAACCATCTGTGGTATGTGAGGGAGAAACAAAGCTCTCTGACGAACTCTTACCCATTTGTGGGGCCAACTTAAACATTGAGACGTCAGTTTTCATTGAAATGTCATCTCTAGATTCACTGCTTTTTATCAAAAACAAGGGCCTTTTGATGTATCTCTGCATTAGTCAGTGACTGTAAGCCTTGGGAACGTTTTCTAACATGAAGGTACATTGGGCTTCTTTCTTTGGAATGAACTCCACCAGAGCAGCCCTGTCAGCCATTGTGGAAGAAGTACATGAAGATGACCGAGGTGTTTGCAACAGTGCTGTATGCTAGTGAAGGAATCTCCAGAGCATCACACTCTACCACCCTTTTTCACGTCCTTTGAACCTCCTGCTACTGATGCTGTTGTTTCAAAAAAAACTGATTTGGTTCTGGGTGCTATATGCACATGTGTGCTGGACAGCAATGACCGAGAGGAGCCATGGCACCTCTGGCTAAGCAGAGTTTTCGCCGCACTGCACCGTGTTAGTCTGCTCTCTGGCCTTAAGGCCCTCAGCTGTGAGGGTGCGTCACTAGCTCAGCACGGAAGACGTGGCTATGGCATTGCCCTGATATTTGGTAATGGTCTCCATTAAAGGCTCTGTGGCTCTTAGGATAAATCTGAACTCACTTGAACCAGGGCTTTGCTTTGCTTTAGTAAAAGCTGTTGTTCTTAAAAAAAAAAATCCAGGTAATTCTGTGACTTGTAAAAAGTAAGGCCTAGTGAGTAAGTCAGCAAAATAGTGACCTCTAGTTTTGTGTGTAACAAATGGAGCAACTTTCCCTTTCCTCTGTGTAGCATATGGTATCATCATTTTGTTCTATTCTTTGGACCAGTTGTGTGAGCAGGCAGTGGTGCCTCCATTTTATAGATTAGAACATTGGTAAATCTAGGGACTTGCCCGAGGGCAGTTAGTTATTGACTGAATGGAGACTGATCCTGGTGTTTGGTTTCCAAGCCTACTGCTTGATTAGAATACTTACAGCCCTGCTGTAATCTAAACTGTTCCTGGTAGGCAGCCACAGTGGTATATCGTGGTTGAGAAGAGAGCAGCGGGAGGGATCTGCCTAAGTGTAGGCAGTAAGGGGGTGCATTATAGAGAATTCAAAAACAATAATAAAACCAACTAAAAGCCAGTATGCTCTTTGTTATCATGATGCCTTGGCAACTCAGAACAATTATTAGTAATAATGTAATTCTCCCTGCTGGAGTAAACCATTCCCATCAGTCCTTCCCGGAGGCAAGGCTCCTTAGGCTGTCTACCCAGGGCCAGAGGTGCTGCTTAGGGCCAGAAGGGAAGACAGGCAGCCAGTCAGCAGGCTCTGGACTGGAAAAGCTCCTTACTAGCACTCTGAATCCACTAGCAAGTGGTTACTGAATGCTGTTTTCTTGGTCAGCACTGGGTTAAGAGCTAGCTTAGGGGAAAGAGCAGCCAGGCATGGTCCCTGCTTCAAGGAGCTCAGTTACTTTGAAGAGCTAAGACTTGTGTTGAAGCTACTACAGCTCACACACAACACAGCAAATAATTAAGAGTCAGATAGGGAGGACTATACAGTCTGCAAGAGCTCATTCATTCATTCATATGGGGGATCTAGATTTGGGTTCAAATTCTTTCTCCATCATTCTCTAGCTCTGTAATCTTGGGCAAGGGACTTAATCTCTCTGTGTATCATTTTTCTCACCTGTAAAAATGGGCAGTGATAAATTGGGTATTATAATAACAGCAATAGGATTCCTTTGGGGATTAAATGAGATAGGAAGTGTTTACTTGATTTTCAGGTATTTTTCATTCACCAAACATTTAGTGTCAATCTATTGTTTGCCATGCCCTGTGCTAGCTGGAGATATGGGCAACCCTCAAGGAGCTTCTGTGACTCATGCATTGTTATGTACAGTTACAAAGCAGTATAGTATAATAGGTTAGGTCACAGGCCTCTGACACCAGATTGCTTAGACTCAAATCTGATCTCTATCATTTTCGGCCTGTATATTCTTGGGCAGGTTACCTAATCTCTGTTTGCTTCATTTCTCTCATCTGTAAAATAGGGATAATAATAGAACATATGTCATTTGGATTATTGTGAAAATCAAATTAATAAAAAATGTCAAGTACTTAGAAGAGTGTCTGGAACAGAGTTAGCAATCTCAGTTTTAGTGGTTATCATTGTTACGGTGTGCTCTCCCACCAGCACTAAGGAAAGTAACATTAATTTGGAGACTGGTAAAAGGTTTCTACATCAGCTACAGAAATGGTTGAATCTTGAGATGATGTTAACTTTTTGACTGCACTCTGCTTACAGCAAAACTTTGATCATCCAGTGTAGGGTATTATGCTGAGCTTAATTTTTTAGTTCATTAACGAAGGGTTGACTAGAACACCCTATTGATTTCAACCCTTGTGCTTGGAATCTTTCTGAAATGTCAGTAGCCACTCTCCCACTTTAGCAAATACAGTGTAGTGACTATCTCCAAGTCTGTGATAGAGGCAAAGGGTCCTCCCAACGCCAAGATGATGGGTTTGACATTAGGCTGTCTCATGTGGCTGCAGTGAACGTGGTGGCCCCTAGATGCCAGTAGAATTCTTGGGATTTCTAGGTTTTTTATTAGCCTTTGCCAATGACTGTTTTTGATGGTTTTAATAACTTACAGTGCAGGGACAAGTTAACGGTTTTATAATTTTTTTATCCCCTTGAGGTAGGAACTCAGTCAAAGATTTCTTAGACCGTTTCTAAAAGCAAGGGCCAGAAAGCTGTGTGTCACTTTCTCCATCTTCCCTTCTGGCTGGGTGGGCCATAAAATGACTTTTTGGTAAAGGCTGAGAGTCTTTTTGGGAGGCAGCAGCAGCAGAGATATATCCCACAAAGGGTTCAGAATGGTCATTTTGCTCCCTGCGTTTTTCCTACCGGCCTTTCCAGCTTGCCACAGTATGAGATGGGTATGATTACTGGGAGGTGAGGGTGATGAGCACTGTAAGGGAGAAGGACATCTGGGCTTGGGGAACTTACAAAGGACACACTCAGGAAGGCACCACTGAAGGCACAACTTGGGAGCCTCATGTTAGGTGCTAACATATGGCAAGAGCAGAAGCAAATTCGTCCTAATTTATAATAGTGTGTAGGGCTGGTGTGACACTGGGGAGGCAGATGACAAGAGAAAATGGGGGCTTGGAAACTGAGCTTAGAGTCAGGATTACCTCATTAATGAGGAACTTTCTTTCCTCACCCTGGCCTGTGTTCCTGGGGCTTGTCTGGAGGTGGCCAGCCCTGCAGTAGAAACATCAGGACTGTGTTCCAAAAGGCCAGCTTCGGTGAGTCACAGGCCACGGGGCAGAAAGCAAGAGGGCAGGGGACCGCTCTGTAAAAGCTTCAACCCAGAGAGCTTTTTGCCTACTTGCCAAGGGAGGTAAAATGGAGCATCTTCCCTGCAATAGATGATGTCCTTAATACTTAGATGAAATGCCCATCAGCAAATAACTTCTCTCTAGTATCCCTGAGGCTTTCACTGGCCACATTGTTCATAGAGAAGTCAACCTTGCAGCACAGAAACAGGTGAGTGATTTTCTTATTATTTGGAAGTGTGGTTCATTGGACCTACAGTAGCTACTCATAGTGAAACAATCACCATTTGAAATGTACTTGAAACTGAATAAGCTTCTGTAGACAGTGTTAGCAATGTCCAGACTTTTCAATGGAGTCCTGTTTTTAGTCAGTTGGGGTCAGTTTTTAGTGCTTTAAATTTTTTCTGACCCAGTTTACGTGTTTGGCACTAAACAAGTTTTATGCTTCAAGATATATATACCCTGGAAAAGATCAACTTCTTTTATCAACCCTACCAAGCCTATGGGTGGGGCCTCCTCCTGGGTCTTAGGGCAGTACTGTTAACCTGATATCAGTATACACAGGGAGTAAGGTGCACAAAACACTGGGTTACTGATTTTGGTCAGAGACTGTATCAGCCAGTGATGGGTGTTATGCATATTGTTGACTTCAGTGAGCTGAAAAGGAATGGCTACAAGGACCAGCTGAAGTGGTGACCATCTACTCCTGCCACTTAGTATGCACCCATTTCTGTGCATCTGAGCACAGTGGGAGTTATGAAGATGAGACTCCAGAGCCAATGGCTGTCCCCTCATAGATAGTTAGTTGGCAATGGGTAGGTTAAATACAGTGAGGCCAGAACAGTCCCCAACAGCCTTAGGTTTCAGGGACTGATGCCTCAGAAAGCACTGGAATCACAGTGTGAAAGCTGAGCCCCACTGTGGTGCTTGTTTCATGAAGCTTACTTGGGCATCCTTCATAGGGACAGAGAAATCATTGGCATTGCCAGTGGAAGGGCATATAACAGAACTTGACATTTAGCCTTGTCCTTTAGAGGTGCTGGGAGCTCTGTCTGTGCACACAGCATGGGGTCCCTTTCTGGCTGTCCCAATCATTAGTGAACAAAAAAGCTCAGAGGCACCTACTTCTGCTCAGGTGGTAACCAGGGCATCTGTACTCCATCAATTCCTGTCCCTCCTTCTCTAGATAGACTTGTGTCTACTGTAAGGAAGCCAGTGAGCTCACCTGCCCAAGATGTGTTCCTGAGAGGGACCTCTGGATATTTCATTTGATTATAGCAATGATAAGAATGGCTACCATTGAGCAGTCTTTATATGCCAGACTCTGTACTGAGTGATTAACATGCAATTTACCATTGAATTCTCACAGCAGCACTGTGAGAACTTTGTTTTTATCATCCCCATTTCACCAACGAGCAAACTGAGGTGGACAGAGGTTAAATAACTTGCACAAACTCATGCAGCTAGAAATGGTGAAGCCAGTATACAAGCTCTGGTCTCAGACTCCAAAGCCCATGTCCCTGACTGTAACCCTAACCCTCCCCCACCACCCGGCTGTTCTCTCCTCCATCTGGGCTTGATGTCCCTGCATTGTATTAACAATGAACTCTTCCCCACTTTTTAATTTAGGGGCCAGGCCACCTATATGCATTTGGTGAGTTCTTACTGTCTCTGGGCTGCTGCGGGAGCATACAGAGGAAAGATTGGGGGTTGAGAGCATGCTCAGCAGAGCTGAATGAGTTGAATTAGGCTCAGCATCCTGGAAGAGAAAATCTTGAATAGATCTTGTGAAGGACAAGAGACACAGAGTTTAGCAGAGAGGAGGACGTTTGGTATGGGGGCTTGGCACGGTGTGTGAACTATTGTTCACATTTGGGGTCCAGACCTCAGTACATATTTGTTGGGTGCAGTAAGAGACTTGGCAGGTAAGAGCCAGCCACACCTGACTTTCTTCTTCCTAACAAACAGGGAGATGAATTAAGCTAACCTATACCCTGTGTGCCTAGCAAGGCACTCCTGTCTCCTGTACCCTCTGTGCCTAGCAAATGGCCAGAGTGCACGTGGGTGGAAAGGGAGAGCACTGTGGACAGAGGGCAGTGTAGGAAAAGGCTGCATTTAGTCTCAGTTCTATCACTTGCTAGCTGTCTGACATTGTTAAATGTACTTCTTTATGCTTCAGATTTCACATATGTTACATGGAGATCATAATGGTGTCCATATCATGGGACTGTTATAAGGATCAAATGAGATATGCATGGAGTGCTGGGCCTGGCGTATAGCAGGCACTCAAGAACTGTTGGCTATTACTATTATTATCCTTGTTTAGAAGCTTGATGACATCCAAGCAACCTTCAAAAATCCTTCTCTCAAAATCCTTTCCAAAACTGGAATCCTTCAAGGATACATAAAACTCAACCTATTTTTGAAGATAGATGAACACACACATATGTGCATGCATGTGCATGTACAAGGTCTGATTTAATTTTAATCAAAGGCTGTACAATTTGGAAGCTCTAAGTTTCACTGTAATAGGCAAAGTTACAATGGGAAGGGAAATGTATGAGTTAAAAATTGAATACCAGGTAGACACAGGATAAATACTCACTGTTACCTTAAATATAAAAGATGTACTCTTTTATTAAACAAATAAAATACCATTTTGAAAAATAATGGCTATTAGTTGAAACTGTAGTTTACTTTGAAAATGAGTCTCCTCAAATACCAACCCAACAAGATTTGAGGATAGCTCCTATGTCCTAGATTCCATCTCAGTAAATGATGAACAGTCTGGATCTGTTAGCTAAGCTGAGAAGACTAATGAGCCAATTCATTCATTAGAGTCTTGAATATACTTTGTGGTGAGCAGTAATCACTTATCTGACCTGAGCTCACCTGATTTCACAGCTGTCACTAATACAGCCAGAGAGTGAGAATAGTTTTTGACTTTTCGCAGGAATGAGTGACTGGCACTCTGCAGCAGGGGCCAACTGTTACTCAGTGTATTCATGCGCAGACTCCCTCCACTGACAATACTAACAAACACTGACACAGCACTTGCTACATGCCAGGCACTGCCCTAAGCAATTTATAGTCATTCACACTTAATTTTCATAACCAGCCATTTCACTTTCTACGAGAGGAAACTGAGGCAATGAGAAGTAAAATTACTTGCTCCAAGTCCCACAGCTAAAAAGATGAGCTGAGCTTCAAACCTAGGCATCTGGCTCCAGAGTTGGTAAGATATTATATACCATGTAGCCTCAGCAAAACACAGGCTGAAGAGGATTTTGCTGAGGGCTTTATGAATCAGACTTGCTCACTCTCCCAGATATTAGAGTAGTCTGGGCTTTCAGGAAATATGGACTGTGTTTCTTAGTGTCCTTTCTGCCCTGGAGCCTCAGCTGTGGGTTTAAAAGAGAGAGCCCTATAATTTGGTAGTGGCTTTCAGAGGGTGGGAGCCCAGGCAGTTTGGGAATTGCGATTTTAAGGGGCAGAATAAATAGCACTGTCTTGTCTACGCAAGTTCTGGAGCAATTGAATTATAAAGCAGATGGAGGACAAAACATTGCCTTTCTTCTTGATAAGTCTAGCCTGGGGGAAATAGCTAAGCATGCCGGCCAAACGGGCTTGCTCACTGAATTCTGGGATTAGACACAGGTCCTCATCCAGCTACAAGAGGCACTATACTACCACAGATTTATACTGCAAGGGCAGTTTGTTCAGCACCCCAAGTGCTGTACCTGGGGTCTGGACCCCAAAGTGCTCTCAGATGGTGGCTGGTTCACAAAGAGGAAGGAAGGAGGAGTCAAGTCAAGCGTGTTTCATTCATTCCCCCCTCATTTTTACCATCCAGTTAAGATCTCTGACAGGGAACAGTAGGTGAAGAAGGCAGAGATCAGGAGTGTTTAGGGCAGCACTCTTCTCCTGGAAACTAGGAGTGGGGAAGAATGGTTTCTTCTAACTCATGGCCACGTCCCATAATGCCATGTTTTGGGGAGGTGCTGCCATGGTTGCTCTTTTTTGTTTCAAGACAGACATGTGATCTGTGAGTGTGTGCTTTCTGAGTGAATCTCACCCTGTCATGTTTCTCTTAGGGAGTCATTTTGAGGCCACCACGATCTGTAAGATCAGGTCTCAAGGACAGTGATGTCAACAGTGAGCAGTTACGTAGCTCAACCCAGGGTTACGGAAGAGACTAACCTCATGCTCCACTCTTCCTTTTTTGCCTTTGCCTCCCAGAGGCCACTTCATTCTATCAACCTTGGGAGCAATTTGGCAGAGTTAAATACATTTGTGTTCTAATTTTAGGTCTACCACTTGTGGCTGTGTGACTTTTGACAATTTTCTAGTTTTTCCTAGCCCTTGTTTTCTCATCTGAAGAATGGGTGTAGTAGCACACATCTCATAGGGTTGGGTTGAGCATGCAGTGAGGTATAAAGTGCTTAAGATAGTGCCTGCCCTGTAGTAAGTTCTTAGTTAATGGTTTCTAGGATTGCTCATGCTTTTTTCTGCTCTTCTGCTTCCTGGGAGCCCCACTTCTCTGCTAATTGAAAGCCTACATCTTATCAAATGTGATTTTAGGGAACCAAACCAGCTGGCCCTGTGCCTTTCCTTCTTTTTCTAGTGTGTACTGACCTTTTTTCTTCTCTGGACTCCTACATTTATAGCCTGTAGCAGACAATTTTATATAATTGCTTAATCAATGGTATGTATCATTCTGGGGTTACTTTCAACTAGAATATAGCTGGACTATTTGGATCAGAAAGTTTATCTCATATTTCTTTAAAATGAAATATATAGCATGGTGACTGTAGTTAACAATACTGAATATATGTTTGGAAGTTGCTAAAAGAGTGGATCTTAAATGTTTTCACCACAAAGAAAGGTAATCATGTGAGGTGATGGAGGTGTTAATTAACCTTTTTGTAATCATTTCACAACACCCATCTGCACCACGTACACATTTAGAATCATCACCTCATATATGTAAACATTACATAAAGTTATATGTGACAATTATTACTCAATAAAGCTGGGAAAAAAATCAGGTGTGTAAATACACACAGTATATAGTGTCTGGCACATAGTAGGACCCCAAAATATTTTTTCTTCCTTCCATTTTCCCTCTCCTTTCTCTTTTTCTTTCCTTCTCTTTCTCTTTCTGCTCCCTCTTGTTCATCTCTACTGAAGCACCTAGTGCAGAGCTGAAGTCCCAAGAAATGCTAATAAATAGCTGTGGTCCTAAATTCATTGTATTTTATGTGAAGTGAGGACTCACCAGCACTCTTTCTTCTCTCAAAACTGGTGGTCCCTGTTTGTAAAATGCCTGCTGTTCATTCCATCCAACATGATTTCTTTCTTTCTTCCCTTGTTGACTCTGGGGAGAGAACTGAGGAGCAGCCGAATTAGAACCATGTGTTGGGATAAATTGGACCCTAATAATGTGTCTGGTACATGACTTAGGTTTCCTGTAAATATCCTTGAATGACCGCTGGACAGTAAATTACTGAAAAGTAAGCATTGTGTTATATTTAGTGCTGTGTTCCCAGTACCTGGCACAGTCCCTTATCCACAGTAATTGTTCAATAAATCTTTAAGAATGACCAATTAAATAAGAAGCTCTGTCCTACCAGATCTCAGCTGTCTTCTTAGGAGAAATTGATGTGCTGATCCTAAAATTCATTTGGAATTGGGAGGAATCCAAGTAGCCAAAACAATCTTATGAAAGAAGAACATAATAGAGGATTTCCATGTCTGTATTTCAAAGCTTACTAAAAAGTTACAGTAATCAAAGTAGTGTGTTACTAGCGTAGGGACAGACATATAGATCAATGGAACAGAATTCAGAGATAAAGCCATACATCTATGGTCAATTCAATTTCAACAAGGGTGTCAAGACCATTCAATGGGGAGAAAGTATATGCTCTCCAACAAATGGTGCTGAGACAACTGGGTATCTATATGCAGAAGAAATGTTGGATCCTTACCTAATACCATATACAAAAATTAACTCAAAATGGATCAAAGACATAAATGTAAGTACTAAAACTACAAAATTCTTAGAAGAAGCCATAGGGATAAATCTTCATGACCTTGAACTTGGCAATGAATTATTTGACATGACACTGAAAACATGAGTGGCAAAAGGAAAAAATAGATAAATTTTTAAACTTTTGTTGATCAAAGGACAATATCAAGAAAACAAAAACACACCCAACAGAATGGGAGTAGATGTTTGTAAGTCATACATCTGACAAAGGACTTTTATCTTGAATATGTAAAGAAATTTACAATTCAATAATAAAAAGACAAGTAACTCAAAATGGGCAAAGGATCGGAAAGACATTCCTTCAAAGAAAATAAACGAATGGCTGATAAGTGCTTGAAAAGATGCTCAATATCATTATTCATAAAGGAAATGCTAATTAAAACCAAAATGATATACCACTTCACATACATTAAAATAATCAAAAAGACAGATAGTAACAAGTGCTGGTGAGGATGTGGAGAAATTATAAACCTCACACATTACTGGTAGAAAAGTAAATTGGTGCAGCTACTTTGGAAAACATTCTGGAAGTCCTTCAAAAAATTAAACATGGTTGCCATTTGACCCAGCAATTCCACTCCTAAGCATATACCCAAGAAAGTTGAAAATATATTTCTATGCAAAAACTTGTACACAAATCTTAATATCAGCAGTATTCATAATAGCCACAAGGTGGAAGCATTATGAATGTCCATCAGCTGATGAATGGATAAAGAAAATGCGATATATTTATACAATGGAATGTTATTTGGCCGTAAAAATGACTAAAATGCTGATTCATGCTACAATATGGATGAACCTTGAAAATATTATGGTATGTGAAAGAAGCCAGACACACAAAGCTACATACTGTATGATTCCATTTATAGGAAATGTCCAGAGCAAGTAAATCTATAGAGAAAGAAAATAAATTTGCATTTACCAAGGACTCAGGTGGGATAGGAGGTTCGGGAGGTGATAGCTAAAGTGTTCAGGGTTTCTTCCTGTTTTTTACTTGTGTCATTTTGCTTAATTTTCACAGATGCCAAGTAAGAAAGTATTATTTTTCACATCCTACAGTTAAGGAATCAAAGAAGGTTAAGTGACTTGCCCAAGGTTACACAGACTCTATGAGTCAGGACTGTGATTGTCTCAGGTCAGAGTTTCTTTTTGGGTTGATGGAAATGTTTCCAAATGGATTGCTGCATTGGTTATACAACTCTGCGAATATACTAAAAGACTTTGAATTATACACTTTAAATAAGTGAATTCTATGGCATGTCAATTATATTTCAATAACTCTGTTATCCAAAAAACCCAAAGTTGATGCTTAATAAATGATATATTTATTCTTCCAAAGAAAAAAATCAGAAGCTCTTGGGGTAGGACCTGAGCTTCAGTGACTTTTAAAAGCTCCCCAGGGATTCTAATATGCAGCCATGACCTTACCAGCCCTTCCATGACATACCGACCTGCATCCAGGCTCATGGGGCTCTGCTGAGGAGACAGTGCCTACATCTGAGGATTAGAGTTCCTTTCAAAGAAGGAGCTCTGTCAACACAAAGCACAATATTATTGCATTTTTCTAAAGCTGTATGAATTTCCACATACCATCTGCCTGTTATTTTTATAAGTTCCTTCCTGAAGTAGGTTTGCATTTATGCTGACAGAATTTGAAGGCAAAATTGCAATATTGTTCCTCAGAATTATTACTGTATTTTCTTCCTAGTGGTTATTTTTTTATTATAAGTTTTATTTTTCTCCCAGGGAAGCCTCTATGAGTGATTCTAATGCATATAAATGAGGGCACTTAGTTGCCATCCTTAGGGAGCACAAGGTGATTAGACTGTCAAAGTTAATGAGCTAATGTATTGCTAATCAGCCCAGCTTACAACATAATTTAATAGAGATAATTGAAATAGAATCAAGTATGTTGCATTTTGAACCATTTCTATTCTTCATTCACTTTCATTAAACAAAAGTTAAAAGTGCACTTGCTACCTTACTCTTTGGTTAGTAAGGTGTAATAACAGCAAAACTATTGGAAAAGATACATAGAACTTTTCACCCAATGACCTCCAAACACCCAAATGACCATGTAACACCTCTACTGATCAGTTACAACTCTTAGTTTGCAGCACACTTGGAAAAATCGTAGAAGAGTTGGGCCTTTCACAATCACTTGTAGAGTAATTGTCAGAGAGCATTCCTGGCTCTGAGTTTGGTGTGACCCTCTTGAAAGGAATTGAAAAATATTTACAGTACTGTGTATTCCAGACAGAGGCCTCTCAGATAGGACTGCTTCCCTCCAAATTCCAGGCAAATCCCCAGTGCTCTGCACTGGCACCTGATATGACCTGAAATCCTTTCTGTAGGTCACTCCTCGCTCTTTTTGCTATGGGGTTTCATTAGCCAATATCCTTTATATCCTCTGCTCTTGGGCCCCTTGGCTCTGTTAGGCCTTCAGTTCTAATACCCTCAATTTCATGGTTCCTATTAATTTGTTAAAGCACACTCTGTGGTCTGGTGCGCTCTCGGGACCTGGTTTCTAGCTCTCTGCCCCACCCCTGCCCTTCCCCACCCAAGTCCCTGGACTAAGAGGGACCTCCAGGGAAGCTCTTCCCTGTTCTGCAGGTGGAAGCTGCTTTGAGGGAAGGAGCATGGAGCCACCATGCAGACACTGTGTGCAGAGCAGACTCCTGGGTCAGACAGACCTACAGTTGAATCTACCACTTCTTAGCCACGCAGGCTTGCTTACATCATGTAACCTTCCTGAGCTTCAGTTTCACATAGAAAATGAGGAATATAACATCTTCCTTACAGGCCTTGTTATGGGTGCTGTTAGGAGGATTAAAGTGAAGATATGAATTCAGTCATATGTCCGGTACCTGGCACATAGCAGGAACAAAATTAGTGGAAACTCTAATCACAAAATTCCTAAAGTCCATTACTGGATAGCTAAGATCACAATAAAAATACTAAAATGGCAAGTTTGCCCCTCCCCAAAGAGTTACACAGGCACTGTATTAGGTCCTTTGAGTCTACTATGTGGTTTAAAGAGCCCAGTGAAAGCACAGACGAGATCTCCGGTGAAGTCAGCTATGTCACAGAAAGAAAATTCAAGGAGAAGTAAGTCCTCTGTCTACCTGGAGAGTAAGCAGTGTTAACATAATAAGAATCATTTTAAACATTTTCAGGTAACAGATCTCCTCCATACACCCAGCCAGCCACCTTCAGTCGTATTTTAGGTAGGCAAACTTTGTTTCCTCACCCTCCTCGGCATCTAACATGTTCATGCCCTCTAACTCTGAGTGGGACAACTTTCAGTTTTTTCTCTCTGCACACATGACTCAAGTATTCTCACATTGCAAGTCTTTTTCTCCCTGCTCTTTGCTCTTATATATAGTAGGAAAAAATAACTAATAACTTCTGCATTTGTGTCAAGCAATGGTTGGGCTTGAGGACATGTTTTTACTTAAGTTTCTTTGCTCGATTTTCTTTACCAACAGATTAAGAATTTGCTTACAACATGATGCTGTTCTGCTTCTGTTTTTTTTTTTCTGTTTGAATTCACACATGGAAACTGAAGAGGTTTGGACTGGAAGATTGTGTTTCCACAGCTCAGAAACTTATTCTCACCAAGACATGTTGTGCATGGGCAATCAGAGATGCTGTGCTTTTTAAAGGGATGGGGATCTGCCTCATTTGCACATAGGATGCATGCATTTTCACAAGGGAATATCATAGCTAAGATTTCTATAATGCTTACTGTGTACCAGGTACCGTTGCAATTTTTCTTTCCATCAGTCTCGCTTCCTCTCTCTCTCATATCAAATGGCTTGGAACCCACTTCCAGAGCTTTCATTTAGCCTCTTTATAGGGTCTCTTCTCCCAACGGCAGATGGAGACACTAGTTTGCATACCTCTTGGTCCAAGAGTGACTGTTTGTGGGATGTGGGGTGGATCTTTCACAGTCATCCACATGCAGGACAGGATGGTGCAGTGCAGAGCTAGGAGTGCGAAGAGAAGGGAGGTGGTGGGTTGACTTTCTCCTGTGCTGCCAAGTTTTTATGAACTCCCAGGAGTCTAGGAATTCTGCAAACCTAGACTTCCATGTTGTCATGAAGGTACATTTATCAAGGTAGACAGACAGAACCTATTTTATTTAACAGTTCGTTAAACATATTTGGACCTATGGTATATGGACCTCCATTTGTACACTTGTCCCAGTTCTCCACACATATGAAGGACAGACTTGTTTAAGGCTACAGGCATATATGTGTGACCAGGAGGTCTGAAAACGTTACCAGTGATATGGAGGTGGTGGTGGCTGGTGGAGGTGGAGACATACCTGGCTGGGGCTAAATCAGTCCTGCTCCTCAGAGCTACATCAGTACATTTCCAGGAAAATGAGTGGTTTAGTATGTAAACTCCTGAACCAGACTCTTCTGTATGTTAATCCTGGCTCTATTGGACAAGTCCCTTAACACTTGTTTCCCAGTTTTCTCATCTGTAAAATGGAAATGATATTAAGTATCTTATATGGTAGTGAGGTGCTTAAAACAGTGCCTGGCATACAGTATGTACCACGTAAATGCTAGTGTTTAAAATTATTTTCATATTAAGCTAGCTGGATGTGGTAGGCAAATATTCTGAGGGAATTCTTAGCAGGGGGTCCCTATTCATCTGGCATTTTTCCAGTTCCTAGGACAGTATGAGCACCATAGAAGATGATCAGAGTGCAAAGAGGTATTCCTGAAATGGGTTTCTCTTTAAGGTAGGAGGAGGGGAATTGGGCTACAGGTGTCTCTCATTCATGTTTGACCTCACAGGGTAGAAGAAAGACCTCGGTGATGATCCTCTGGGACAGGTGTTTGCTCTGGGATTCTCTCAGAAGGTAGCTGTATCTGCCTGGAAGGCTGAGTAGTCAACTGCCCTATTATTGGCTGAACACTGTGGAGTGGACAGCAGTGACTCTCTATTCCTGTCATATCTTCCTCCTGATTAGGGTGTAGTCAGTAGGAATTAGCTTGGCAGAAGCTGTGGTAGTAGCCATATTCAAATAATGTATATTCAAATAATGTGCCACTTAGACCACATAGTAGTTTCTAAGGTCCAGAACCCCTTCGGGACAGTAGTGACTTCAGCCAGAGCAAACTTCTTGGTTAGAGTGGTTCTTCCTAGGCACTTTCTGGACCTGAGGTTGCAGAATCCTGGCTCAGACAGCTGCATCAATTAGGGATGACTGAGAAAGATTTATGGGCACCTGTAAGCACCCTTAAGGATTTCTAGAAATATTCTGTAAAAGGTTAAACTACATGTATTCAAGCATGCTGAGAACTATTGTGATTTTGGTAATAGTGTTAATGTGACCTCTTTTGTATTCACTGGTTGGCAAGACACAAGACATTTGGGTTCCTGAAGGATTTTAAACAGCAGAAAGAAGTGGTTAGATCTGAGACTTTGGACACTCTGGTATCATTGTAGAAATAGAATAGGAGCTTTGCAGTAGCTAAGAGGGGATTATGGCAGTATTCTAGTGCTAAGTGGTGAGGGACTAAACTAAGGCGTGAAAGAAGGGTTGGAATGAAGGGGAGGGATTTGAAAAATGCTTCAGAAACAGACTCAATAGGACATGATGTTTATTTTGATACAGAAGATAAAGGAGGAGAGGTCAAAGATGACTCTCCAGGGAAGAGAGCTTTGTGAGTGGAAGAAGAGGTTAATCAAGTCATTCCCATGATGAAGGTAAATAAGAGAATAAGTACAAACTGTCCACTGAATGGAAAATTAGGATGCTATTGGTTCTTTGGTGCTTTGTCTCCAGTGGTCTATCCACTTTTGGCTCGTACTCTTTCTTCCTGTTTACCTTGCATGCTCTTTGCCCTCAAGGAAATGCTACAGCTGGAGCCTGCCTTCTTGCTCTGACCTTTCCTGAATCCAGCTCTCCCCAGCTAGAACTCCTCAGCCCTGGGTCCCATTCCCTAAGGGTCTCCTACGTGGCATAACAGTGAGTCACCTGGTTCATATTAATGGGATCATATACTGCTCTCCCAGGAATGTGGACATTTTTAAGGATGATTTTAGGAGTAGTCATTCAATCTAAAGGAATGAATCTCTGGTGGTGGAAGTTTCCAGTTACATGGCATAGGGGGAAGTGGCTTGTAGGGAGAATATTTAACTCCTTCACAGAAGGAAAACAAAAACTCTGAAATCATAATGGGTTTGTCTGAAGTCATACTGAGAAAGAGATGAGATTATTTTGTATTTCTTCATCCCAGACTATGGCTGGCTCACTCTCCCTAATTTCCTTATCCCTGATAGAACTCCTGCTGCCCCGCCTTTCCAGTCCATCAAACCTCAAGCACTAGCCCTTTGGGTGATTGACGTGGTTTTTCTCTGGACTCCAGGCATTGTGTGCTTGACTGTGTCTCTTTTGTTGTCTTCTGTGTGATGAGTTTCCCATGCTCAGCCTCCAGCCCCTTCTCAGGCCTACTCTATCTTGCTGCTGGGGACCTACTCTGATCTGAGGAAGAATTCCAAAATGTGATAATCACCTGTGAAAACAAATGGGATAATGATGGAACAAATCACAGTTGAAATGTGTTTACTCTCGTCTGAGGCCCTTGGTTTGGGTGAGAGAAGGTGTACATATTAGGCAGGCTGTCAGATTGTGGGTAGTAACATCAGCCTTCAAGGGATCCTAACATCAGAGGAAAGGTAGGTAAGATTTGGGAAAGTGGCCAAGGGGAGAGGATTGAAATATGTGGCAGCAGATAGTATAGTTTTATATGGAGAGGGGACACAGCATATCTGTTTTTTAAATGCTATGTTTGAGGAATTTAATTATAATAACAAGAACAACTACTGTGTGCTAAGCACTTTCCATGCCTTATATATATCTCATTTTATCCTCACAACAACTGTAAGGCAGGTTCTGGTATTACCCCTATTTTACAGATGAAATAAAGGGGCTTAGAGGGAGAAGTTAATTTGCCTGAGGTCCCATAGCTAATAAGATGTAGAGCTGGAAATGACACCCAGGCCAAATTTGTCTCTACGGACCAGGCTTTAACCATTTACTACAGGCTAGGCACTGTTCTAAGCATTTTACGTGTAGGTTCTAGATTTAACCTTTTAAAATCATTGACCAAACTCTATTAGCTAAACTCTATTAGCCAATTTTAAGGTGGGTCCTAAAACTCCATAGCACATTCTGAAGAAGTTGACTTATTTGGATGGTTCACTAATATCTCCTATCAGGTCTTATGTAAAGTTCAATTCATGGCTTCACCCCTAATCTTGAAACAAAATGGCAGTCAACAAGATTTCAGCAAACATTAATCCACACATCGCTCTGTGTTATGGGTCCAGCTGCCCTCCCACCTCATATATGACTGTCTTTGTCATTCTACTCTAGCCCTGATGGACTGTTTGCTCTATTTTTTGTTCTTTTTGCAACTTGAAGTTAATGCATATTGTTTCTTAATTGAAGTGTAGTTGATATACAATATTATATTGGTTTCAGGTATTCTTGCTGTACTTTGAATACTACAAGTTCATACCTGCCTATATGCCCAATGCCTAGGAAAGGGTTTGGCACATACTGGGCATTTAACCAATATTTGTTGAAGGATGAGAGGTTCCTGGTATAAGTGGAAGAGATGGGATATTAGGCACAAGTGGGCAAATTTAACTTTAGCTAATAGGAGTGCTGGTTCTTTTATTTTAATAGGAGGAAAGGAGGATAATAATAGTAACAGCACCCAAAATAGCAGATAGTTAAATAGGACTTACCATGTGCCACACTGTTGCAAGCACTTTACACATATTAATTCATTAAATTTTACAGCCCTATTAGTTAGATATTATTGTCCATATTTTATAGAAGAAAAAGCATTGGAAAGCTATGTGATTTGATAAAATTCACACAGCTAGCAAGTATAGAGTTGGCTCTTAACTGTAAAAGGGCCCATACAGGTGTAGGTAAGCCTTTTATGTTTATAACCAAGAAGAGGAGAGCATTTATGTCTAATGGCTTCAATTTTCTCTGTAATTTGCTGAGAGAGAGGGAGGAGAATGGAGTCAAGGGATGGAGGTTTGAGAAGAATGGAGGAAATTTGAGGGAGTGTGTGGAGAGTGGGAAATGGAATTGACCAAAGATATATATGAGGATCAAAGGTGTGGAGAACATGCAGAGGCTGGTGGTCATGAACATACAGTGGTCCCAGTCTTCCTCATCTGTGGCTTTGTCTAGCAGTTATTGATCACTCTGATACGGACATGGTGAACGTGGATAGTAGTGTTTACCCAGAGGTAACGTTTGGCCAGATAGATGTAATGAAATGACAGGCAAGAAAGTTTAGAATGTTGACAAGAATTATGGAAAAGATGGACTGAGGAATCTGAACTGGATAAAAAAGGAGGTAAAGAAAATCTAGCTGATGGGCTGGGAGAAAGTAAAGGAGTCACGAACTGGAGAGCTTAATGAAGTAAAAAAATAATTGTGGTAGAAGTACTGAACACTCAAAGTGGAAAAGGAAGAGGTATGGACAGAGAACAGCAGGCCGGAGTTGGTTATACGTAGGGTGAAGTAGATTCAGGGATCTTAGGGATGGATGCTTAAGCAGGGTCCAGAGGCAGGCCAGTGGAAATTCAGAAGGTAAGGAACAAAGAAGCCAGGGGTTTGGAAGAGTCGTCTGTATGGATATTGATGTTACTAAAAATGATGACAGGGCTTGGGCTGGGGATGATGATGCCAAGGTCTGATAAATGAAGGAATTTTTGAGAGTCACAAAAAGAGGGAGAGAGAGAGAGAGGTTGGTATATTCAGTCAGATGATGTTATCCAAAAGAGATGTCTCCAAGAGTAAAGAGCACCAGAAATAGCAATGAGGAGAAAGGGCAACACCTACCAAACTTCTGGCCCTGAGGCACCTGGGGTGTGAGAAAATAATCACCTAGCACTTCAGAGGACCACAGGGGACTCAGTGTCCACATTCCATGATTTATTTCAGTTCCCTTATACCTATTCTCCTTCTTGTTCTTCTTTCTCCCTGTTATTTCCCTATATTGGTCAAGGTGTGTGTGGGGGGGGTGTATGTGTGTACACAATAAAGAAGACTAATTAAAACAATCATTGATAAATTTTTAGGAAAATTTTAGTTCAGATCATAAACTATCACCCAGTTAAGAAACTGTTTTCTTAGACGCTGTCCAACAGCTCTCTTTGCAACTCCAGTTAGAGCAGGCTTAGGTGAAGAAAACTTTCAAAAACAATCCACTCTGAAAGGCCTGGAGGTTCTGCAGCTCTCTTCTACCAGCCTGGAGATGTCAGAGAGCTGTAGTGAGAGCCCTGTGAATGGCTAGGAGCGGGAGTGGGCCTGCTGTGCATTTCACACAAAGCAGTACCTTAAGGGGCCAGTCAGCTGCACCCTTCAGTGAAATTGCTTCAAATAAGTTGTTGAAAAGTTAAATGCCTAAGAGTATTTGCTGGCTTACTGGTGGGAAATGAAATCCTCTTATCATTGGAAAGGCCATCATGATTCCTTCCCAGGGCATGATGGATTAGAGGGAAGAGGAAGGGGAGAGAGAGAGGGGGTCAGGGGAAGAAGAGGGAGAGTAAGAGAACGCAATGAGCTGATTTACATACCATTCAAGCAACTACCTTCACAATGAACAAGCACGAGGTCTTGCTTGGATTGTAACTAGATCTCATCTTCTTTGATACAGTCCTCCTTTGGGTCTTCCTGGCTTAATGAGTTCTGGAGATTTGGTGAGTGTAGTGACAGTCTTACCTAGGAAAACAAGGGATTGGTCAACAGTGCTAAACCCAAGTCTGTAGGGAGCCAGGGCACTGGCTAGCTGTTAGTTAGGTCTTTCATCTATTCTCAGTGATGCCGAGGTTCTTGTTCACCAAGCCGAAGAATGAGCTTCACAAACACTCAAGGTAGGAGAGCAAGGTACAGGCTTTTTTTAGAAATAAAGTGAGAAAATAGAGCTCCTGGCTCACGCCAGGAGGGGACATGAGAGTCCGTAGTGGTGCGTTGTCTTGGGGGTTTTCTAGGCAGTTGAGGATTTTTTGAGAACATGAAAAAAACTTAGGGGTGTGGGTTTGTTAAGTGGTCCCTGAATATTTAGAATTAACTTAACACAATCAACTTCCTCTGATGATTTCTCTCTGAGATACCAGCATCTTGGTCTGGGAGCATATGAAACAAGGCCACCTGCTCAGCCCCCAAGGTGGGCTGAGGTATTGTTTGCTAAAGAGTAAGTTAAGAATTTCTGATGTCTTAACTTCTTGGGTATTAAAATGCAATCTTATCTTTAAGGTGGAGTCTTTCTTGCCTTTTACTGCGTTGTTTATGGCTGGGCCTGAATGCTAAATTAGTTGCCCAGTTTGCAAAATCACTTCATCAGGTCTGAAGGAGGAAAGACAGCACATAGGCCCGGGCCTTTTAGTATGCTAAAGTGAATCTTACACATGATTATAAATGGTTAGCATAATAAAACATTGCTACTCTTCTTTATCTGGGGAACATAAACTGATGTCACTGAAGAATGATTCTAGAGCCTAATGTTTAACATAGAGGTTTTGTAGGAGGGTTTCCTTGCATGTAGTTACATTGCTCTGACTGCAAATATCCCGCCCTGCCTCCTCCGGAGGCGCTCACCCTACTCTGACTACATCCTCGGTCCCTGTCTCATCAGGACTCTTCTCTCTGAAGGTTTTTGGGTTGAATTCAGAAGGAGGACATTTTCAGTCATGTTGAAACAGATGACATCCAGAGAGCCCTGTCAAACTATAAAAGCACTCTTCAGTTTTCAGTAAAGTTCATAAGAAACATCCTTGACCAACACTTGAGCCAACCTAACCTGTACCCCATGCTTAAAGCCTTTCATGTATAGTTTACCACTTAGCAGTGTGAAGCAATGGTTAAACTGGGTTAACCTAAACTGCTTGGGTCTAAGTCCTGTCTCTTTCACTTAGCTATGGATGTCAGAAAGGCCACATGGTCTCTCTAGGCTTCAGTATCCTCTTCTGTAAAATGATAATGATAATAATAGTCCTATGGATATATAGTAGTTAGCATAGTACCTAAGTAAATGATGAGTCAATATCAGGTCTTATTATTACCTTATTCTATAGTTTTTAATTTTTTGAGTATATATTAATTTAATTGTCAGTAATGACAATAAAGATTTTGAAAAGCTTGTTAGAATTGGGTCAGCCTCTAGTCCTATTTTGAAAACTTACTATAAAGACTTGTTGTCATATTAAATATATGTATAAATAGAGTTCTGCAGGAAGTGTTCAGTCTGGAAAGATGAGAAAATAAAGGATCATGTTGCAGTTCATCTGGTTTTCCCATAACACTAAGAGATACCCGATCAGATAAAATTTGTATAATTAGGAAGCCTGTAAGTATCAGAGTATTTTAATGGAAATGTGAAAATTTTATTATCAAGCAGTTAAATTTATCATTAAAAGTAAGTTGTAACTCTGAAGGAACACTAGGAGAATTTGAGAAGCAGACCTTTCAGAAAGCAAGTGAATTCCCAAACAGTCTGCTCAGAAGATCTGTGGCCCTTTTCGAGGTGAGCATGTGTGATAACCATGGGACTTTTGGTTAAATGTGGAACAACTGAAAGATATGCCTGACTCCTACCTGATCCCTGATGCCTCCCTCATCATCACTTCTTCTGTGATCTAATTTTGCATGTTGGTTTGATGACCAGAACAGATAAGCAGCAAAATTATGAGGTCAGTCTTCAGTCTCCTTCCCCTCTCCTTCTTTACCCCTTTTCTCCTAGATGCCCATTCAATGCCTTCATCTGTCATGCTTTCCCTGGCTCTCCTCAGTGTGCTCTCAGCAGGTTTCCCCCCCTAAAAGTGCTTTATAGTCTACCTCTGTCCTTTATCTCTGCCCTCCCACCCCCCCCACCCACCAACCAAGTAGTTCTCTCCTATAGCTGGCTGCCATGATATAATAATGCATACTATGTTGGTAGCTGATCATTTAAAAATTTTGTTTATTAAAATAAGATAATTACATTATAGGAGCTTATGAATGTATGAAATAGATGAAGTGCTATGAGAACATATAATAGTGGCCTTACACTGATCTGGGAGCACATGGAAGGTCTGCCTGGGGGAGGGACATTCTGAACAGAAATCTGAAGGATGTATAGGGGGTTATTTGGATGAAGAGGCGTAAGAGTGAAGGGCATTCCAGGCAGAGCCTATTCAAAGACCCAGAGGTGGGAAGAAACTTGACATTGATGAGGAACTCAAAGAAGGCCAATGTGAATGGAACATTTAGATGAGGCAGGGGAAGTACACAGAGGCTAGATGATTTGTGCCTTACAGGCCATCCTAAGGATTTTGGACTTCATCCTAAAAGCAGTGGAATGCCATTAAAAAGTTTTGAACAGTAAATCAGATTTGTGGTTTGAATGGAGGATGATACCTTTTTTGGGTCCAACCAAAGCTGGTCCTGATTTATCTCACCCTGATTACATTTTCTTTCCATTTAAATGTGGTTCTTCTCTATACAGGGAGAGATGGTATACTGACTAAGAGAAATTCAAGAGATAGGTATTTGATTCTGGAAATGGGTCTCTTTAAATCTTTTGTGTTTTCCTGTTGGGATCACACCCCCACCCTTTTAAAACTACTATTCTTGGAGGAGGGAACACACCAAGTCTCTTGAATCAAATTATAAAGGCTCTTAGATCAAGCTCTCATCCTATGGACTGGGTAACAGCTTCTGAAATCACTAAAATGCCTGTTAAGTACTCCTCAGACTGAACAGTCACCATTGGATTGCCACTAAATTCAATGCCAAAAACACTCAATATCAATTCTATTGCTTTCGGCTTTGGGGCAGGATAACACATCAAAAATCAGTAATTGAATGATTTACTGTCCTTTAGGGTGGTTACATTTCATGAGGCCGCCTAAATGGAATTAATTGTGGGCTAATTAAAGTGTTCCCTGCCTCTCTCCCAAGCTCCCCCTAGGGCATTGGCTGCTGTGAGTCGTGCAAGTCACTGAAAACTGTAAATCATGATTGGGCTTGAAGAAAAATGGATTGCTTTCCTAATACCTATTGAGCACTTAAAACAGGTATTTAAATCTCTACAAGTTTTAGATAATTAAAATTATAAATCTGTGCTCCTTGAACAGGAACATGAGTAGGGATCAGAGGTATAAATAGTACCACGCTGCAGTGATTCATCTTGTGGCTTCAGGTTTATTACTGTAATGAGTGCTGTCCCCAAGCAAACAGCAAAGCTGAGAAGTTTGTCTTTGCTGCCGCTTCACCTCCCAGCCTTCCAGACACCCTGAGCCACCCTATCACTGCCCAGTACTTCCTACTGTTGGACTCATATGATGCCAGCTCTTCTCTCTGACATCAAAGGGTTATCTATCCTATGTTTCATTCCTTAAAGGCTTTGTTGGGTAGTATTAGGGTAATGGAACTGCTGCAACAGTGTAAACTCCCAATTCTCAGTGGATTGACACAATAGTTGATTTTTCATACACATAAAGTCTGAAATGGGTGCTCCTGATTGGCTGGGGGCCCCACTCTAGGGACTCATGATGCTTTGATCCTGCAGCTCTATCATCTTAGATATGTCTGTCTCAAAAGTTGCCATGCTCTACTAGTTCAACCATTGTGGAAAGCAGTATGGAGGTTCCTCAAAAAACTCAAAATAGAAATACCATTTGACCCAGGAATTCCACTCCTAGGAATTTACCCTAAGAATGCAGGAGCCCAGTTTGAAAAAGACAGATGCACCCCTATGTTTTTTGCAGCACTATTTACAATAGTCAAGAAGTGGAAGCAACCTAAGTGTCCATCAGTAGATGAATGGATAAAGAAGAGGTGGTACATATACACAATGGAATACTACTCAGCCATAAGAAAAGGGCAAATCCTACCATTTGCAACTACATGGATGGAGCTGGAGGGTATTATGCTCAGTGAAATAAGCCAGGCGGAGAAAGGCAAGTACCAAATGGTTTCACTCATTTATGGAGTGTAACAATGAAGTAAAACAAAACAGCAGCAGACTCACAGAACCCAAGAATGAGCTAACAGTTACCAAAGGGAAAGAGACTGGGGAGGATGGGTGGGAAGGGAGGGAGAAGGGGGAAAAAGGAACATTTCGATTAGCAGTCATAATGTAGGGGGGTGGGCATGGGGAAGGCAGTACAACACAGAGAAGACAAGTAGTGGTTCTATAGCATCTTACTGTGCTGATGGACAGTGATTGTGATGGGGTATGGCGGGGGGGACTTGGTAATGGGGGGAGTCTAGTAACCACAGTGTTGCTCATGTGATTGTATATTAATGATACCAAAGGAAAAAAAAACAATGCTTACTGTAATACTATCATTGGGAGAAACAAAACACTGTAGAACCAAGGGGTTCACGTACTTGCCTGTCTAGTAAAATCTCTTTTCTTTGTAATCCAAGAAAAAAAAAGTTGTCGTGCTCTTCTGCATCAAGGTGGCAGAAGAAGAAAGGGCATGGAGAGTCATGTGTGAGGTATGAGCCAGGATGGAAGTGTATCTTGTGCTCATAGTCCAGGGCCACAGCTAACTTCAGTGGAAGCTGGTAAATACACTTTAGCTGTGTGTTTAGGATAGAGAGAGAGTGGGTTTGATGGATAGCTAGTCTGTCTCTGCCGCTCCTGGTGACTAAAGCAAATCTGATAACTTTGCATTAAAGGGTTAGTGGTTTACCTCTGCTTTGGTATTGTCATTTCAAATGGGACTTTCTGGAAAACTGGTTGATATATTAAATTAGGGATCACTTCTATTTCACTGACTTTCAGTTATATGTCAAATGTCATCTGTCCAAACCTCCAAATCATTGATAATGACAGAATGAATACATTTTATGCCATAGTGTGCTCTCTTTCTGTCTCTCTTGCTGTCTTTCTCTCTCTCTTCCACACACACACACACACACACACACAATGGTGATGATGATGATGATGATGATGACTGAAAAAGTAATGAGAAGCTTTTCTTATGTGTGTCCCCTGGATTTAGTTGGGATTTCTGCTAAGGACTGCTGTGATCATGATTCTAGTATTGTTTGCCACAGAAGGAGTTGCTTGAATGTTCACTCATTAAGTTATTAATCTGTTCTAATAAGGAACTGGTGGCTTAGGTTGTTTTAAAGCCAAGCATCTTCTGACATTTTACATTTACTGACAGATATAAAATAAAACAGTATGTCTGGTCAAATCCTGTTTTTATGTGATGGATCAAGGACATTTGAAAAATGTAAACTGGCAATTTATCCAGAAGCTTTTATGTAAGAATCTGTTCTATTTTGCTTGGGCAATTATGGGAAATTAACAAATATCTCTGTTCCTTTGCTTATTTAACCATTTATGATACTGAGAACCTTAATAAAATAAAATAAATGTATAAACTTTATTCAGATCTCTATTTTTAACCACTCCATTGATTTCATTTAAGTGGCATTTTATTTCACTCACCAGAAGCAGGCTCTGACCTTTAAACTATCCTTGCTGGGGGCTAAGAACATTTCTCGTCCTGTACCAATGTCATAATATACAGATACAGATGACTATTATGTAGTCACTTTAAGACTAAAAGAATTTCTTAAAGCAATTGGAGATACATTTTTAGGAGCAAATACTGTAATACTTCTATTGTTGAGCTGGTGAAATTTTAAGAGCTTGACTCACTGGATTTGCTAAGGATGATTTTGAAGCTGTTGCACCATCTTTGATAATGCAGGTTTTATATATTCCCAATTAAGAGCCTTCATGATATGTCAGCTCTATTCTCTTATCTGTTTTTTTCCCTCTTTCCACATATGAAAAGACAAGGCTATGAAAATTTTCATTCTATAGTGCTATATCTGGTTTCAGGGCATGTGGAGATCTGCTTTTTCTGAATCTCCAGGTTCAGCCTATTCTGGATTTAGTGTTCAATTCTTTTCTTCTTTCACATCACCCCTCCACACACATTCTACTTTCCACACCACCTCTCAATCAGTGTCTGAAACTTAAGTTATTTTTGGCAGTAACACCTCTCCCAGTGTCTTGCACAATCAGGAACTTTGTCTTATTGATTTCCTAATTCTTATACACAGAGTACATGTGGCCTCTGCCTACATGGAAGCTTATGTTCATTGACAGATAACATTGTGACTAAATAGACCTATTGAAAATGATGCTTTGGCATTTTTCACTGTGGGCCCTCTCCAGTGATGCCAGTGAATGTCTGAGCAATTATATTATAGTTATTATGTGAGCTCTGGAGGTGAACAAGTCTGTGTTCAAATCCAGATCAGCCAGTTTGCAGCTGTGTGATTTTGGGCAAGGATCTCATTTCTTTGGGTCTCGGTTTCCTCTTTTGTAAAGAGTGATGATAGTGCCTATCTTCTGCGTCATTGCGTGGACTGAAGTAGGTAATAAATGTGAAGTAGCACAATGCCTGGCACAAAATAAATACCCCATAAATGTAAGAAAGTATTATTGCAGATGCTATTTATGAAATTTCTGATCCCGTTGGCCCCTGACCAGGAGACTGAGAGGTAGACGAGATTTGCCCATGTTAAAGAGCTAAACATTCTTTTCCTCCCCCACTCCCTCTTTAGTTTAGATGAGTTCAGGGGAAAATGGCCTGTAGCCTCATAGCAATCATCATTCTGTGATATTAGAATAGGGAGGGAACTGTTCAGGGTTCTGGTGTCAAGAAAATTGATTGAGTCCTCCTTCCCAGGGGCTGAAGTGGGCCAGGTCTGGCTGCCAGAATCTGGGTGTCAGGGCTTGGTTAAGGACTTACAAGGTTTTAGCTCTTGTCTTGAAATGGAAGTCGTATACTTATTGAGTGCCAAAAATTAAAATCAAAGAAGCCAAAGCTCTTTTTTTTTTTACTTTAAAGAGTGAGAGTAGAACCAGAAACAGGAGAGGAAGGCAAAAGCTCAGAACCAGGGCTGAATTTGTTTGGAGCAGGGGAGCAGGAGATCAAGAGCAAGAATAGAGGAAAGGTTAGGGAGCAGTTGAACATCAGAATAGGGCCAGAATAACCCGTGGATTATTTTATGAGCTAATGCCCATGTAGTGCATGAATTAGTGACCTGGTTTGAAGTTAGATGGTTGATTGCAGAACATTTACCCCATTTTGTCACAACTCTGCCCCTACAAAACACACCTGGTCTTCCCCAAAATTGTAAAGATTCCACTTTCCAAAGGGTACAAGGGCATAATTGAAAGGCAGATGTGTGTCTTTTGTCAATGACATCAAAACTTTCGTAGGTTGGGAATGTCCTCCAACTTCCTAGTTTCTATTAATGTCCTGTATTGGATCTACAATTTGCAAGTTATTTTTGAGGGGACAGTCTTTGAGTTCACTAATCATGGTGCAAAGTTGTTCTTTTGTTTTTTCTCTTCACCCTTTTTCAAATGTGATTGGCTGTTTTTTATTGTGGGGTAAGGGGAGGCAAGTTCTAGTATTACCAGGAAGAAATGACCCAGTTCCTATTCCTGCTAACTTTCATGATTTTCTGCCTCTCATCATGTCCCTTTTCAGTCTTCAGTTGAAAGAATCCTCTGTGTCTAGTGCATTTTACTTGGCAGCTACCCATTCCATTGATCAATCCACTAGCAACCTGGCAGTGCATTTTGAGCTTCTGTTATGTGTCCAAAGTGGTGTTAGACACTGTAGGGGAAATAGAAGGAAAAAAATCACCTCAGCCTACAGAAAGCCTAAGATTTTGTTGGAGATTACTTGGAGATGGAAAAAATTCAGAGAAGCATTATAAATCCTGTGTAATCAAGAGCAGAGGCTGCAAGCCTTCTAGGTCAGCAATCTCATACATTAGTGCACGTCGAAATCACCTGAGATCATTGTTAAACACACAAATTCCTTAACTCTAAAGAGCCTGATTTTGCAGGGTGTGGGTGGTGCCTAGGAATCTGCATTTTTATTAAGATTCCTAGGTTATTCTGCTGTGGGGATTCCTAAACCATACTCTGGGAAGCAGTGGGCTAAAAATATCTCTGAAAGTGGGGGTACCTATCAGGGCTGGGAGTGGCCAAGGAAGGTTTGATTGGAGCCTGCATGGGGTGGGCCAGATGTAGAGAAGAGCTGGTGCTAGGAGAGTCAAAAGAGGGGTACTGGAGGTGGGGAGGAGAATGGGATATGTTGTAGAGACTGGCTAGTAATTCAAATCCTTTTTCTTTTCTTTTAGGCACATGGACTACATTTCCCAGCCCTCACACAGTAAAGTGTGACAATTTACCTCAGTCTGGCCAACAGAGTGTGGGTAGAAGTTACATGTCACTTTTAGTCCTGGCCCATAAAATTCTCCATGTCTTCTTCCACTGTTTCTTCTCCCTCTACTCACTAGATGTTGATGCCATGGATGACCTTGGAATCAATGTGGTGAAGCTGGTAGAACCTCCACCATTGTGGATGCCTAAAGAACTGTGACTAGCCCTCATTCATGAATAACATCTATTTTGGACTTCACTTGAGTAAGACTTCTATTATGTTAAGCTACTGAAATTTCAGGGTTTATTCTGTTGAAGCTTCTAGTATAATGTTAACATGGGACCAGGCTGACCAAGGCAGAGAATTTCTGGGGATAGTCATCATTGTCCTTCTTAGGAGTTTTTTCAGGCTCACCACTACCCAGAATTATGCATGGACACTAGGCCTGTATGCAATCTTCCAGATAAACTGTCTCATGCATCATATCAACATTTTCAAGTTGCTTCGTGTATGTATTTCTGTGTGGCCTTTAGTGATCAGGGCTCCTAGCTGAACATCCCTTTATCCCTAACCCCCTATACCAAGAAGGAAAGAATTTGAAAACAAGCATTTCACTGCAGAAGGAAGCTCAGTTTCTCTGGACCCGTTAAAGTCTTATTGGGTAAGGTAAAGATAGCTGAAAGCACATTAGCATGCTTGGGAAGGACTTAATTCGTCTCCCTCCCACATCCTGCCTTTCCCCTGCTCCACACCTGCCTAACGGATCCTGGGAAGTAGGTTGGCTGGCTGCAATTAAACTCAAGCACCTCCTCAAGCACTTGGTAAAAAAAACAGCTTTGGCATAATGATGCTCTTGTTCCTACTCCATAGAAGGGAGCTGAAAAGGTATTAGCAAATGACTTAGAAACTTGTGAAGGTCCTGCCATTTGAATTCTCATAATTAGTTGGTTGCTTAATTGTTCCTGGTAATGGGTGTCTTATATTTTGCACAGAACTTGTCACTTTTCTATTTAGTAATCATTTTGTAGTAGAAAATAATGACCTTCTTTAGTAGAAAACAATGACAGGTGTCGTCTAGCCCTGTGCAATTCAGAGTTCATCTTGCTTGGCACCTTCTCCCACCACCCTCTTCTTTTCAGAAATGGATGCAGCAGAACCTAGCACATGGCTAATCTGTAGCAGGCTTGTGATCTGGACCAATCCTGCTACTGATGGTGTTGAAGGTATGAACTGGAGGCCACTTTCCTATCCCAGGGTTTGCCCCTGGCCAGAAGCATCTCTCCCTGGCCTGACAAACTGTGTAGTATTTTCATTATTAAAGTAACTATTCGGGGGCCATGACATTATCTCCAGAATATTTCCAGTTAAAATGCAATAAATTACAAGAGCTAGAGTAACCCAATAACCACTAACAAAAGTGAGCTTATTAGCACTGCATAAAAAATAGGAAATCAATAAAATGGTATTCAGGGAGGAAAAAGGTGAGCAAATGGAGTACTGCCTGCTTTCGTGGAGTGTCCTGTTACTGGGGAGAGGATTCCTCGGAATCTTTGGGGCTAGGTGAGACCCCTGGCAACTTGGGGAAAGAGCACCTTGGATCCTGCTGGAGGACCCTCAGAGCCAGTGTATTCTCTAGAAAGCCAGAAATGGTGGACAGCTGTGGGAATTACAGGAAGAAATGGAATTTGAATGGGACAGAAAGGAATAGAGACTGGAAGAGGGAGACAATGAAGATGGAAAAAGAGCAGGGATTTGAAAACAGATGTCCACAGATGAAGCCACAACCCTGAGGGAATAAACGCATATCTGCTGCTGTAGCCCTCCCTTCACTGCCTCATCAGCCCAATTCGCCTTTGACCCATGGTGCAAATATTTAATGTTACCCATTGGTTTTCTTCTTAATATCTGTGTTGAACCTGTTGAAACCATCTTGCAACCAGCGGGATTGCCACTAAAGCTCATACCATTCGCTTCACAGAGCAGGATGTGGTGGTGCCTAGATATGCAATTCAGATACATCTAGGGCATCCCTTCAGTGAGTATGGGAGACTATAGGCACGATCACTTGCTGTCAGAGATAGAAGTACATTCCTGACTAATGCCTGTCAGTCACCATGAAATTTCAGCCGACATTTCTCTTCTCTCTAGAACTCCTTCAGTTAACTGATGGCTGCCATTGTTAGGGAGTACTGGAAACTCACAGTAAGTCTCACTGAGCCTGGCCAATAACCCTGGATTGTGTTTCCTTTTGAGTTCTCAAGGCTAATTATTAGTATTATTGCTACTGTTTACACACACACACACACACATTACTAGAAAAGAATAAAGCATCATTGCATAAAACATGCAAGAAGACATTGCCAATATAATGCTGCTAATTGACAGACAGCAGCCATGATCTGTAGATAATAACATTCTTAATTGGCACATTTTCCTGGTTTAGAGATAAGCAAAGAGGTACCCCAAAACTTCATCTGTTTTCTAGAGACTGAAGCCATCTTAAGTACCCAGGAGCCCTGAAGACTTGTGTTTTGTCTTCACCTCACAATCTGCCTTATTCCTCTATTATAGTCTTGGAGTATTTTATTGACTCTTTGCCTTTGGCTTCACTCAAGCAATGAAATCTTGCACCTGGATTAGCATGAAAAATATATCCACAGTTTATCCTTCATATTTTTTGCCAGGGTAAAAAATATAAGCAATATGCTCCTGTGTGAATACTTATTATTTGCCTGTTGGAGAAAGGTTACAAAAATGTCTCTTTGGGGAGAATACCATGCACATTTTTTCTTCTGGCTTAGTAAATGTCTTGCAGATGTACCTCTCTGCATCCTGCAGCTGCAATTCCCTTTGCAAGTTCACCTGGCATAAATGCACCATGGAGGCAAATTCCCATCATAGTAAGATATTGCAAATACTTCCCCCCTTGAAATGAATGTGGAATGTTTTCCTATGATGTCAGAGTTTTTGAAGCAGTGTGATGTATTGGAATTTGATTTGGAGCATCCTGATATTTCAGTTTCACCAAGGGCCACCTTTGTGATACAGGTTGGCAGATAAGATACATTCTTGTTGGACTGTAAGCTTGTAGTAGGAAGCTTTGATTGGTGTTTGTTGTTTTGAGCAAGAGGATTTGACCTGTGATACGTCTCAAGTGGAGTAATATTACCTTGCCTGTGAGTACCAGTCTCAAATCTCAGGAAGACATGGTGTCCAAGCAAATGTACTGGTGACCAGAAGATTTTCCAGCTAGTAGCCAGGTTGGCACCTGTCCACTATTGCTTATAAGAGCTGTGCTATGAACTGCTGACCAAGAGCTCAACGGCCTTCCCCAGTGGTGCATTCCCCAGAGAGTTACTGCTAGGTCGCCAACATTGCCTCTTTATTGTGTTTTGCTAAGTTGTGCAAATTTGACGTCATTGTAAGCTGCCAGGCCTTTCATACAGATTTACAGAAATGGCCAGAACAACCAGTGAAGTGTTCACCAGCAAACAAAGACCCATGACTACACTTATACCCTCATGAGCTAAGCTGACTTGAACCAAGGACCAGAAATGATCTCTTTAACATTGACTCTGCCTTAATAGGACTGAATCAACAGTGAAATTTTAGGACCTTACGCCCCTGCAATAATAATTATAACACGTAGGATTTACTGAATTCTTCCTATGTGCCAGGCATTGGTACAAGCAAGCAAAAGTGTATCCATAGTAGCCAAATTCCTAGAAGCAAATACTGGAATGGTGGTTGCCAGGGGTTTGGGGGAGGGAGAAAGGAGTAGTTGCTAATCAACAAGTATAAAATCTCAGTTGTGCAAGATGAGTATATTCTAGAGATCTGCTGTACAACATTGTGCCTATGGGTGATGATGCTATATTATACACTTAAAAAATCTGTTAAGAGGGTCGATATCATGTTAAGCATTCTTACCACAACAAGGTAAACATTTAAAAAGACATATGTATACAGCCTTGTGCAACCGTCAGCTCAGTCAAGAGAATGAACATCTCCATCTGCCGAAAATGCTTTGTCCTGTCCCTGTGTAGCTCCTGCCTCCCACCCCACACTTGGCCCCAGGCAAACACTGATCCACTTTCTGTCACTGTGGATTAATTTGCATTTTATACAGTTTCATATACATGGAATCATCTGCCAGGGACTGTTTGTCCTCTGGCTTATTTCACTCAGCACATTTACTTTGATATTCAACCATGCTGTTGCATTTTTTCTGCTGAATAGTATTCCAGTGTATGGCTGTGCCACAGTTTGTGTAGTCAAGTGTAAGGCTTTGTATATATACAGGCTTTCCTTTCGTTTTAGAGAATACCTAGGCTGGATCATATGGTAAGCGTATGTTTAACTTGTTAAGAAACTGCCGAAATCATGGTGCAGCCAGGAAATGGAACCACTCAGCAATAAAAGAATAATAAAAATATAATAGGTAACATTTATTGAGTTTTTACTATGTGCCAGGCATTGGTAAGTTGTCTCTTCTTATTTGCACTCTCACTTTCCACAGTTTGAGTTACTCGTGGTCAACCATGGTCCTGCAGGAGATGATCCTCCTTCAGAAGGTCAACAGGAGCCTACAAAATGTCATAATGCCCGCATAATTCACCTCACCTCATCTGAAGATGTAAGTATTTTATCATAGATCATCGTTACAAAAAGGGTGAGTATAGTGCAAAAGATGTTTTGAGAGAGATCACATTCACATGACTTTTATAGCAGGATATTATGATTGTTCTATTGTATTAAACTTGATCAAACATATGTATATATGGGAAAAAAACAGTACATCTAGGGTTTGGTACTATCCATGACTTCAGCTATCCACTAGAAGTTTTGGAATTTATCTCCCACAGCTAAGGGGGAAGTGCTGTATAAGTAGGCAGGTATTATTCATGGAATCCTCACCACAAAGCAGTGAGGTGATACTGTTATTTCACTCAGTTCATAGAGAGAAAACTGAGGCACAGAGGGGTAAAGTCACTTGCTCAAGGTCACACAGCTAGTAAAGTGGCAGGGCAGGGTTTTATGATTTCAGCATCTTGGGGGTCTGGTTCCAGCATCAAAGGTCTTACTACATACGCTGCCTCTTTGCTGCTGTCAGGAAGGAAAGCAAAAATAGTTTTCCACACTGGGATTTTAGACTCATACTTCACTTTTCCCATATGGAAACCTGTCTGGGTTTAGGAAGTTCTTCAGCCAGTTTAGAAGCAGTAATTGATTCTACCACAGATTTGCTATGTGACCTTTGTAGTCCACTTGACTTCCCAACCCCCATTTCCATATCTAAAACTGTGACTAGTAATATTCCCCACACCCGCCTACAGAAGTTGTTGTGAGATGTGAAGTAAATGTTCTTTGAAAGTAGCTCATCATTTAAAACCTGCTTCTGTTGAATTTCTCTGTCTGAAGATCAGTGAGTCCCAAGTATTAGGCAGCAGTAGAGGTAAAATGCACCACAGGCTCCAAGTTCAAACAAAGTAAAGGTCAATACAAGTTCAGGGTAGGGAAAGGAGGAAGGAAGCTGGCTTCCACGCACACCAAAGGGACCTAACAAATGAGAAAGTGCACTGGCAGGGCAGGCTCAGAGGAACAAAGAGGAAAGGCAGGTTTGAGAGTGAGCTGCCTCTTTTCTTCTTGATCTTAGTGCTTTGCCATTTTCTGACAGACTAGGATTATGTGAAGGGAGAAGGAATACAGGTGGAAATCAGAGTGCATCATGCATGAGCTTGTGAAAGAGTGTACCACTCACCACACGCAGACCTACAGACACGTAAAGGAGCTCCCATTCTAGGACGGAACCTGCAGGTGAAATCATTCTTCCCTGACACAGTTTTCCTGCTGAGAAAATAGTCCTGGCATTTGGCTACTGTGGAAAAGAAATAAAGTCACCCAGAACTTCATAGGAGCATCATGGAATTAGAGAAATGAACTACTTTAAAAATATTTTGGCCTACTGAAAATCACATTGTACCTAAACAGTGTTCTTAAAAGAGAAAAGGCTCAATATGCATTACAGGGGGAAATAAGTGCTCTTTGATTCACTTACGCATTTGGTATCCACTGTATTCATCATAGTTTTATTGCAATACTGAGAGAACAACAATGATGATAACATTTTCATTCCATTTCATGCCTATAATATGACGGGGGATATGCTCAATGCTTTATGTGCCTTGTTTCCTAGTCTCACAACAATCTTATGAGGTAACAACTATTGTTATCCCCATTTTCTAGATGACAAAAATGGACCTTCAGAGATTACTGACTTGCCATTGATCATGTAGCTAGTCACAAACCTTAGTGGCTTTCCATCACTCTCTCCCCCTACATTCCATTATCACTAAGTATCTGAATTTATTTTTGTTGCCGTGTTTGTTCCCATGTTTATTGTTGTTCTCCGATACTAGAATGGAAAGGCCTTGAGGGCAGAGATTCTATTAAATTCATCAAAGTTTGCCTTGCATTTAGAACAGTCTGAGGCATATAGTAGGTGCCTGCTGTTCATAGTTGAACAAGTGACCAAACCTGCTGGAGGCGGAACTCCATCCCGTATCTAAGCAACTCCAAAGCCTTTGATTTTTTGACTACACCATATTGCTTCTCTCTTTCCACACTTATTTTTTCTTTTTCTATTTTTTTATTAAGGTATCATTGATATACAATCTTATAAAGGTTTCACATGAGCAACATTGTGGTTATTACATTTGCCCCACCCACCCCATTGCAGTCACTGTCCTTTGGCATACTAAGATGCTATAGAGTCACTACTTGCCTTCTCTATGCTATACTACCTTCCCTATGACCTGCCTACATTATGTGTGCTCATGATAATGCCCTTTAATACCCTTCTCTCTCCCTTCCCACCCGCCCTCTCCCCATCCCCTTCCCTTTGGTAACTGCTAGTCCCTTCTTGCAGTCTGTGAGTCTGCTGCTGTTTTGTTCCTTCAGTTTTTGCTTTGTTCTTATGCTCCACAGATGAGTGAAATCATTTGGCATTTGTCTTTCTCTGCTTGGCTTATTTCACTGTGCATAGTATCCTCCAGCTCCATCCGTGTTGTTGCAAATGGTAGGATTTGTTTTCTTCTTATGGCTGAATAACATTCCAATGTGTGTATGTACCACATCTTCTTTATCCATTCATTTACTGATGGACAATTAGGTTGCTTCCATGTTTTGGCTATTGTAAATAGTGCTGCAATAAACATAGGGGTGCATATGGCTTTTTGAATCTGGGATCTTGTTTTCTTTGGGTAAATTCCTAGGAGTGGAACTCCTGGGTCAAATGCTATTTCTGTTTTTAGTTTTTTTTGGAAACCTCCATACTGCTTTCCACAGTGGTTGAACTAATTTACGTTCCCACCAAAAGTGTAGGAGGGTTCCCCTTTCTCCATATCCTTGCCATCATTTGTTGTTGTTTGTCTTTTGGATGTTGGCCACCCTAACTGGTGTGAGGTTATATCTCATTGTGGTTTTAATTTGCATTTCTCTGATAATTAGTGATGTGGAGCATCTTTTCATGTTCCTGTTGGCCATCTGAATTTCTTCTTTGGAGAAGTGTCTGTTCAGATCCTCTGCCTGTTTTTTAATTGAGTTATTTGCTTTTTTGGATGTTGAGGTGTGTGAACTCTTTTTATATTTTGGATGTTAACCCCTTACTAGACATATCGTTTATGAATATATTCTCCCATACTGTAGGATGCCTTTTTGTTCTGCTGATGGTGTCCTTTGCTGTACAGAAGATTTTTAGTTTGATGTAGTCCCATTTGTTTATTTTTGCTTTTGTTTCCCTTGCCCAAAGGGATGTGTACAAAAAAAATTGCTCATGTTTATATTCAAGAGCATTTGCCTATGTTTTCTAGTAAGAGTTTTATGGTTTCATGACTTATGTTCAGGTCTTTGATCCATTTTGAGTTTACTTTTCTGTATTGAATTAGACAATAATCCAGTTTCATTCTCTTACATGTGGCTGTCCAGTTTTGCCAACAACAGTTGTTGAAGAGACTTTCATTTCCCCATTGTATATCCATGGTTCCTTTATCATATATTAATTGGCTATATATGTTTGGGTTTATATCAGGGATCTCTATTCTGTTCCATTGATCTATGGGTCTGTTCTTGTGCCAGTACCAAATTGTCTTGATTACTGGATTTGAAGTAGAGCTTGAAGTTGGGGAGTGTAATCCCCCCTGCTTTATTCATCCTTATCAGGGTTGCTTTGGCTATTTGGGGTCTTTTGTGGATCCATTTGAATTTTAGAACTATTTGTTATAGTTTATTGAAGAATGCTTTTGGTATTTTGATAGGGTTTGCATTGAATCTGTAGATTGCTTTAGGTGGGATGGCCATTTTGACAATATTAATTCTTCCTATCCATTAGCACGGGATGTGTTTCCATTTATTGGTGTCTTCTTTAATTTCTCTCATGTAGTTTTTAGGGTACAGGGTTTTCACCTCTTGGTTAGGTTTATTCCTAGGTATTTTAATTGTTTTGATGCAATTGTTACTAGAATTGTTTTCCTATTTTCCATTCTTCTAGTTCACTTTTAGTATATAGAAATGCAACAGATTTCTGTGTATTAATTTTGTATCCTGTAACTTTGTGAAATTATTAGTTCTAGCAGTTTTCTGGTGGATTCTTTAGGGTTTTTTATGTACAATATCATGTCATCTGCAAACAGTGACAGTTTAACTTCTTCCTTACCAATCTGGATACCTTTTATTTCCTTGTGTTGTCTGATTGCCATGGCTAGGACCTCCAGTAGTATGTTGAGTAAACGTGGGGAGAGTGGGCATCCTTGTTGTGTTCCTAATCTTAGAAGAAAAGCTTTTAGCTTTTCCTTATTAAGTATGATGTTGGCTGTGGTTTTGTCATATATGGCCTTTATTTTTTGAGGACTTTCCCTGTATACCCATTTTGTTGAGAATTTTTATCATGAATGGATGTTGAATTTTGTCAAATGCTTTTTTCTGCATCTATTGAGATGATTGTGTGATTTTTGTCCTTCTTTTTGTGGATGTGGTATATTACATTGATGGATTTTCAATTATTGTACCATCCTTGTATCCCTGGAATAAATCCTACTTGATCATGATGGATGATCTTTTTGATGTATTTTTGAATTCAGTTTTCTAATATTTTGTTGAGTATTTTTGCATCTATGTTCATCAGGGATGTTGGTCTGTAATTTTCTTTTTTGTGGTGTCTTTGCCTGGTTTTGGTATTAGAGTGGTGCTGGTCTCATAGAATGAGTTTGGAAGTATTCCCTCCTCTTCTACTTTTTGTTCTTAGGTAGTTTTTTAATTTCCAATTCAATTTCATTGATGGTAATTGGTCTATTCAGATTTTCTGTTTCTTCGTGGGTCAGTCTTGAAAGGTTGCATTTTTCTAGAAAGTTGTCCATTTCTTCTAGGTTATCCAGTTTGTTGGCATATAATTTTTCATAGTATTCTCTAATAATTCTTTGTGTTTCTGTGGTGTCAGTAGTGATTTTTCCTTTCTCATTTCTGATTCTGTTTATGTGTGTAGACTCTCTTTTTTCCTTGATATGTCTAGCTAAGGGTTTATCTATTTTGTTTATTTTCTTGAAGAACCAGCTCCTAGTTTCATTGATTCTTTCTGTAGTTTTATTCTTTTCAATTTTATTTATTTCTTCTCTGATCTTTATTATGTCCCTCCTTCTCCTAACTTTGGGCCTCATTTGTTCTTGTTTTCTTTTTCATTAATTGTGAGTTTAGACTGTTTATTTGAGATTGTTCTTCTTTCTTGAGTTAGGCCTCTATTGCTATATACTTTCCTCTTAGAGCTTCCTTCACTGTGTCCCACAGATTTAAAGGTGTTGAATTGTTTTCATTTGTCTCCATATATTGCTTGATCTCTGTTCTTATTTGGTCATTGATCCAAAGATTATTTAGGAGTATGTTGTTAAGCCTCCATGTGTTTGTGGGCTTTTTTGTTTTCTTTGTACAATTTATTTCTAATTTCATACTTTTGTGGTCTACGAAGTTGGTTGGTACAATTTCAGTCCTTCTGAATTTACGGAGGCCCTTTTTGTGTCCTAGTATGTGATCTATTCTGGAAAACGTTCCATGTGCACTTGAGAAGAATGTGTATCCTGCTGCTTTTGGGTGGAATGTTCTGTAGATGTCTGTTAGGTCCTTCTGTTCTAGTGTGTTTTTCAGTGCCTCTGTCTCCTTACTTATTTTCTTTCTGGTCAATCTGTCCCTTGGAGTGAGTGATGTGTTAAAGTGTCCTGTAATGAATGCATTGCATTCTATTTCCCCTTTAATTCTGTTAGTATTTGTTTCACATATTTAGGTGTCCCTATATTGGGCACATAGATGTTTGTATGGTTATATCGTCTTGTTGGACTGACCCCTTTATCATTATGTAATGTACTTCTTTATGTCTTGTTACTTTCTTTGTTTTGAAGTCTGTTTTGTCTGAAAGAAGTACTGCAACTCCTGCTTTTTTCTCCCTATTATTTGCATGAAATATGCTTTTCTATCACTTCCCTTTTAGTCTGTGTAGGTCTTTGGGTTTGAAGTGAGTCCCTTTTAGGCAGCATATTGATGGGTCTTGTCTTTCCATCCATTCTGTAACTCTATGTCTTTTGATTGGTGTATTCAGTCCATTTACATTTAGTGTGATTATTGATAGATATGTACTTATTGCCATTGCAGGTTTAAGATTTGTGGTTACCAAAGGTTCAAGGGCAGGTTCTTCACAATCTAACAGTCTAACTTAACTTGCTTATTACACTATTTCAAACACAACCTAATGGGTTTTTTTCTCCCTTCTTTTTCTTACTCCTCCACTCTTTATATATTAGGTGTCATATTCTGTAGTCTTTGTGTATTCCTTGACTAACTTTGCTGGTAGTTGATTTAATTTTGCATTTGCTTAGTAATTAATTGGCCTACTTCCTTTACTGTGCTTTTATTTTCCTTGGTGACAACTATTTGGCCTTAGGAGCACTTCCATCTATAGCAGTCCCTCCAAAATACACTGTAGAGACAGTTTGTGAGAAGTTAATTCCCTCAACTTTTGCTCATCTGGGAATTGTTTAATCCCTGTTTCAAGTTTAAATTATAATCTTGCCGGATAAAGTATTCTTGGTTCAAGGCCCTTCTGCTTCATTGCATTAAATATATCATGCCACCCCCCTCTGGCCTGTAAGGTTTCTGCTGAGAAGTCTGATGATAGCCTGATGGGTTTGCCTTTGCATTTGATCTTTTTTCTCTCTCTGGCTGCTTTTAATAGTCTGTCCTTATCCTTGATCTTTGCCATTTTACTTATGATATGTTTTGCTGTTGTCTTCCTTGGGTCCTGTGTGTTGGGAGATCTGTGCACCTCCATGGCCTGAGAGACTATCTCTTCCCCCAGACAGGGGAAGTTTTCAGCAATTACCTTCTCAAATACACTTTCTATCCCCTTTTCTCTCTCTTCTTCTGGTACCTCTATAATGTGAATATTGTTCCATGTGGATTGGTCACACAACTCTCTTAATATTCTTTCATTCCTAGATGTCCCTTTTTTCTCAGTGCCTCAGCTTCTTTGTATTCCTGTTCTCTAGTTTCTAGTTCATTTACTATCATCTTTACCTCTTCTAATCTGCTTTTAAATCCCTCCATTGTATGTTTCATTTCAGATACTGTGTTTTTCAAAATTTGTATCTGTTTCTTGAAGTCCTTCCTGAGGTCTTGAATTTTTTCTTTAGATCTGTGAGAATGTTTATGATTTTTGTTTTGAAATCTTTTTCACAAAGATTGGTGAGTTCAGTTTCAGTTGGCCCTCTTTCTGGTGTTTGTGGGATTTTGGTTTGTACCAGGTTCTTTTGCCATTTCATATTCCTAATGATTAGTATGGAATAATAACTGTGTCAGTGGTACCCTCTAGTACCCAGAATCTTTACTCTCTGGAGCTGCCTGGCCTCTGGAGCTATGGTGAGGGTTGCAGGCAGTTGGTGTCAGTGCCTGCCGGGAGGCAAGAGCTCTTTCCTGCTTTGTGGCTGCAGTGCCTTTTTCCACTGCCAGGGCCAGTGGACCTAGCATGCAGGGAGCAACCTCTGTGTCACACCCCTGTAGCTGCCTTAGGTGGTACTGTTCTCTGGCTGGCCTGGTGCAATGGTGGTGGCTGCAGGTTTGCGAAATGGTGCTGGCTGGGAAGGAGTGGCAAGCTGCATATCACAGTGGGGAGCCTTGTCGTTGCATTTTTAGCCAGGGGGATGGGGTGTGTGAAGCTCCTGAGAGTTACCACCCTGCTGGGCTGAGTGTGCTGGGAGTATTTTGTCCACCTGTCCTTTCACCTTAGCAGCAAGCTCTCTGTAATCCTTGCTCCTTTAGCAGCTTTCTCACTGTTGGGAAGTCTTTCAACATGCCCACTTTTCTTTTGTCCCAGAGCGGCCAGTTTTGGATACCTGTTCTCCACAGTGGCTGGAATCTCAGTCTGTCTGAGTATTCTTCCTGTCTTTGCTTTCCAACCCTTCTAATCTCTAGAGCACCATGTAATGAGGGTTCGTGCTCCTGGAGTAGATCTCCAGGTGTGTGTATTTAGCAGTCCTTGACTTCTATCCCATCCCTGCTCCATTTCTCTTCCTCATGCTGATGAGCTGGGGTTGGGGAGGGCTTGGGTCTCACTGGATCACAGCTTTGCTACTTTACCCTTTTCTGTAATGTCTTCTCTTTTCCCCAGATGTAGGCCAACTCTTGCAGTCTTCTTTCTGGGTGTTCTGGTTAGTTGCATTTGCTGTATTTTCATGTTATATGTGGTTTGTGGAGGAAGTTTCTTCCTCACTTCTCATGCCACCATCTTGTTTAATCTCCACACTTATTTTTTCTATTTAACAAGACTAAAAATGGAAAGTTGTAGCTCTCTGTTTTTACCCATGCTTACTCTCTCCTCAGCAATGACATCAAGAGCAAACAATGGACTGAGGCTTTTTTTGTTTGGGAGGTAAATTAACACCCCCAAACACACCAAAATGGTCTTTCCCATAAGAAAAATTCCTCTGAAAAAGGAATGGTGATATAATAAATAAAAAGTTAAAGCATTGAGTATAATCTGCATCATGGGAAATCAAACTTCTTGTGGGATTTTATCTTATTATTTGGGTGCAGGGTGGGGAAAGAATTTATTTTTCATTCTTGTCAGCAGGTGGCAGCCGTTTTCTTAGGCAGCACGTGAGCTAAACTGGGAACCTAGCAAGCCTGTTCTAGGTGATGATAGAGATTTTTAAAAGCCAAGTAACTAAGTTCACCTTTTCTGGAGATTGGTTAACTTCTAATTGAAATAAAATTGAAAACACCATCTGTTGCACATAACGTCAGTGCAGGGGAATGTATAACAGTTGCTTCCATCTGCACTGGTAACTGTTTTGAGGAGTGTGATAGGACTTATATAGTCCTTTCTTAATCATATGTAATAGAAATGTGATATACTGGGCATTCTCAGTCTGCTTATGTATTGTCCATTCTCTACCCCACCTTTTATAAAATTGTTTAGCTGGTTTACCTCATGGGTGTGACCATGCTAGTGCATTCTTCCCCAGTGGGGCATTCAGAAGGCATGGGGGGCAGATATGTTTAGGTCAAAGCAGAGTGGGACTGGGGTTGGCTACTATTAGGGGCTGTATGCTTTGACATTGTTCTGTGATACAGCCTTTATATGACTGGCTCCATGAGAGATGGTCAGTGGTTGCTGATTTACTTGTCTATCTCTTCACTGGTTTGAAAGCACGTTGAGAAAATAGATTGTGTTTTTATTCCTTTTTGTACCCTTATTGCTCAACAGAGGACTTGGGATATAACAGGTTCTCAATACAAGTTTGTTCCTTGGATATTTGGTTGTATTATTCTGAAGCTTTCATAGTAGTGGGAATCTTGTTGGACTTTACACAGTCTGGTTATGTGTTTCTGATTTAGTGTTATCTGCAGGCTAAAGGAAATGTCTGAATGTCCAATCTTGTGTATAAATCTGTGCAAATGTGTTTTTTTAAAATCAATTTTGTTCTCATTTGTTGATCTCTGATAGCCTTGAAGGCACATTTATATATTTATAATTTCATCATCAACATTGAATGAGATCAACTTTATGCTAGACTCTTGTGGTGCTATTACATAGTAATACAGTTCTTGCCCTTTAAGAGCTGGGATGTAAGATGTGGCCATGTAATCATGAGGGACAGTACAAGTTAGAACAGATTTCAAGCCCTCAGTGAACAAGGATGAGCCAGAAAAAAATCAGGTAACAGTGAAAACTTTAGCCACGATTTTCTGCTAAACACTATAAGCAATCTGGTTATTTGAAACACCCTGGATAACAGAATCTTGTTGTAGAAACACAGCCATGCTGTGCTAGGTGCTGAATGTTCACCTCTCTTAAATATCTTCAATGCATAAATTAGCCCCAAAGAGACTAAAAAACTAATGGTTTACTTTTTTATAAAGGAATTCTTTGCTGAATCAGTTATTTTTTCATGTGCTAATAATAGGTGAAAGAACATACCATGAAAAGTTTCATAAAGTGATTGTGATTTTAGTTTTCATACTTAATTTTAGCCTTGGCTGGCTGAAAAGAAGTGAAAAGCTCCAAGATCAAAACCATAGTTTGATGAAAAGCAATTGTTTGATTATTTATACAAAGTACTGACTAAAGAATCATGGTTCTGCAAGCAAGTAGAACTGTATTTTCAAGGTAAGTCATTCCTATTTTTTCTTTAAAAAATTCCCATATGTAGTATGGAAATTTGAAAATAGAAGATAGAAAGTAAGGGTAGATAAAGGGCATCAAAATGATGATAAAACTAGATAAGCTGCATCAACTTTAAGCGAATCATCTTCTTTCAAGGGAGGAAAAACCCTAGTGATTTTCATCTGATATTTGCAAATAACATTTGTGGGTGATTAATGCCCAACACATTTGCTATTGTAATGAATTTACTTTATATACTCTCCGTCCCCCCTCACACTTTCCCACTATTCTTATCACAGGATCTTATCCAAGATGTATTGATTTCTCTATCAGTGATTTCTTCTGAAATACCTGGCTTACCCTTCAATTCAACAGATTAACTACATCTCTAACTGCTATGGCCAATTTCTGAACTTTATGATCCATCTCATAAAGTCTTATAAATCAGCCCTTACTTCCTTTTAATTATGTCTACTTATGGAATGCATGTGCCAGATTGCTTCAAATTTATATGTGACTCTACTACAAAGCCACAGTAATCAAGACAATTTGGTACTGGCACAAGAACAGACTCACAGACCAGTGGAACAGAATAGAGAGTCCAGATATTAACCCAAACATATGTGGCCAATTAATATATGATAAAGGAACGATGGACATACAATGGGGAAATGACAGCCTCTTCAACAGCTGGGGTTGGCAAAACTGGACAACTACATGTAAGAGAATGAAACTGGATCATTGTCTAACACCATACACAAAAGTAAATTAGAAATGGATCCAAGACCTAAATGTAAGTCATGAAACCATAAAACTCTTAGAAAAAATCATAGGCAAAAATCTCTTGGACGTAAACATGAATGACTTCTTCATGAACATATCTCCCTGGGCAAGGGAAACAAAAGCAAAAATGAACAAGTTGGGACTACATCAAACTGAAAAGCTTCTGTACACCAAAGGACACCACCAATAGAACAAAAAGGCATCTACAGTCTGGGAGAATATATTCATAAATGACAGATCCGATAAAGGGTTGACATCCAAAATATGTAAAGAGCTCATGCACCTCAACAAATTAAAAGCAAATAATTCAATCAAAAAATGGTCAGAGGAGCTGAACAGTTCTCCAAAAAAGAAATTCAGATGGCCAACAAACACATGAAAAGATGCTCCACATCGCTTGTCATCAGAGAAATGCAAATTAAAACCACAATAAGATATCATCTCACACCAGTAAGGATGGCTACCATCCAAAAGGCAAACAACAACCAATGTTGGCGAGGTTGTGGAGAAAGGGGAACCCTCCTACACTGCTGGTGGGAATGTAAATTAGTTCAACTGTTGTGGAAAGCAGTATGGAGGTTCCTCAAGACACTCAAAATAGAAATAACATTTGACCCAGGAATTCCACTCCTAGGAATTTACCCTAAGAATGCAGCAGCCTAGTTTGAAAATGACATATGCACCCCTATGTTTATTGCAGCACTATTCACAATAGCCAAGAAATGGAAGCAACCTAAGTGTCCATCAGTAGATGAATGGATAAAGAAGTGGTGGTACATATACACAATGGAATGTTATTCAGCCATAAGAAGAAAACAAATCCTACCATTTGCAACAACATGGGTGGAGCTAGAGGGTATTATGCTCAGTGAAATAAGCCAAGCAGAGAAATACAAGTATCAAGTGATTTCACTCATCTGTGGAGTATAAGAACAAAGAAAAAACGGAAGGAACAAAATAGCAGCAGACTCACAGAACTCAAGAATGGACTAACAGTTACCAAAGGGAAAGGGACTGGGGAGGGTGGGCGGGAAGGGAGGGATAAGGGGAAGGAAAAGCAAGGGGGCATTATGATTAGCATGTATAATGTGGGGGTGGGTCACAGGGAGGGCTGTACAACCCAGAGAAGACAAGTAGTGATTATACAACATCTTACTACGCTGATGGACAGTGACTGTAATGGGGTAAGTGGGGGGAACTTGGTAATGGGGGGAGTCTAGTAAACATAATGTTCCTCATGTAATTGTAGATTAATGATACCAAAAAAAAATGTATATGTGAGGCCAAGAACCAGACAACCTTATCATGGGATAATTGTTTTAAATCCTATTAAGGTCTTTTCTGTATTAAAATGGCTGAGGTTAGGAATAGCAAGTCTGACAGCTGACTGCTTTCCTTTTCATTCAAGGTCTGGCACAAGACTCACTATAGTCTAAGAAGACTTCTCTGACAAACTACCTCTCTAAACATACCCGCAATCCTCTCCATACCCATAGCTGCCCACATCTCTTAATATTATTCTACTTCTATTATATTTTTTGGCATTTAAGTACAGTTCTAATTTTAAGAATTTGTTTTATATCCCACATTCTGCATTAGAGCACAGCAGTTGGTAGCTTGAGTTCTAGAGTCAGACTGTCAGGGTTTGCTGCTAGCTCTGCCATGTAATAACAGTGTCATTTGAAGCAATGAACCTATTCATGTCTCAGTTTCCTTATCTACAAAATAGAGATGATAATAATAGCACCTCCCTTATAGGATTGTGAAGATAAAAAATTTTAAATGTGTACAGTGTTTAGCAGGTACATGGCCAATAGTGTTATATAAATGTTAGCTATTTTGTTATTATATATTTGGATGTTTCTCATTTCTGAAATGATTTTTAAGGCTGATGGCAAGAAGTATGTTTTCAATATTCACCCCCTGTGATAATTAATTTTATGTATCATCTTAGCTAGATCAGGGGATATCCAGATATCTGGTTAAGCATTATTTTGGCATGTGTCTGTGAGAGTGTTTCTGGATGACATTAACAATTGAATTGGTGGACTCATTAAAGTAGATTGCCTTTCCTAGTGTAGGTTGGCATCACCCAACCCCACTGAGGGCCTGAATAGAACAAAAAGGCAAAGGAAGGAGAAATTCACCACTTTTTTCCAGCCTTATTCTTGAGCTGGGATATCTCATCTTATCTTCTCCTGCCCTTGAACTAGGACTTAAACCTTGGCTCCAGTGGTTCTCAGTCCATCAGACTTGGACTTTTTACATCATTGGCTTTCCTGGGTCTCCAACTTGTACACAGACCATGATATGGCCTAGCCTCCATAATTGCATTGCTAATTCTTCATAATAAAACTCCTTTTGTATCCCATTGGTCCTGTTTTTCTAGAGAACTCTGATGAATATACTCCCTCTCTGCCCATTGTGCCATGCATAGTAGATCTGTAGTATTTCCTGAAATAATAAACAAATGATTGGATCATTGTAATGATTCCAGATGTATGTATATTATGACCCCAATATAGTAGATATGTTCAAAAAATATTTATAATTAAGAAAAATATTCAGGCATGTGTCTGTATCAAAGGAGGCAGTGGGTAATTAGGAATTGGCCAGATCCCGCTTTGGTTCAGATCCAGGCATGAAGATGGTTTTGAGAAGTCTTCTTTAAAGAAGGCTAATTTCAGAATCCAGAGAAATCTAAAAATTGAGTCTGAAAAGCAATGATGGCAACTGGAGTAAAAAATACTTTGAGGGAGGTACATACACTAGTTGCCCTCTGATACAGGGAAGGATTAGCCTGAATTTCTGTTGCCCCCATGCACAGAGCTAAGACCCATAGATGAAAATTCTAAGATGGAATATTATTTGAGCTCAATATAAACACTTTCTAACCACCTGGGCTGCCCAACAGTGGAATGAGTGGTCTTGCAACACATTTTATCTAGGTTCACAGGAAGCCACTTTCCCTTTCCCTTCACACTGAGTAGATGTAAAGATGCCACTTCTGTGGTGGGGAGCTTTGAGTTGTGCTCATGGCCAGATCAGCTGCAGAGCCATACAGGATGAGTGCTCATTCCTCCTGTCACTTCACATTAATGAAAGATAGAGGAGGGTGAAAGTTGTCATAATACTTGTCAAGGTTACATGCATTGAGAGCTTAAAGGAAGGAGAGTGTGATGTGTCCTGGGCCCAGATCATTCAATATTTTGTCTGAAAAATCATCTAGTACAGTGACAACCCAATTTAGATTTCACAAATTAACAAAATTGCCCCTACCCCACCAAATGGATGGACTGACATAGGACTGCCAACATTTTACATGGCTCAGTAGGGACATTTAAAAAAAACAAAACTCACCTCCCATCTGATTACACTATCATTTTATGAAAGGATCAATATTTAAAAAGAAGGAAGTGGAACATAATCTTACAGTAAAAATATTGAATGATTTTAGCATTATGAAAAACACACTTTGTCCATGTTTTTCTCATTTAACCGTGGTCAAGTAAAATCATCATGTACTGGCATGAATAAGTTTACAAACACGCACTTGGGAACCACTATTTTGGCTTTAGTGGTATTCTCTGATCGTTCCCAGTGAGAGTCCCACACCCCTCCCTTCCAGACTTCTAAACCTCTTATGGGATTGCTATTTTAAGCATTAATTCCTATGAGTAACATTTTATCCCATAGATTCCACAGAACTCAAACTGTAAGAAATATCTCCAGGGGTAAATAGGTCTCAAGCTAATTTAGTCTTTGCTAGGGTTTGTCATCATCTGTTGGGATCCCATGAACACTTACCATTTAGTCAGGAAGTCTGTGCTGGGGTGTCTTCCAACTACTCTATAACATGGTGTAATATTTCTATTTGAAATGCCAAAAGACTAGGAATTATAGATGCTATTAGGAAAATAACTTAATCCATGAAGAATAGGGGCTTTAGGTCTTTGATGTTTCCTAAAAGCCATTTCTGCCTGGCATAATAGATGAGGCAAAATTCCATTTCTCTGTAATGGATAATGTATTGAGGAAGCTCTTGGGGAAAAATATTCTAAATATCTACTCTGAGAAGAGAAGGACTCCTATCATTTGTTAACCTTTAATTTCATTTCAGAAACATCAATATACAATTGCTATTGAGTTGGAATTTGTCTACATGTGAAATCACTTTTTTGAAGCATATTATCTGCTAATGGAATCATAGAGCATTTTCTGGAGAGAAAAAACGACTAATCTTTTGGCTACACAGCATAGGCAGTAGATTACCACTTGGATTAATGGTTTCCATATTGTATTGTTTTGCTTTTAAATGTTTGGGTTCTGATTTGAAAATCATATTATTCAGAAGCTCTTACGATGCTGTTGACATCTCAGTTTTGAGTATGAGGAACATGGGGCTTTATGCTTTTATGAAAATCCCATGTCTAGTAGGATTCCAAATGGATATTTTCCCAAAACTTAATCCACATGTTCTGAATTTCCAAGATGCAGCAAATATGTCCAAAGCATTACAAAGCTGGACAAATCCTGCTGAGATCATCTCTCGGGATGCTGAGAACATCCTTAGCCAAACCACCCCAGCTCTGACTAATGACAAGTTCCATTAATGGCCTATACCTTGAGAATGCTCCAGGAAGAGCCTACTTCATATGTCACTTTTCTTCTTCTCTTGTCTACCACTGCTGCTGCCACCACCTTATTCTAGGCTTTCATTTGAACTGGGGCAAGAGGCACTTATCTGGTTTTTCAACTTTCATTCATGTCCGCATACACTCTCCACAGCACTCATGGTGATCTTACAATTTAAATTACATCCTATCACTCTCTTGCATAACATTCTTCTTAAATGGCTTCCCATTACACACAGAATACAACGCAAACTCCTAACTATTGCCTGCAAAGTTTTGTATGATGTGGCCCCTGTCTACCTGTATATTCATGTATTTATTCAAACATTCAGCAAGTATCTGTAAGTGCCTACCATGTTCAGGGTGAACAAAACAGATAAAAATCCCTGCCCTGATATTTGGATTGAGGACAGGCAGACAATAAACAACACAAAAAGGTAAATATGTAGTAGGTTAGATAGAGTATGTGCTGTGGAGAAAAATAAGGCAGGGAAGAGGTAGGGAGAGCAGTGAGGGGGAAGGCAATTTGAATCACTCAGGATCTTGGCAGGGAAGAGATGGAACACTCAGATTGGATATTCTGAGCAGTGTTTCCTAAAGGACTATTTACAAAGCTGTGGGCAGGGTAGAGGTAAATCATAAAAGATGATATACAGTAGGATTCAGTTACCACCCTAGGACTTGAAGGATCAAAAGGACGGAGAAGTCCAGAATAAGGAGAAATTGAGGATTGTGTAGAAAAGCCTTCTGACTGAGGAATTCAGCCAGCCCTGGCTGACTGCAGGGAGTGAGTTGGGTGAGTAAACACCCCAACTCTCCTTCCAGCTTCAGATCTCATCCTGGTCTTCCCTACTGGCCAAACATTACCAGAATCCAGAAGAGAGAGGGAGCCCACTGATGTAGTCCAGCTGGTCAGTCCTTGAGAGAGGAGCAGAGAACAGGATGAAGATAGAACATATCTAGCACAAGATTGCAATGTTAAATAGGGTGGTCAGGGGAGACCTCAGTAAAAATGGGGGAAAATGTATGTGCGCAACAGTAGACATATTTCAAAAAATGTTTACATAGTAACACTTTAAAATTTGTGGCTGTGGAGATAGGGGATGGGAATGGGAATAAAGGGAAATAACTAAGTAAACAAAACTTGTGACCAATTTTGGTAATGTACCATGAACTAAGATATATGATTAGCTCTTTACCTGAGAGTAAAACATGCACAAAACACACATACAACCATCAAAAGGTGTCCAGGACTGGGGCTGAGATGGGTATAGCATCCCTGGAAATTCTAATGTCACCCTCCCACCCCAGGTCTACTCTTGGTTGTCCAACACTACTTTAGAACAATGTGGCTTCTTTCACCACTAGCAGCCACTTCAGAAATCTGTAAATTGGATGGGGTAAAGATAACCCGACTTAAAAAGTTTTCTTGCCCAGCAGAATCCAAAATAATAAAATACAGTATTTGCCTTTCACACTGCAGGATTTTATGTCTCCTTGGATTTTTTTCCTATTGCATCTGTTTATTTTCAAGCCAAGATCTTTCTGCTAAAGTTGGTACTTATCATAGTCACAAATTCTCAGTTATGCGCCCAGCTAGAGTTGGCTATTCAAGAACTGGTTTCTGCCTTCACAAGAATCATATAAACCCTTAACATAGGGCCAAGTAATTACCTCCATTTTCCAGGTTCTTTTCATTGCTGTTGCCTTACTCCTACCCTTATTCTCTCTCAGTAGTCCTCCTGAGGGCAACCTACTGGCTTAAATTTTCCTTTATCCTCCTTGCCCTGCTCTGATGTGCATGACTTCCTGGTGCTAATCTACCTATTGGAGTTCTATGCCTTAGATTGGACACACTGTGCCTTAGATTGCCTTTGAGCCCCAACTACATGTTGTTCGGCTGGTTCTGACTTGCTGCTTGTTCTGACCTGTTGATTCTGGTTCCCTACCCTTTCCAATTCTGGAGAGTTCACACCAGTCACACAGCCTTGGGCACTGGGTCCCAGGTACTTCCCAGGCACTGCCTCACTCTTATGCCAACTCCCTTTCCTGTGTACTCAGACTTACCTCAGCTCTCCTGACCCTGACTCCTACTTTTTGCACCTAGGACTCACTGCCATATATATTCCCCAAAGCTGAAAATCCAGGAGGCCTCTCCCCCTCTCCCTCTCTGGTGCCACAAAAAGCAACCAAGGACAGAAGTTTATATTTTGCAGCAGTGTCAACACCATTTTGTGGGCTCTTGGGAGGAGGACACAGGATGCGGCCTCTTAGCCTAGATGGACGATATTGCCACTTACCAAATGGGAAATAATAACAATAATTACTAAGAAGGGATTTTTTATGAGTACTTAGTGCCCCAGGGGCCAGAAGCCCTTGCTGTCACATAGGAGTCAGGAAGAGCAGAGGATTTGGCTGCAAAAGGTTTTAAAGGTCATATCACACTTACAGTTCCCACTGTGAAGGAGAAAGAGAGCTGCATTGATTTTCATGATGAAAAATACAATTTTTTTTCCATTGTGGGGACAGTAGTGGGGACAGGGCAGTGATTAAAAGGAAAATCAATTAGTTAGGAATCTCAGAGAGTTAATAGAATATGTCAGTTGAAGTCTGGCAGGTAGCATGTTTTTCCTTGATCTGGAAGATTAACGCAGTTCCAGAGTCCATATTAGCATTTATGAGGATTTCACATGTAAATTTCCAGGAAATCCAAAGGAGTGTCAATTCTTTTACACCTGTATGGTGGTCTGAGAAATCTTTTTCTCCCCCCTTAGCTTTTCGTAATGCAAGGGATAATAAAGAGCGCAAAACTGGAAATTGCCCATGCAAATCACGTAAATTGAAACAAAGATGAGGTGTATGCGAGAAGCTCCTTGCTTCTAAGACAGAAGAGGCGTTGACACAAGCCGTGTTATTAACTGCCGTTCAGACAAAAGGTGTTTTGTAAATCCAAGGCACAGTCTTGTCATTTCCTATTATTATCACTATATGTTGTTGAATTTGTTAAATTATGTTGACTGTTGGTCTGATGTTTCTACAGGAAATGATAGTAGTTACCAGCCTCTAGGGATAAAAGAAGTATCAGCTACCTGTCTTACTTCCTAGTCCACATGGAGAAAGAATGACTTATTTAAATATAGTGAAAGTCCGCCAAGAATGTTTTCTTACTTCCTTGGGAATGAGGAGTAGGGAAAAATATGAACCAAAGGTGAAAATTGGAAGGAGGTGGATTTTAGGACAATATAAGGGAATATTTTAAAGTATTAAATCTGCTTATAAATAGATAGGGCTCCTTCAGTAGGGAGTGAATTTCTTATCAATGGAGATATTCAAATTTAATAATAATATGTTAGGGAAATTGTGCAAGGGATTTATATATTAGCTAATTGGGATAGTTTCTAAGGTCCTACTCAACTCTGAGTTTTGTTTTGTTACAATATTTCAAAGTAGTTGTTTGGAGGGAAGGGATCAGATTTTTACAAAGGTTTAAGAGATGATGAATATGAACTGTTCAAGAATCTCAGAACCATGACACATTTTCCCTTTGTAAAAACAGTTTTTATTTTGAAATAATTACAGATTCACAGAAATTGCTAGACTAGTAAAGGAAGTCTTATGTACTCTTCACCCAGTTTCCCCCAATGATTACATCTTCCAAAACTGTAGTACCTATCACAACCAGGAAATTAATCTGGCACTTTTAATAAAACATTTCACTTCTTTTAGAGAGTCTGAGATCTCCAGAAAATGCCTTCTTCATTTTTTCATGCACATAAGGTGAAATCCTATGCATGCGTGGAAACTGTGGTGGGGCTCAGTGTGTGTAAGAGGGATGGTAGGAGAAACAAACTTGTCACCTGAAATGCTCTACATTTTCCCACCAATGTCTTTTTATTTCAGCCTCATAATAACCCAGGTATAATGAATTTCAGTGACTTGGCCATTATCACAAAGCTAGTAAGTGAGGTTGCAGAGCAGGAAGCTCAAACCCAGGTCTGGTTGACTGCATGTCCCAGATTTTGTGGAGGCACTTCTGTATCTGCTGATTTGTAAATGGCATGATGGTTAACAGGCTTCTTCAGACAGATCTTGGGTGTTAAGTTGGAAATGGGAAACTATCCTCCTCCCCCATCAAATTGATTGTAGGTAGTGGTAAAAATTTAAATCTAGGATTCCAAGAAAGCATTTTAAAAATGTGCCCTTTTTTATTGTAAAAACTAATGGTGCCTGGGTGCAGAAGGGACCTCACTCTATATAGTGGTAGGTTATATTGGGTTATGCCTATTTTAGAAGAAAAGACATTATATATACATAGTACTACAATACAATATGTAATACAACCAGGAAATCGACATGGATATGATCCATTGATCTTATTTAGATTTCATTAGTTTTACATGTACTTATTTATATGTGTTTGTATGTATTTAGTTCTGTGTAATTTTATCACATACGTAATTTTATCACATATTCTTGTGACCACCACCCAAATCTAGTTACAGAACAGCTCCATCACCACAAGGATCTCCTGTGCTACCATTTTATAGCCACAGCCCCCTCTCCTCCTCTCCCTCCCTACCACTGCTCCATTCTCTGTCTCCATAATTTTGTCATTTCAAGAATATTATACGAATTGAATCATACAGTATGTGACCTTTGAAACTAGCTTTTTCACTCAGCACAATTCTCTGGAGATTCATCTGAGTTGTTTTGTGTATCAATAGTTTGTTCTTTTTTTTTTCTTTTTGCTGAGTAGCATTCCATGGTATGCATTACCACAGTTTGTTTAACCATTCATCTATTTAAGGATATCTGGATTATTTCCAATTTTTGTCTATTACAATTAAAGCTGCTAAAAACATTCATGTACAGGCTTATATGTGAAATGTAAGCCTTCATTTCTTGCAGATAAATGCCCAGGAGTGAAAATTCTTCATCATATCACAGTTGCATGTTTAGTTTTGTAAGACTGTCATACTGTTTTATAGAGTGGCCATACCATTTGCATTAACAGTCTTATATTGAGTGGTCATTTATTTTATGCTAACCATGTTCCAGGTCCTGTGGTAAGTACTTAACGTGCATCTCTCATTTAATTCCCCCAAATACCCCATTTTAACATATGAGGAAATTGAGGCCCAGAGAGGTTAAGTAATGTTTTCAAGGTCACACAACTGGGAAGTGGCAGAGCTGGACTTGACTTCAGGCTAATCTGATTGCAAAGCCTATCTGTACTCTTAACAGTGACACTTATCTTACCTACTTCTTGGGAAAATGGCTCCAAGTAAAGCAGGTAGCAAATTGTTCAGTTTGTCACACAGCAAGTTAATAATACAACATATTCCTTGGAAGGTATTTGCTTGACAGTCAGGCTTGAAAACTCTTATTTTGACAACCCAGAGAACAGCTGGAGAAACAGGTTCTAAGTGTGTAGGAACATGCTGATTTTGCTTTGGTTGAGTAGGAATGGATACTCCTAGTGTCTGGTTGTGGTAGGGATGGGAAGCACAGTAGACATATAATCAGAACACCCAAGCTCACATTCTGGATTTCTTACTTACTATATGTGTAACCTTGAGCAAGTCATTTAACCTCACTGAGACTCAGCTATGCCCTCATCTATTTAATGGGGCTGAAACCCCTTCCTCACAAGAATTTGCATGAAGATTAGATGAGCCAGAGGATGTGAATGCACTTTATAAGGTCTAAAGCACTATATAATTGTAAAGTGTTATTAGTGTTATTATCAGAAATGACTGTAGCAGAATTGCAGATATAATGTGCAGGGCAACTTGGATGTGCAGAGAAAATCAACATGTATAATTTTGCCTATATCTAATCAGTCCTTTCTTTTGTGCCTACCCACCCACATGGGAAGGGTGGGTACCAAAAGCATAAATATTCAACTTGATTTAAAACTTAGTCTGATCTGGTGGTTTAAACCAGGGATTGGCAAACTTTTCTGTAGAGGACTAGATAATAAATATTTTTGGCTTTGTGAGTCTTATGTGTCTGTCGCAAGTAGTCAACTCTGAGAAGGAAAGCAGCTATAGACAGTATGTCAGTGAATAAATAGGAGTATCTAAATTCCAATAAAACTCTGTTTGCAAAAACAGGTGGCAGAGTTGACCCATGGGCCCATAGTTTTCCAACTTCCAATTTAAGTAATTCCTTTAGATAGTGTCCAGTTTCTCTCGAATAAAAATGCTATGTCAGATAACATTGCCCTACTTTCTAAAAGATGGTGTCTAAATGTATGAGGAGAGAGCTTGTGGAACCCCTTTGTGTTAAGGAACAGATGGGGGTTCGTGGGTCCATACAGCCTTTGTGCTGTGCTCTGGTTCTGGTGGCTGACTGATGTTTCTTGCCCACTGTTCACTGCTTGCTCTACTGGCATTTACAGTTGAAGGGTACAGTTTTACCAATTATAATTTGACTTCCTTTTCTCGGTTTGTCCAGAGCCTGGAAACGGGCCCTGGTTGCCTCTGCTTCCTCTCCACCCACATTTTTTATAGGCTACAAGTCCCTGCCAGGTCCTCCGTTTAGCCCACTGGCTGGTCCCAGAGTGGGCTCATTTCTTCACTACAGTAGTTCTCTTGACAGACCCAGTGTCTCTCATCTCAGCATCCATTCTTCATGGAAACCAAGGGCAGTCAGGAAAACTAAACTTCAGGGGTCTCTCTTCCTTGTTAAAGAGACTTCGACGTAGCTGGCCTAGACTGGAAGTTATAGGGAAGTCTGTGAGGTGGCCTCCTCTCATAGTTTCAGCTGGGAAGTATGTTACCCTTACTTGTCTTACTGTGATTCTTCCTGTAAATTCATCTCTCTTTACTGCCTTTCTCCCTCCCTTCTTCCTTTGACAGTTTCTTAGGACTAGGATGGGGGAAACTTTCTTTTACCTCCACTAGATTGTATCTTGCTTCTACCATAGAATTGGCCTAGCTGTCACAGGGAAATGGATTATCTTGAGGGGACACTCTATGATCTGGATCTTTAAAACTTAATCCTTGATTTACTAAAGGAGGAAATAAAGGAATTTCGATATATATGTATTTTTGCATGTATGTATGTATGCATGCATATGTACACATATAAAAATTGTATGTAATTTTATGTTAAAAATTATATATATGTGTATATATATATATATATACACATATATATAATTCCTAGCAAGAAATGGAAGAGTAGGGACATTTCAGCAGTAGTAAAAATCTTATTAGTTATGCTATTGTTACTGTTGTAAGACGAAAGCCTGGCTTACTGTCCTGCATGATCCTGTTTTGTATGTCAGGAGCGAATATTGCCCCGTCTTTCTCTTTTCATTTCTTCTCCTTCTGTCATAAATGCTAATGTCTCTGCCATCTACTCCCACCCCCTCCCCAAATGATTGCCTCAGGCAGACTAGGGTGTAAGTTAAGCATTCAAAGAGGCAGAAGAGAAAAGCACAATAATACTTTCCAAGGTATTTCCTCTTTTAAGTGATTTTTTTTACCTCTTGGCAGCATTGATTTGACTATGAGTGGCAGTAAAATATAGTGATCACAAGGATAGGCTACAGAGTCATAACTATCTGGTTGTAAGTCTCAATTCCATGCCTAGAAGTTAAACAACTTCTCAAGGCCTTAGTTTCCAAAACTGTAAACTGCAGATAATAGTACTTAGTGAAGGTGAAATGAGATGGAACATGTAAAGTGCTTTGCAACAGCATATGTAATCAATAAGTGGTAGCTATTTATTTTATTGTTTGCAGCAACAGTATACCAACTGAACAAATGAACTTGATTCGCTGAGTCACTATCTCAAGCTCTGATCTTGGCATATCAACACAAGTTCATTTCTTCTAGGAGAAATGTAGAAGTTGTGCAAGTCCCAAGCTGCATGTAAGTCTTGAGATAGTAGGGAGAAATCAGAAAAACAGGTTCTCTAATTCCTTTTCTTCTTTCAAAAACTCACACTCTCTGCCAGGAGGATAGAAAGGGCAAACTGGATGTAGGAAAGAAAGGAAGAGGAGGCACTACAGAATGGCTTTTCCTTGGAAATCAATCCAGAGCACAGTTACACTCTTCTCCCACAACACCTTCCCCACATCCTGGTACCACAACAATTAGAGAAGACAACTGTGATTTTTGTTCAAAATCGAAACAAATTGGAGGCTGCAGCCCACCTGAAGTCCAGGCAGCATAGTTGCACATGGCTATTCCATGGAAATACATGAATGTGGTGGTGGGGAAGACAAGTGAAGGGAATGTTTAATGTTGGTCTACAAAGAACTGTTTGCCTAGGGAGAGGTTTGAGGCGTGTCATGAAAGGAGAAATCATACTGATTTAGTCTGCTGCATTACTTGCTTATCTTCAAATGTGAAGGCATAATCAGCTTTAGAAGATTGGGCTCTGTTGAAAGTTTGTTACTTATGTACTGCTTGGCTTCTGTCTTTGATACTGAGCACTGTTTCACAATAGGCAAAAAATAGTGTCTGCGTTTTTTTCTTCTTACATCCAACACCCTATGTTCATTAAAATTGTCTCTGTACCCTGTGAAGTAAGGCTCATCTCTCTTGTTCCCTGCAGTAGAGGAAGAGAGTAAGAGCTGGAAGAAAGGGAAGGTGAAGTGTCAACGCCTAGGGTGTCCCAGTGTGACCATGAGCAGAGGCCAACTATGGATCACGCAAGGTAATAAGGAAAACTCCAGAGTGTGTGGATGGCTCGCAAGCCATGCTGACAGCGGGCTGTCTTCTCACAGCTCTATTTATTTATAGCTCCCCCCCAACCCAAATGCTACAGAACAACAAGTATTCTGACAAGTTGGAATGCTAATACATTATGCAAAAAACAAATTAATAAAAACCCACTCCAAAATGTCTATCTTCCCTCAATAATTAGGTACGAAATGGAAGAATAGGGGTTCTTTTTCACATTGAATTAGATTTAGGAATCAGGAGGGCAGGAAGGGATAAAACATATACCTTTTTGACCTGATCAGCAGGATAGGAGGGATTCAGTTAGAATTAGAGGCTCCAGCCAACTTTTGTTATTTATACAAGTCTGTTCTCCTGGTCAGGACCTTTGTGTCCTCTAATTCCTGTTGTTGGGTGGTCCTCGAGACCAGCTCTTTGCATCATTGTCTTTAAATTTAGGGGCTGCTGTATGTTCTAGTCAACAACACAGCAACTGTGTCCTGGCTCTTTAAACATGGCCCTGATTGGTCTCTTTCCCTAATGATTTTTCATTTAGCAAAAGCTATTGGCTGTGTAGAAAGATGGGGGCTGTACTGGATACACAAGGGTATCTAATAATTAGGGACAGCTGCTTTCAGGTAAATGCAGTTTGCAGATGGCAAAAGAATACCAGATTATGCTAATTTCCCCCAAATACCTTTTTTTAAAAGCTTGTAGCAGAACAGAGTCTTCTGGTGTGTTTCTGAAACGATGATAATGCAAAAAGTAATGAGAGTCATGGGTCTGGCTGGTGTCATTCTCCTCATGTCTCCGCACTCCCCTGCTGTAACTGCACTCCTGGAAGATTTTGAAGGATAGCTTAAAAGACAAAACACACCTAAGTGAATGAGGCCATCTGCTTGTTTATTCTTGTTCCTGTTAACTAGCAGCGTGTTTTATGAGCTTCTGACACAATACGTGGTGTAGCACCCAAAATGATGCCCACCTGGTAGAGTGTGAGGTGTATTTTTCAGTTATCTCTTCCTGTGACTTCACCCTGGCACAAAGGAGGGGTCTCTGGACAGTCCTAAGGGCTGAGTTCTAATCTTAGCTTAGTCACTTAACCTGCATGACCAAGGGCAAAGCAGTCTCGCGATTTCTATTTATTCGTCTTTCAAGTGCGGCAAGGTGAGTTCACAGAGGCACAATGAGGACACAGTTAACACAAGTGCTTCCAAGAAATGTGTAAATCGTTATACAAAAGCATCACATAACTTAATTATTTTTCAGTGCCTTATTCAGTGCTGGGGATAGTTTCTTTACTAAACAAATCCCTGTTTACATTAGCAAAAATCCTAAATGTCATTTGCAGGAACAAATTATTTGCTGACCCCTCCATTTGTTTGCTAGCCCTGACCGTGTTGCCTGAACTATATGAAGTGCCACTTTCCTCTAGATTTTCTTGTAAGCAGCATTCTTGTCTCTTTCCTATGTGTTCTGTCTTTTTTTTTTTTTTACCTTTAGAATAATGCTTCTCAGAGTGCAGTCCTTATGCCCTGTGCACCATAATCACTTGTTCAAGTGCACACTCCTGGGCCAGTGCCCCAAGATTCACATCAAGGTCTCACGAGGATCCCTGCAATCAAAATTTTCACACTAACATCTCAGAACTACAGCATTAAGCTGGCCTAGGGCAGAGGTGAACTGGTAAACTCATCATCTTTCCCTTTATCTGTCAGAGTCTGAAGATTGGTGTCCAGCAAACCTGGACAGGCCAACTAGTACATGTTATTCCATATTTCTCTGCCTCATTTCTCACCACAAGTACGGGATACCACATTTTGTGCAAACTCGCATAGTTGTAGGAGAGGAATGGTGTTTTGCCAATGGGTTTCAGCCCTGGGCAAGTTCACTGTGGATTCAGTGTGACCAAAAAAATTGACAGCAAAATGTTCTTGGGGTGAAAGGGTTATACCCAACTTTAGTTCCACGGTAGCAGGTCAATCACTAGAATCCCGTTCACTCCGAGCGAGTCTGCATGCAGCAAGCTGGTCTCTGCCTCTGGGCCTCTCTGCCCACACGGCTGTCCTCTGGGCCTCTCTGCCCGCACAGCCAGCCTCTGGGCCTCTGTCCTTGGTGCTGCCACAACTCCAGCCTCTGCTCTCCTGCAGCTGTGCTACTGTGTCGCTCAGAGCACTGGGCAGGGTTCTTTATATAGAGTCAATAATGATGCAATCCCCACACATGTGTAGTGAGCTAGCCAACCAGGGCCAGGTGAGAATCCTGGTCACAGGAACCTTCATTTTATCCACAAATGGGTATAGTCCTTTTCCTCAGATTTGCACATGCAAACAGAAGCTCTATTTTTCTTTCTTCCTCAGTACCCTGGGAGCCATTTCTGATCTAAGGAGTCAGAGTTGGAGTCAGGTACACGTGCATAAGCAAGCTTCCAAGCCAACCTCTTCACCACAGCTCCCATAGCAGTAGTTCTCAAACCGTAGCCCCCAGACCAGCAGCATCAGTGTCACCTGGGAATTTGTTAGAAATGAGAACTCTCAGGATCCCCGCTGAAGTTTGAGAACCACTGTCCTTAAACATTCTCTACCCCTAAACTGTTTTCTGTCTAAACCTTCAGACAGCCGCAGCAGTCAGCCAGGAGTTGATATGAGCAGGAAAATATGGGCATGGCGATGTGGAATGAATTACTTACTTGCAAAGGTTTCGTTTAGGGTATTTGTGCTTGTACTAGATCAGATCTGTAAATAGCAACGCTCTTGAAAGGGGCTATATATACTATACACACATGATTATAACAATCATATACACATGTGTGTATATGTGTATATGTATGTATATGTGCATGCACATGTATATAATTATACATGTAATATAATTAAAATAATCCCTAGAGAAGGAGAGACATTAGCAATAAAAATCTGAGCAATAGCAATTGATAAAAAATGCAGGCAAGTGAACAAACTTGAAATAGACACCAATCAGCAGGTCCAGATGATATGCATTCTGGGGTCTTGAGGGAATTCACTAATGATTTCACTAAGCCACTGACAACTGGAAAACCTGACAAAACTCACTTGGGTATGCACCACATTTTGCCTTGTCAGCATTCAGCATAATGGTGGTATTCTGGCAGGTGCCTTCACTAGGCCCTCGCTGCCATGCCCCTCCCACCAAGGAAATAAAAGACTCCATTTCTAGGTGTAGAAGGTATCAGACTTAAGGAAATATACTCTTAAAAAAAAAGTCTTTTTTTATAAAGGGATGCTCCTCAGCTCTGCATGCAGTAATTCAAGCACCTGGTGGGTAACACGTGACAAACGTGCCCCCCCATCCCCCCTGCCCCCAACCAAGGCCTACCCAGGGCAGCTGGGCTTATGTGGCCTTCAGCTGCTTGTACTGAGAGGTATGGGTTTACAGTCTGGCAGTAGGACTGGAGAGAGAAAGCTAAGAGCTTTTCCACAGAAAGGGAGTTGGAGATCAAAGCAACTTCCATTCTGATGATGCTTTCTCCTCTTGCAAGGTTTGGAGGCTAAAAATGGAGAGGCTGAAGTAGCTGAACAGATATTTGGCTGGAGGTATGAGCTCCTTTGGGATGAATGAAAGCCTCTGGTTCCTGCTGCTCTGGAGCCCAAGGGGCAGGCTGGGTCAGCCACTTGGTCAGACCTAAGGCTTGTGAAGCCAAGACACGAGTTGGGACCATTCCTTCTACAAATCAGCTAGTGTCCCCCAATACAGTAACAGGCCACACTCCTGACTGTAGCCTTGTGCTGATCCTTATTGCCAGTCAGTCACTTCTGAAGTTATGGGAACAAGGGTAGATGCTTCTGTGCAATCCCATCCTGGGGAAGAAGAACTCCAAATGCATTTTCTTATTGGACAGTACAGATGTTTTGTGGTGATGAATGATTATAGGGGATTTTGAGTAGAGATTTGGTGTGCTAATGTTCTTTTCCTGGATAGGTTTACATACTCTTAAGCTAGCTTTTCTCACCTCTCAGTGAGATCTGGGCCTGTTTCTCAGCTCATTATGATGTGCTGCTTCAACCTCTTACATAACTTCATGGACCCTTGCCAAAGAAAGGGGAAACAGAGCCATGTATATTTAAATAGTCAAATGTCAGAGGTGGTGAGTATTAGTGGAAATTCGATTACTGATCTAGGAAGTAGGGGGCCTTGTTTATTATCCTAGGACTATCATTATCTAGCTTGATCATGTGTAATGTGTAGGCATTGGATCACATGACCTCTAATATCCACTTCTATCTCTAATATTCTGTGATTTGGGCATAATAGGTCCTTAACATACATGATTTTATCATTTGTTGTCTTGACTCTTTAAGGATACCACTTCAGGTCCATGGTGGATAAGTTTGTCATTTTGCTAAGGCATGAAACTGAATTTCCTAGTCAAGGCTGGAGTGTATCACCTAGCTAGTGAGTGAGCTTAACCAACTGCTTATCTATCACCTCCTTGTCAACAGGGTTCTGTTTTTCTTTACTTATTAGAAACAGTATCATGAAGGAAATTATATGAAATGGTGAGTTTGGAAACAATCCTTGTTTATGTCAAGGGCCTATTTTACAGCACACGTGAAACTGAAAGTCAGTGCATATGACAGCCAGTTTGATCCTATATTCTTTGTACCTCAATTTTCTCATCTGTACAATAGCAATGCACTGATCACAGGTTTATTTCTCTCTCATGCAAGGCAGATGTGGAGAAGAAAGACATGGAGACAGCATGCCAGCTCTTACCTACTTCAGCCTCTCAGTGACATCACTTCTGCTCAGAGTTCATCGGCTGTAACAGTCACAAGGTCTGACCCTAACTGCAAAGGAGGCTGGGAAATGTAAGGGACTACGTGCAGTATTTAGTGGGCACTAATAGTCCCTGCCACAAGGGTAACTCTTTTCCTCTAATAGTATATAGGTATGTTAACAACAACACCTACTACTATTTATTTTGAGCCAGACACTTTGCTAAGTAAGTGCTGTATGCACATTATCTCATTTAACTCTCATGACTCTGTAAGGTAGGTACTATTAGAATCACATGTCACAAATGAGAAACTAAGGCACAGAGGGATGAAAAAGCTAGCCCAAGATCACATACCTAGTAAGTATCTGAACCCAAGTTAACATAGAACTACATATGGAATGTAGCAAAACTCTCCTTCCAGGAAACCAGCTGTCTGTCCCATTGCCTTTGGTAATAGTACATAGTACCTAGGCCTGCTCCTGGGTTAGGATTTTCAATAGGATTACATTGCCAGAGGGTTTGTTTTGGATTTTTTTCAGGGTGTTTTGGGTTGTCACATGATGGTACTGGGTGAAAGGAAGGATGAGGGATGTTAGATGCTCTGCAATGAGGAGGACATTTTCACACAATGAAAAATTGTCCTGCTCACATTCCACAAGACTTTTGAATGTCAGTCAAGGTGTTCAGATAGCTGTAAGACATATTTAAAGTTATCCAAACCTAGAACCCCAGTCTGTTTTACTTGTAAACACAAAATATGTTTTGCACAGTTTTAGTATATGCTACATTTTTCTAGGAATGTAATTGTTTATTGAACAAAGATTTTACTTGTTTTATTTAGAACCTCAGTAATAATAATAGCTAACATTTATCCAGCTTACTATATGCTAGGTACTGTTATAAGGATGTTATATATATTAAGTTATTTAATCCTCACAACACCCTAAAAAGCACATACTATTATTATTTCCATTTTAGAGAAGAATAAACTGAGGCATAGAGAAATTAAATAACTTGCTCAAGGGCACACAGCTTTAGCAAGTTGCAGTCACCATTTTGGAAAACTGTGTTATTGATGGGCAAATGCTTTGTATGGTATTTACCTTGATTTTTTAGCATTTCTGGTATGTGTCACTTTTTCCCATACATCCAAGTATCTCTTTTGTATCATACTCCTTTTCCCTGAACAACTTCCTTTAACATTTTTTGTACTACAGGTTACTTGGCAATGAATTCTCTCTGCTCTTGTCTGAAAACGCCTTTATTTGTCCTTCATTTTTGAAAGTTATTTTCACTGGGTATAGACTTATGGATTGACATCTTTCTTTCAGTACTTTAAAGATGTCACTCCATTGTCTTCTGGTTTGCATACTACTTGTAGTGTTTGAGCCACTAATACAACACTCCCAGATCAACCTGCATATTCAGCTGTCACATTCACAGTAGACCTATGATCCCTTCATATGTCTCCTAGTATAGTCAGATCAAAACATTTACATATTAAGATACATATTATTTTACTATTAATTACTGTCACTTTCTCCTTTATATTACAGTTAGAGCATCACATTTTTTTCAAATTATGTGGCTAAGAAATTTATATTATCTATGAATTTCATTTTGGAGTATTAAAATGAACATTACCCATATTAGAAAACAACAATGTTGGGTCTGATAGGGTGAAAATCATTGCCCTAGACAAAACTGTTAACTTGGAAAATTGATTTTCAGTTGTCACTCCCCTGGTTGATCTCATCTGCTGAACTCTTATTAACCCTTATTAACAGTGGTCACTTTTGTATTGGCATTATGTTTTTGAATTTTCTACAGTGAACAAACATTACTTTTATAATCAGGAACTAATGAAAAAAGAAAGGCTTAAAATAAGGTGAAATAAATAAGATCAAAAACAAAGAATTTCCCCAAGTCTTCTTTGTAAGGCTTTGTAGGCAACAACCATTTTGGATAATTTATTTTGTATGAGGTATTAAGGGCCAATAATGACTTAATGTGCCATATTCAACCCCCCCCAATAAACAAACATTGTAAGACATTTGTGAGTGGATGATATTTTCAAGATTTAAGAATCTACTCAGAATTTCAGGCAGTGTGGGGGATATTCTAAGGTAGGTAATATTTTGGAAGCAGTATTAGTTATCTCCTGTTGCACAAGAAGTTTTCCCCAAATTTAGCAACTTAAAATAATAACCATTTACAGCCTCACGATATTTGAGGATCAGGAATTCGAGAGTGGTTGAGTTGCGTTGTTGTGGGTCTGGATCCCTCATGAGGTGTCAGTCAAGCTGTCATTCAGGCCTGCTGCCATCAGAAAGCTTGCCTGCAGTGAAGGGTATACTTCCAAGCTCACTCATGGGGCTGTGAGCAGGAGCCTTCAGTTCCTCACCATGTGGGCCTTTCCATAGTGCAGCTGATGACAGAGAGTGGGGGGGGAGAAAGAGAGAGAGAGAGAGAGAGAGAGAGTGAGTCAGCTTAGCTCAGATAGGGAGCAGTGTTCTGATAAAAATGGAATAGAGGATGAATAACATGTGATGTGGTTTGGAAGTGGGGAACTGGAGGTAAGTTCAGTATCTCGGGTCCTTCTTAGAGGGAATCACCATCCCTTAGGAGGCAGTGTGAGAGAAATGAGGGAGGCAAGCAGCAGATGCTGAAGGGCGCCAAATGGGAAGAGTCGTGAGTAAAGAAAGGTTAAGTGAGAGCCAAAGACAGCCTAATCCATTTTACAGTTTTCTGAAGACCTGGCAAATGTGTGTGTGTGTGTGTGTGTGTGTGTGTGTGTGTGTGTGTGTGTGTGTGTGTGTGTGTGTTTTCATTGAAAAAGAGAGCATTTTAGCCTTCTCTACTGCAGAATGCAGTGCAAATTGCCTTGTTTAAACAGTAATATTGGAAAGAAGTTTCTTTTCAACCTCAAAGCATGGACATTTCACACAGCTAAATGCTTGGCACTTCCTGCATGTGTTCTCCAAAGCTGTTCCTCTCTGTAGTTGGTGGTGAGTACCATGTGGGCGTTTCTTAAAGCACCCAATCATCTTATCTTCAATAAGAGCAGTTGTATGTACTCCCCAGAAGCATCTGCACTGGGAGCAAAAAGCATGATGGAATGGAAATTATTCATCATCTTATTAAGAGGGAGGGTTTTCCATATCCTTGCACATCTGCGTGGCTTCCCTTAGACTTTGTTTAGTGGCGCCTTGGCTATCAGGTGCTAAGGAAATTCCCATCTCCACACCAGCACAGGAGAGCGGCCCCTATCATCGCTGAGCACAAAACCCATGGACATTCAGGCTCTAGGATTACACACTAAATATAATGTGAGAAAAACACTCATTCTAAATGTAGATCCAAATTTGTCTCTCAGTTCCAATCCACTCTGTACTACTGCTTTAAAGCAATTTCTGACAGGAGGCCAGTCTAGAAAAACAATATTGAGTGAATAAACAAACCTCAAATCCCTCATTAAGCTATTAGCACTGTAAGAGAGCTCATTATTTTTCACCTTCCAATTATTGACTTTTTAAATTAGATAACATGCTCAGAGTTGAACCGTGCTCAGTACTTTCTGCAGAACTTCAAGCCAATTTTGCTTTATTAAAATTTTACCTTGGCCAGAAAGCTTGGAAAATCCAAAGTGCCTTTGAAGAAATTTTCACTCTATTGTGTGTTCTTTGCTAGGTTCACATAAGAAATAGTCACATCTTACGTGATAAACTTTTCCTGATATATTGCTGGCTAAAAAGTGGAGAGTATGAGGGAGAAAAAGGGCACAAAAATTCTCAATCATAATGTAAGTTGGTTATAGGGATGGTAGTACAGCATGGAGAATATAGCCAGTGATTCTGCATCATCTTCCTATGTTGACAGGTAGTAACCACACTTGTGGGGGTGAGGATTTTGTAAAATGGGTAACTGTTGAACCACTGTGTTGTATATTTTAAAGCAATATAAGATTGTATATCAATGATACTTCAGTAAAAAATGTTATTAAAAAAAGAAATAAAAAGTTATCAGAGCTCAAAACTACCTCTCCTTAATCTAGGGATCTCAAATTACATTTTACTCATTCGCCACCCTAAAATTAGATAGCAATGGGCAGTGCAAAATGTTCAAAGAATAGGTACAAATGAGTGTGGTTTACTTTTAGCCAGCAACCCAGGTGATTCTGATGCCAAGTTTGAGAAACCCTGACTATGTTTTCAAAATCTTGGTGTCTTGCCAATGGGTTTCAACCCTGGGCAAGTTTGCTATGGATTCAATGTGACCAAAGAAATTGACAGCAAAACGTTCTTGCGGTGAAAGGGTTATACCCAACTTTATTCTCACGGTGGCAGGTCAATCACTAAAATCCTGTTCACTCAGCGTGAGTCTGCATGCAGCAAGCTGGTCTCTGCCTCTGGGCCTCTCTGCCCCCACAGCTGTCCTCTGGGCCTCTCTGCACAGTCTTCCTGCACAGCCATTCTCTGGGCCTCTGTCCTCGGCACTGCCACCACTCCAGCCTCTGCTCTGCTCTCCTGCAGCCTTGCAGCCCTGCCACGGTGTTGCACCCAGAGCACTGGGCAGAGTTCTTTATATAGAGTCAACAGCAATGTATTGCCCACAGGTTGCAGTGAGCTAGTCAACCAAGGCCACGTGAGAATACTGGCCACAGGAACTCTCATTTTATCCACACTTGGGAAAGCCACTTCAGTGAATTTAATTAATGGAATGATGAAAATAGTAAATATTGATGGGAATGAATGCAATTTACTAAATGGAAAAGACATATTTAACCTTAAAGCATCTGTGCCAAAGTGTTTATATGCATATTAAATGAATCACAGGACCATGAATAGGTTATTAAGCTCAGATTCCTGATTCCAAGAATGTGAATGTTTAAATCATCAAAAGCAGATGATAATGATGATGATGATAATTATAACAATAATAGTTAATACGTGGCATCTTCCCTCATGGGACTTAACAGCAAAGCTAGGAATTCTGTAGCTGAGTGAATTGTATGTAGGATGAGAGTTACAAAGGGCAAGTACAGGGTGCTATGGGAAGTCTAGCATAGGATCCTAATTTCATTCAAGGGATATTGGGGAAGGTGTGCCTGAGGAAAGCATCTTAGCCTGAACCCTGAATAATAAGGGAGGATGACCAAAGGGAAGGGGAGAGGAGTGTTATGGGCAGAGGAAAGGGCATGGTGAAAAGTCCAGTATGGTTAGAGTGGAGGAAGGCGAAGGGTAGACACAGGGCTGCTAATATGTTCCCTGAGAATAATGACTGTCTTTCCAGCTCATTGAGCATCTCCATTCTCAGAATGCTCTTCCACGACAACGTGGCTGCCTCCTTTTCATCATTCAGAAGCCACCTCCAGTATCACCTCCGCAGCAAGGCCTTTCTTGACTACCTCAGCTATGTCTTTCAGTCACTTTATCATGTTCTTCACTCTACTTGTCAACACCTGCAACTATCTTTTTAGTTATATGTTTCCTTCTTTATTACCTGTCTTCCTTCACTGGACCATAGGCTCATTGAAGGTGCTGGCCTTGTCTCATTCACTACTATAGCTCCACTTCCTAGAATAGTGCTTGGCAGAGAAATATAATTAATATTTGTTAATTGATATTTGATTAGTGGTTGGCCACTTCTACTCATATTGGTTAAGTCAGGGTGCTGATGCCAGTGCCCCATGGCTTTGCATAGCTCCTCAAAGCTTCAGATATGACTAAAAAGCAAAGAGAAAAATAATGTCACCTGGAACTGAGTGATTTTTGTGATTAGAACTGTAGTTATGTACTTTTCAATTCAGAAAAGTCTATGGTAAACCAAAGACACATTGCAAACTCTAAACCATCAGTTGGAACAGTATTTTCATGACAATAGTGAAATATTTAAATTACCCTTTTTCATAAGATTTAGATTTGGCATGGCCCTTCAATGATATGGTGAGTTCTTATTCTTACTCTTGTGTAAGATGTTATCCTTGGTCTAAGTCCATTCTTCCTGTCTCTTTAGGGAGAGGGCCAGATGTTACAATAGAAAGCTCCTTCATTTATATTCAGTGACATTTCACCTACTATTTCCCAATATTTTTCCCAAGATCTATTCATAGGGGGGCATAGTTAGAATTTGTTATAAGTTGCTCTGCATAGAAGCCTGTTGGTTGCTCCCTCGAATCTGAAGCTCTTCTAAGTGATGACATTGGCGAATAATTACTAAGGATCTACCATGTATCCTACTCTCTTGCAGGTGCTAGGGCCAATACCTGAAAGAACATGAAAGAAAGAGGAGTTCATCTTTCAGAATACAATGAGTTAATGAGCCACAGGTAAAGTAAAGTAACCTTTTCTAAACTTGGGGGTCTATGCTGTGCATTCTAGGCTTGAGCACTTCTAAAGGACAGACATCTCTAAGGCCTCATGTCTGCCAGTTTTCTAAAATGGCCAGTTCAGCATTTTAATGCTTGTTACTGGTCCCTTCCTTCCTATGGTCTGGCATATCATCCTCCCTTCACTAGTGGCTTTTATTCTGGGTAACTGATCACAGTTGGACATTTTCAGAAAGACCAGGAAAACAGCTTTGCCCAGCCACCTGCCCTCAGTTTTCTCTCCTCATTTGTCTGAGGGCCATCATGCTCTTTTTCATTCTTACCTCTCGTGATCTGGGAATGTTCTCCTGTTACTTTTTATATCTCATATTATTTATTTTAACTCCTCCTTAGGACACTAGCCAGGTTTTCCCTTTTTTTGTGTGTGTGACTTTCCTTTTCCCCGTTCAGGTCACTGTATTGCTCTGAGTTTTAGCCAACCTGGCATCTGGTTACTTTTTAAAACAGCCCTGAAATCTGATATCGGATTGAAATACTTTGCTGTGTTGTGAATATTTTATGGCCTATTAAAACTATTAGCTAAATAACTTCTCCTATAGTCACCTAGGAGCTAGTTAGTACATGGAAATATCCTTTCTGTTTTCCTTATGAGCATTTTTTCTAGAGCCAATATTTTTTAAGAGGAATGAGACAAACTTACATAGTCCTGTCTTAGCTTGGGCTGCCATAACACATGCTATAGACTAGGTGGCTTAAACAACAGACATTTATTTCTCTCAGTTCTGAAGGCTGGATATCCAAGATTAGGGCACCTGCATGTCAGGTCCTGGCTTGCAGGTGGCTGCCTTCTCACTGGTTACTCACATGGTATTGTCATTAAAAATAAAGACTGTAGGTCCAAATTATCTTGGTTTGTTTTCCAGCTGGCACTTTCCAGCTGTGAACCTTTGGACAAATTACTCAATATCTTTGTGTCTCAGTGTCTTGCCAATGGGTTTCAGCCCCGGGCAAGTTCGCTATGGATTCACTGTGACCAAAGAAATCGACAGCAAAATGTTCTTGGGGTGAAAGGGTTTATTACCCGGCATGTTCTCCGGCAGTAGGTCGAGCACTAGCATCTCTGCCTCTGCCCAGAGCACTGGGCCGAGCTCTCTATATAGCGCAATAATAGCTTATTGCCCACAGGTGTCGAAGCGGCAGCCCAGCAACAGGCCAGTTACATCATCAGGTGGTTTAAGTTCAGTGAGGATCCTGGCCATAGGAACCCCAACTTCCCCACACTCAGTTTCTTTATGTATAAAATGGATATAATAAAAGCATTTATCTTATAGGTTGTTGTGGTTGTTAAATGAGTAAACATGAATTTCTTGGTACAATATCTGGCACGTAGTAATTGCTCAATAATTGTTGCCATCATTAATATAACCACTGTAATAGTTAATGTGGTCTGTGCTCTTATCTTCATATTGAGTCTGGTTCTGTTGTTGACTTAGAAGTTATCATCTTCTTTCTCGCACTCCCCAAATCTTAACCGAGCAGCAGGGATTGGAATGGAACTTGTCTCATCCCTTCTTGCAAGGGAGCCTGTGTGGGCCTGGCTAGGGTTCTAGTCAAGTAAGGAAGAGCTTTGAAGGAGTTTCAGAGTCTGGAACTGGACTCAGTGTGGCAAGTCAGAGGACATCAGTACTATGGTCTGAATGTTTGTGTTCCCCCTCCCCCAAATTCATATGTTGAAATCTTAATGCCCAATGTGATGGTGTTAGGAACTGCAGCCTTTGGGAGGTGATTAGGTCACGAGGGCAAAGCCCTTACAAATGAGATCAGTGCCCTTATAAAAGAGGCCCCAGAGAACTAGCTTATCCCTTTCACCGTGTGAGGATACAAGTTTGTGATCTGAAAGAAGGTCTCCACTAAACCGATTCTGGTACCCTGGTCTCAGACTGCCAGCTGCCAGCACTGTGAATGATGCATTTCTGTGGTTTCATGGGTCACATCCATGCTCACCAGAGCAAGTGTAGTTACCATCTGTTGTTCATCTGAAGCCAATATAATGTTTTATATAAAGTATGTTTCATTAAAATGGTTATAAAAAGTTTCTGTTGTTTATACACCACCTCGTCTATGGTATTTTGTTATAGCAGCCCAAATGGTCCAAGACACCCAGGGAGGTCAGAAGTAGAAATAGTCAGAGAATGTCTTAAATCAAAGCTTGGGAAGCACAATTCTATCTTCTGGGGTCAAGTGGAGTCCCATAAATGAAAGACAAAGCCAATAGGATTAAAAGCTGATTGACACTGGAAAGCAGCTAATCGTAGGAGCTCAAGATGGGACCTGAAGGCAGAGGGGATTCCAGAATCATTTCTGTGAGTGAGGGTGAAGAGCTTAAGCTAATTTTTATTAACTGGCTTCCTGAGTGAGCTGGCCTGGTTCAAAGGCCCAGGATGAAGGTGAAGAGAAGCAGATGTTGAGTTCCTTCAAGGTTGGGGCTAGTTGAAGCAGTGGCCATCTTCACTTATATTCTGGTACTACTAATTGTCAGGCATTAATGGCATTAAATCCAAACCCAAGACTCCTTGAATAAGCAGGCATTGGCCATTTGAAGATCGCCCTTCCTGTGGAATTCAGAATTCTACATTTCTTGAGATCTGCTTGTGTCAAAATATATGTGGCTTGAGACCATTATTTTCCAGGGATAGGTATCTGTGCTAACATTTCTAACTAATGTCTCATTCAACTTGTTGGGAAGTGAACTTGCATTTTAAATTCTTAAAAATAAAAGCATGGAGGTCCCTTTTCCCCTATTCAATTAGCAAAAATTAATAAATCTTTCATTAGAAGTAGAGGCTTATCTTTGTTTAAGGAAACTAAATACTAAAATATTCTTTGTAAAATAAAGCACTTATGGGGATTGGGGGGATGACAAACCAAACTAAAGACAACCCGCCCCCTCAGAGAAATTTTGCACATGGACATCACTAATAAACTGCTTCTGTCAAGGAAAGAGCCTAGGGAAGGGAGTGGGTTTCCAAAGAGGCTGCTCTTCAGACTTCCTACTTCCACTGTTACTTCTCCCAGGAACTCATCTCTCAACATTGTTCCTCAGCATGGCCTGTGATCAGTAAATCAGTCAAATCACAGTATTTCTTTACTGCAGCTTATAGTGTTTCAAAGTACACCCTACATACAAGTTGGTGAGATACAGTGCATGGATCTCATTACTTAAACAATTCTGATGTCACTCAAACTCACTAGTAGTTAAGTTGGGTGACTCACTCCTAGAGCTCTCCCAGTCGTCACTTGGCAATTTCTCCCTTACTTTTATCCTGAGCCAAGCTTACAGCTCTTTCCTTCCCAGCTGCTGTTGACTCTGATGAAGCAAGCTGTGTTTTTGCTCCACCCCGTAGTGCAAGATAAAACCTGCTCTCTGTAGAAGCATCCAAACTCCAGCTGAGTAAATCTTCCTTAGTGCCTTACTCCTGGGGACTTTCCATGCTAGGCCCCTATTCCTGGGCACATGTAGTCCAGTGAGCTGTTCTTCTACTGCTGCCATTCAGGCTTTCACACCAGTCCCAAAGGTAGTTTCCTGGGACCTTTTGTAGTAGCTGTTCACTCATTTTCTTATTCTTTCTCTCCTTTATAATCTTACAGCTTTCATATGGCTTTCTAGCATCAACATGCTCTTTTGAGTAACACATGTTCAGGCAGAGGGTCACATTTGGGTAAATAATATGGTTAGTGGTTATGAGATCAGGGTGTAAAGTTAAAGCATTAATTCATTTATTCAACAAATACCTTTTTATGGAGAACTATAACTAATTTTTATATTTTTATGGCAGTTTATTTAACAATTAGGTTATTTTATAGTTTTTATTTTGAGTTAATTGTAGATTCAGGTGCAATTGCAAGAAGTAATATACAGAGATCCCATGTACCCTTTAACCCTCTTTTCCTCAATGGTATCTTGTGAAATTATAGTAGAGTCTCACAACCAGGATACTGATGTTGATTCCATCAAGATAAAGAGCAGGATACTGATGTTGATTCCATCAAGATAAAGAGCAGTTTCATCACCATAAGGATCCTTCATGTTACCCTTTTCTAGTCACACCCATCTCCCTGTGGAGATATTGGCCCTTTAATAGCCACACAACTTCCTGTCCCTGATCCTGGCTACCATGGATTTCTCCCGATGTCTATAATTTTGTCATTTCAAGTATGTTATGCAAATTTAATCATACAGTGTATGTAACCTTCTGGTGTTGATTTTTTTCTCTCAGTGTAATTTCCTGGAAATTTATCCTGGTTGTTCTGTGTATCACTAGTTTTTCCCTTTTTATTGCTGAGTAGTATTCCACGGTATGAATGCATCACAGCTTGTTCAACCATTCACTTGTTGAAGGACATTTAGGTTGTTCCCACTTCTTTGTTATTATAAATAAAGTCACTGTTATGGGCTGGATTGTGTTTCCCCAAACTTCATGTGTTGAAGTCCCAACCCCGCAGTAGCTCAGAATGTAACTATGTTTGGAGATAAGGTCTTTAATGAGGCAATTAAGTAAAAATGAGGCTGTTAGGGTAGGAACCTAACCCAATTATGTGTGTGGTGTCTTAATAATGAAAAAACACCAGGGGCATGTGTGCATAGAGGGATGAGAGACAACCATGTGAAGAGACAGCAAGAGGGTGTCTATCAGAAAGCCATGAGGAGAGACCTCAGAGGAAACCAACCCTGCTGACACCTAGACTTTGTACTTCTAGCCCTCCAGAATTGTGAGAAAATAAATTTCCATTGTTTAAGCCACCTTGGCTGTGGTATTTTGCTATGGCAGCTCAAACAAATTTATACAGTTGCTGTGAACATTTGTGTACAGGTTTTTGTGTAAATGGAACTGTCATTTTCTCGGATAAATTTCCCAAGAGTGTTATTACTGGCTGATATCAGAGTTGCATGTTTAGTTTCATAAGAAAGTGCCAAACTGTTTCTAGAGTGGCTTACTGTTTTACATGCTCAGAAGCTGCTGAAGAAAAATTTGAAGCTAACACAGGCTGGTTCATGAGGTTTAAGAAAAGCCATCTCCATAACAAGGTAAAGCTGGTGCTGATATAAAAGTTGAAGTAAGTTATCCAGAAGATCTAGATAAGATCATTGGTGAAGCTGGCTACTCTAAACAAGAGATTTTCAGTGTAGATGATAAAACCTTCTATTGGAAGAAGATGACATCTAGGGCTTTCATAGCTAGAGAGGAGAAGTCAATACCTGGCTTCAGAGGACAGACTGGCTCTGTTGTTAGGGATAATGCAGCTGGTGACTTTAAGTTGAAGTCAGTGCTCATTTACCATTCTGTAAGTCCTACAGCCCTTAAGAATTATGCTAAAGCTATTCTGTCTTTGCTTTATGAATTGAACAACAAAGCCTGGATGACAGCACATCTGTTTACAACATGCTTAACTGAATATTTTGAGCCCACTGTTGAGACCCACTGCTTAGAAAAAAAGATTCTTTTCAAAGTATGACTGCACACTGACAATGCACCTGGTGTCCCAAGAACTCTGATGGAGATGGACAATGGGATCAATGTTGTTTTCATGCCTGCTAACACAACATCCATTCTGTAGCCCATGGATCAAGGAGTCATTTCAACTTTGAAGTCTTATTATTTAAGAAATACATTCTGTAAGGATTTAGGAGTCATAGACAGTGATTCCTCTGATGGATCTGGGCAAAAGTCATTGAAAACCTTCTGGAAGGGATTCACCATTCTAGATGCCGTTAAGAATGTTCATGATTCATGGGAAGAAGAACAAAATATCAACATTAACAAGAGTTTGGAAGAAGTGGATTCCAACCCTCATGGATGACTTAAGGGGCTTAACACTTCACTGGAGGAAGTAACTATGGATGTGGTAGAAATAGCAAGAGAACTAGAATTATAAGTGGAGTCTGAAGATGTGACCGAATCACTGCAGTCTCATGATAACACTTTTAATGGATGAGGAACTGCTTCTTATGCATGAGCAAAGAAATGGTTTTGGGTGGTGGAATCTACTCCTGGTGAAGATGCTGTGAAGATCATTGAAATGACAACCAAGGATTTAGAATATTACATAAACTTAGTTGATAAAGCAGAGGCAGGGTCCAACAGGATTGATTCTAATTTTGAAAGAAGTTCTGCTGTGGGTAAGATGCTATCAAACAGCATCACATACTACAGAGAAATCATTCATGAAAGGACGAGTCCATTGATGTGGCAAAGTTCATTGGTGTCTTAAGGAATTGCCATCACTGTCCCAACCGTCAGCAACCACCACCCTGATCCGTCAGTTAATGGACCACAGTATAGTATAAACATAACTTTTTTATGGGCTGGAAACCAAAAAATTCATTTGCCTTGCTTTATTGCGACACTTGCTTTATTGTGGTGATCTGGAACCAAACTCGCAATATGTCTGAGGTGTGCCTGTATTTTGTCATTCATGTTATGTTTTTCCTGGTGCTTGGAATGACAAACGATTTTCTATTCTATCCTGGACATTTTGGATATTATGAGACTTGATCCCACTTAATTTTTTTACAGAGCAGGTAATCCCCTGTTGAGGTATAGCATGCAATTTGTATATGTTCAGCTTCCCACTTGGTCCTCTTGATATTGCCTGACAAAGTGGATTGCTGACGCACACTGCCTTACTTCAGATGGCTGGAATGGAGTATCAACTCCGTGCTTGGCCCTGCTGACACTTCTCTGTGAAAGTGGGACACTGACTTGCCACCTCATTGCCCACAGGTGGGGGTGTAAGAGCAGTTCCCTGCCCAGCCCCATCACCAGGGGAAGTAGGCTGCAGGGTAGGAAGCAGGCTATCAGCTTCCACTGGGCACTACTGACACCAGTGGAGGGAGAAGAGGAAGTGGGATGCCAGGTAACCCTGCCTGCCACTGCCTTGCTGTGTCTCATTAGTGCCAGGTTTCTGTGGAGGCACAGGTTCTCACTGGCTTCTGCTGACACCGGGGAAAGTGGTAGGTGGAATGCTAAGTAGTCCTGCTTCACATCACCTTATTTAGTCTTATTGCTGCCAGGTGTGCTTGGAGGGAGGTTCAGCTCCCCCATGGATGTCACTGGCACCAGACATAGGGCAGAGGGGAGGGCTTATTAGCCTCAGATCGCAACGCCTTCTTCAGCCCCTTTGATATTGGGTGTGAGTGAAGGCTCAGCTCTCCACTGAACCCAAGTAACACCACCCTGGCAGGAGAATAAGAGCGCCACCTGTTTGCCCTGGGAGGAACATCTCCACACTTAGCCTGCCAACACCACTAGGTGGAGGAAATCAGATTTGCTAGTTTACCCCAGGCAAGAGATGGAAGATTAACTCCTCAGGCTGCCCCCACTAGCACCACTGGGTGAGGGAATCAGAATCCTCCATTTTTACCATCATGAAGCTCATTGTCTAGTGGGAGAGACAGATGATAATAAATTCAAATAAGTATTTAAGTGTAACTGTGATATGCGTTATGAAGGAAGAGCTAAGTACTATGAAAATGAGAGGGTTTTTTTTTTTAGGAAGTGACATTTAAGACCTTGAAGGATAAGAAGGAGCCAGTCATGTGAATGTGAAAAGGAAAGTATTCCAAGGAGAGGAAACAGCAAGTGATACTGTGCTGTGTCAGTATCACCTGGGTATTCAAGAAAATGAATGCAAGTCCAGAATATGGAGAAATTGAGGTGTTTACATAGTGAGAGTGTGAGGCTAGAGAGTTAATAGGTATGTGATGAAGCAGGATCATGAGCGCTATGTTAAGGATTTGAGATTTTTGTCCCAAGTGCAAAGAGAAGGAAATAAGAGTTTTAAGAAGGGCAGGGATATGTTTTGATTTGATCATTAACAAAAGATCGCCCTAAGTGCTGTGTGAAGAGAACATTAGAAAGGAAGAGTGGAACAGAGAGAAGAGATAGGAGGCTGCAGTAGAAATCAAGATGGGAGATCATAAAAGCTTGTAACAGGGTGGTAGATGAAGGTGGAGAGAAGTGGAAATACTTGAAATAAAAGACATACCTCATTTGTCAATGGGGAATGTGTTTCTATTAGAGTATTTAATAGAGTAAAAAGTTCATCAACATTATATGAACTCGTTATGGCACAACCCCTGTGGAGAGGACTGTATTTCCTACTATCAACATACAAATAGGGGATTACTGACTTCTTAGTTTTTATCTGTATTGTTTGTGATAATTCTAATGATAATGTAGCTAGGCATAGAAATGAACCCGAATCTATAGAAGATGGTACCTCTTGAAGCTGCAAACACACTTGTGTCTGTTTTAACCATTAAAATAATCCCATGTTAGTTTGTCTTCGGAAAACAAGAAGACTGTTTTCTGGGGATCAAAAGATATGTGGTGAGGAAGCAAAAAAGAAAGTGGAAAATGGAATGATGGAACACTGCTTAGCTCAGAATAAGCCCTGAATAAATATGAGCTGATACTAGACTAAGTTTAATTCAATTTATTTTAGCAAAAATGCCCATATTTTAAAAGCTTAGTTGAAATGACAGGAATAATTTCCAAATCCATAAATATTTGGAGCAGGTTTTTTTCCCTTTGTCATGTGGTTATTTATTTATGAAAACAAGTTTCAATATATAATTAAAAGCTTGATAGATAAGCCAGGCATTAGAGAAATTTAAATTTAACATTTTATAAGCCAAATATCCCCTGAAATTCAATCAAAATGAAACTATGGTCTGTTATAGTATGTTCTTCAATAAGCAAAGAAGGATTCCTCGTAAAAATTATTTCTCAAGAGCGCATCTGTATCAGTCAGGATTCACTTACAGGAAACAAAACCACTCCTCCTTTCTACATATTTAATATATGGAATAGGGGCCTCCCAAAATATTGGCTGGGCTAGAGGAATGAATCTTGAACTGTGCCTCCAGAAATGAATCTCAGAATGACAATGAAGAACCTCGGCTTCAGTGACTCTTCCTTGGTTTTTACTTGCAGTTGTATAGGGGAGGCAGTCATATGTGTTAACATGTCTACGGGGCTCAGGGCTCCCTTTCAGGGTCTCTCGTTCAAATGCCGTAGCACAGTCCATAAGCGGACTTACCATCCCTGCAGACTATTGGTATCTGACTTCAGTCCGGATTTTAACAAGCCATTGTGCTTCTCTATCATGCCTGCTGCGGTAGGATTGCGTGGCACATGAAACTTCCATTTGATTCCCAGCTGTCGCACCCATTCTTGCAGTGTATGTCCAGTAAAATGGGTGCCCTGATCATTCTTAATTACCTGTGGTCGGCAAAGAGATGCTCCAGGCCTCTTTTGATCGTCTGCTGGTCTGCACAACAGGTAGGAAAAGCAACCAGAAGTCCAGTAGCTGTGTCCACACAAGTCATGGCATACTGATATCCTTCTGACACAGGTAGAGGCCCAATATAGTCTATCTGCCACCTGAAGAGGGGTATAGGCCCCTCGCATCAATGCCATTTCCCTTCTCAGGGAATCCACAGAAGTTTGCAGCTCATGTTCTTATGCCGCCATTTCTTGGGTCTCCTCTGTAGATTTTTTTAATACTTTGAGAAGCAGGCAACCCACAGTCCCTGCTGCCTCATGGGCACTCTGCTTCTCAAAGGATCTGCTTACTGCACCAAGGGCCACCCCTACTGTCTCAGGTGTTTCCTCCACCTGCCTCCAGTCCTGGGGTGGGACCCAGTTCTCTAAGAGGCAAGCCACCTCAGACCACATACCCACTGGGGGATGATCCACTGTTTCCCCATTCACAGGGGCAGCCTGCTGAAGCACCCCTCCCATAAGCGCAGCTTGTCTTTTTCCTTGGTCAACAATGAACCCTGCTGACTTTCGCCAATTGTCTTGCCAATGGGTTTCAGCCCCGGGCAAGTTCGCTAAGGATTCAATGAGACCAAAGAAATTGACAGCAGAATGTTCTTTGGGGTGAAAGGGTTTATTACCCGGCTTGTTCTCCGGCGGTAGGTCGAGCACTTAGCGTCTACCTCCGTGCAGAGCACTGGGCCAAGCTCTCTATATAGCACAATAATACCTTATTGCCTAAAGGTGTGGAAGCGGTAGCCTAGCAACAGGCCAGTTACATCATCAGGTGGTTTAAGTTCAGTGAGGATCCTGGCCATAGCAACCCCAACTTCCCCACAAATGGTTTTCTTTGTATTGTTCCGATGTTAAAGAGAATGCTTCCAATGTTTGCTCATTTAAGGCAATGCTAACTTTAGAATTATTTTACAGATGCTTTGTATCAGGGGAGGAAATCTCCTTTTTCATTTGTAATTTAAGAAGAGTTTTCCTTTTATCATAAATAGGCTTTAAATTTGATGAAAGACTTTTCTTATCTACAAAATGATCATGTGGTTTTCTGTATTAATCCATTAATATATATAAGGTGCACTTATGGGTTTTCTAATATTAAACCATCCCTGCATGCCTATGATAAATTCAATTTGGTTATGATATTCTGTCTTTTCTATACACTGTTGGGTTTGATTTTTTACTATTTTGTTAGGAGTTTTGCATCTGTATTTATGAGTTGAGAGAATTCATAATCTTCATTTCCTATAATTTCTTTTTTTCTGGTGTCAAGCTTTATTTGCCTTGCAGAACAGGTTGTGTGGTATTCCCTCGTTTTTTATTATCTGAAAGTGTGTAAAACTTGGATTATCTCTTGAAAGTTTTGTACAACTCATCTATAAAAGTCTTGATTTAGTGTTTCCTTTGCGTGAAGATTTTAACCACTGCTTTCAAATTTTAAAATAGTTATAAGACATTTTAAGATTAAGAAAAGGTTTTTTAGTAAGTTCTGGTATATTATGGTTTTTAGGTATTTGTCCATTTTTCTGAAGTTTCAAAAACTGTTAGCCTTTGGTGTTGATGACATTGTATTGTTATCTTTTAAAGTACTGTCACTTGTAGTTATGCTCCCTTTCATTCATATATTGTGTCTTCTCTGTTTTCCTCTTAATCTTGTCAGAGGTTTGTTTTGTTACTTTTTTTCCGAAAAGATCTACTGGTTTTGTATCTTTGTTTCTTATTTAATTAGTTTCCAGTCTTACATTTATTAATTAATATCTTTCCTTGTATTTGCATTGGGCTTATTCTCCTGGGTTTTTAAAACGTAATTTCTTAAGATAGACAGTTATCTCATTAATTTTTTGACTTGTTTCTTCTTTATTACAGGAATTTAGGGCTATAAATATCCCTCGAAATACTGCTTTTATTACCCTTGAAAGTTTCATTATTTAGTATTTTCATTATATTGAGTTCTAGGTCTCTTTTTAGTTTCCACTGAATGTTTGGCCATAAAGCCCAAGTGACTGAGCTTCTTGCTTTGTAGCCTGGCCACACTAGAGAACCTTCTAATGTCTGGGCCTCACTCAAAGTTGACAGAATCATGAGTTACTTGGTAAATGAATCAAACCAGCTCATTCAAGTGTGATATAAGTTGACACCAAATTGCAAAGAAACCAAGTATTGTGCCTCTTTATTAGTGGCAGGAGCTGAGAGATGCAGAAACTTGCCTTTCTCATTGAAGATATCCCAGTATATTTCTGGCCAGTGGACCACCAGAAACTTCACTGAGGAAGCAGGCCCCTAATTTTCATGGATTTTATCTTCCTACCACCAAGGCCTCAGGTGTTCCTGCTCACCATGTCCCTATCAGCAAGATGTTACCGACAATAGCATACTAGCATAATGTCCTGTGGGATGATCAAGGTTCCGGTGTTCTGAATTATGACAGAAAATTGATGTATCCTTGAAATAAAATAGTGTATATCTAAGCGTTGTTCTTGTTAGATTAGGGAAAATTGCTCCTGATCTTTCCTGCTGAGTGGTACAGGGGTAAAAAAGCACTTGCCAGAATGAAAACTGCACCCAGGTGCTGCGGACTGTGTCGATTTGCTCCAGTTTCTTTAAGAAACTCCATCTAGAACAGCAGCTGCAAATTGGACTTTCTCACTGACGAAGCTGAAGATAATTCACTGTCAGTCTCTAAGACCTGATTCTTCAGCAAAGCCAAAATAGGCTGCTTAAATGGGACATGATAGGAATCACAATCCCTGCACACATCTTTGACGGCGTCGCTACTCTTTGTGCTTCTCCCAGGAATACAGTATTACTTTTGGTCTACCCCTTTGGTGGAGAGGGAAGTTCCACAGGCCTTCACTTGGCTCTTCTTTCCATGATAGCCCTTGATTTACTGGTTATGGAGCCAATGCGAGGATTTAGCTTTTGCCAAGTAATAATTCAAATTTATGCATTTAGGAACTGGAGAAAGAACCACATTACTGGTTTACAGATCTACTGAGCCCAGTGAGATAGCCAAAATTCCATTTTGTCATCTGACTCATATAAACCCCTACATTTACAAGTAGACCTCAGTGACATTCTGGATCCATGGGTTAGTATAGCTCAGAGCCAGTGTCCAATGACCCCTAAACATTTTAGGTATTTCTCTTTCCCCAGTAAAGAGTTACCTGGGTAAATGACTTACATGTTCCTTTTGGTAAACCTAGAAAGAAAGATGTACAGTACATACTTGATGGTATTACAGGACCCTCCCTAAAGGGGCTTTTGTTCTGTAAATTGTCTCAGGTTTGGGAATTGGGTAAGAGACCATGTTATCCAGTAGGAGTTTAGAGGGCTGCTCATCTATTTTAGTCCAAGGGCTTCATGAATAATTAGCTACTACGTAAGTCCTATGCAGATCAAGCCATTCTAACACTCTAACTGCTGCTCATTACAATAAGCATGCTTACCTTACCTCTGGTGGTTAAGTGTGGCCCCTTGATATCTGTCAACTTTTGATACCATCATTCCTATTAAAGTAAGGCAGCCCATTTCAGTGGTGGGTCTCCTACCTTCATCACATTACAGAGGTTAGCCACTATGGTGGTTATTTTAAATTCCTTATTTTGGTAAAATATAACACATTCAGAAAAGTGCATAAAGCAAAAATGTACAGTTTAATGAGTTATGATAAAGTCAACATTTGTAGGACAATCATGAAGATTACAAAATAGAGCAATGCGTGCACCCTAGGAATGTTCTGCCTGCCACTTCCCAGTCAAATAACTCTCTTTGGCCAACATGTAACTTATCCATTTTATGGTAAGCATTAAATTACATTTATTTATAATTTTACCACCATAACACACATCATTAATCATGTAAAAAAAATTGACCTGTTTTTGAACCTTGTTTTAATGGAAGTATGTATTGAGAGTATACATTAAACAGGAGTATGTATTATTTTATCTGGCTTCTTTTGCACATCAATGCAGTTGTGAGATTTATCCAAGTTGTCACATGTAGCTCTTTTGATTGCTGAATAGTATTCATTCTATACTACAGTTTATCTGTTCTGTTGAAAAATGTCTGGGTTATTTTCAATTTGGTGATGTTACAGTAATGCTGTAATGAACATCCTATATGTTTCTCGATGCACATGTGCATGTTTTTCTGTTGGGCATATACTCAGAAGCAGAATTGTTGCCCTCCTATTTTCCCACACTTTTGCCTCTCCATGCATCTTTATGGATGCTGTCTTCAGAACTATATTTTAGTTCATGAATTCTCTTTTCCTGTGCATCTAATCTCTGTTTAACTCAACCACTAATTCTTATTCTCTGTTATTACATTTTTTTAGTGTTTCCCAGCACCTGTTCTCTGTTTAAATTTCCAACCATTCCCCTTATCTCCTAGAAACTAGTAAACAGTTATCTTAAAATCTGTTTCTGAATATTTCAATATCAGAGACCTGTGGGTCTGTTTCTTTGTCCTGTAGTTGCTTCTGTCTCTTGTTCAGGTTGCCTGGTTTGGTTCATCTTTCATGTATGCCAGATACCGTATTATAACATTTGTTTTTAGAAATAATGTGAAGTTCAAAATAATGTTATCTTCCAGAAATGGAGTATTTTCTCTTGCATCTGCCTTCCCTGTGACCTACCTATATTGTGGTTGTGAATTATAGTGCATGGCCATTTCATTTAGAATTGCATCCTGCTATAAACCCTGGTGTTCCCTATCCCTCTTGTTTACTTCAATAGCACTATCAGTTTCTAGCATACTGTATCATTTACTTCTAAAAAGATACTTTTTATTTTCTGTATCCTTCCACTAGAATATAAGCTCTATGAGGTCAGGGATTTTAACTTGTCATGTTCACTGTAATATTGTTTGATCAATATTTGTTGAATGGTTGCATGGTACCAACTACTATATATGAAACAGAACCACTCTAGCTATTTTAAGCAGAAAATGGTTTAATACAGGGAATCAGGTACTTACAAAGTTCTTGGCTGGAGAACTGGGCTTTGGGCTAGGCTTCTAGGAAGGACTCCCCAATCAACACTGTCAAACTAGTGCATCAGGGGTACTGCTAACTCTGCTACATTCAAGAAGGTGAGGAGTGACAGCAGTGAGGAGGCCACAGCTGGAACTTGAAAGTTGACCTTATGACTACAGTGCCATATCTGCAATCCCGCAATAAGGAATTCACTATTGTTACTACAACTACTTCTCAATACTCACAAGTCTATTCATTGGACCCTAGAATGTTGCTGAAGCAAGAAGGGTTTCCAGATCTTGCTTTTGGTGATTACCAATGGCCAAAGTGGCAAAAAGATGTCTCTACCTCATTTACATTTCCTAGGGTCTAGAACACTGAAGTTTTAGTCTTCTTGTCTTCTATATTACAGACAAGAACACTAGAGGGATGTGGCAATGGATACTGTGTGCCAATTCGTTGTATCTACTGCTCCAATTAAACCAAACAGAGAGGCTGTATATTATATTTAACCATCTATCATGTGCTCTTATTTAAACATCACTATTCTCTTGCAAAAAAAAGGGGGAGCTTATTTTGCAAAGCTAGTATAGTTAAGAATGACTTCTCTCCCTAAATGGCTTTACCAGGTGAGATTCTTGGAAGATTTATGCAAAGATGTCTTTCTTGTTCTCTCCATCGTGAAATTATAGTTGAAACCAACTGGTAGCAATTGCACTTCCCCACCTGCTTGTGAAAGTGATTTTTTGTTAGCAGAGGCATACTAAGAGGGGAGGGCAGTGGGAGCTTTGTGAGGTTTTTATCACTAACGTTGTTTATAAATGATAGCACGTGGTGACAATACAAAGAAAACTGACAGTTTGTTTTTAAATGCTGTACAGAAAATACACCCCTTATTGTCTGCATCCAGGGCAGTTGTTGCAGTGTCCCATCCTTGCTACATCGCTGTTTGTTAATATTGTTAAGGTTATTACTTCTTAGAATAAGAGATTTTTCATCTTGCTCATTAGGTAAATTCAAGAAAACAGATTTAAAAACACAACTGTCAGGTGTAAAATTAGAGGACTGGTATTAAAAGCATAGATGTAGAACAATGATGTTCCCTCGACTTGGCTGCACATTAGAAAAAACTAGGGAGCTTTTGAAAAAATGCTGATCCTGGGGCTCTACCACCAGACAGGCTGATTAAATTGGTCTGGGTTGAGGCCTGAGCCTGGGCATTATTTAAAAGCTTCCCTAGTAATTTTAAAGTGCAATGTTGGGAACTACTGCTTTCATGCCAGTAAAGCACTTCTGAGGTGTATTTTAAATGTGAATGTTTGTAGATGGCGCAGGGAGAGCATTCTGCTGCTGTGCCTTAAGTGACCAAAGCTTCCTAGAGGAGGCAGCCTTGATATATGGTACAGGCTAGAGCGGCAGGAGAGATGCGGCATCTGCAGTCCCGGCTTGGATCTGGGTGGTTATGAGAAAGCAAACTTCATTGGAAGAGAAGTAACTATCTGGGAAAGGGAGGCAGCAGATTTGGAAGTCCCTGATTTGTGGCAACATTCTGAGGTTATGTATCACATGATCAAGGCAAAGGATTCAACTAATCCAATAGTATTCCCAGGAGTGGAACCCATCTGGAGCTCTTCCTAAAGTTGAGTGTCAGGGCCAGACTTGTATCTAGGCGGATGGTTCTCAACTTTGGATGTTCTTTAGCCTTACCTAGGGAGCTGTAAAAAGTACTGGTGCCCAGGCTCCAACCCTCACAAATTCATGTTTATTCAATCTGGAATGGGGCCTGGGGAAGTGATATTTCCTGGTTTTGTTTTGGTTCATTTGAAAAATTTCTCCCGGAGTTCCAGTGCATAGAGAGCGTTGAGAACAACTGACCTAGATGAATCACAAAGCCCTGCAAGGATGTCTGCCCCAAATAGAATTTCCTCATATTTCTCACAGTGTTGTCCTTTCCTGCAATATGCTTGATGAGCATTAGACTTCCTTGGAAACCCTACCCAGATCCCAATAATCTTTCCCTCTCACACTAATTTAGTATTCTTCCAAGTATTAATCATCATTTGACAGGGGTAATATATCAAAACCAGTCTACTTCTTGCCATTTCCACTGCTACCATTCTAGTCTAAGCTACCATCATCTCTTGGTTGGATTTCTGCTTCTTCCCTTTCTCCCCTTACATAGCCACTGAGTGGCTTTTAAAAGTCTTGTCATATCATGTCACTGCTCTGCTTGAAAACCCACCAATTGCTTTTCATCTCAGTCAAAGGAAGACTCAAAGTCCCTACTGTGATCCGTGAGATCCTACATGATCTGACGTCACCCCTCTGAGATTCTGTTACTATCTCTCTTACTAATACTGTTCCAGCCACGCTGGCCTTCTTGCTGTTCTCTGAACACACCAGGCACACTCCCACCTGCCAGTCTTTGCCCCTGCTGTCTTCTTTGCTTGGGATGATCCTTTCCTATCTATATAGATCTTTCTATCTTGAGCACTCTATTTAAAATTGCACCTCTCCCTGCTTACACCATGCAAGCTATTCCCTTGTCACTGCTTTATCTCTCTTCATATCACTTATCAGCATCTGACATGTTACATATATATAACCTGTTCATTCTCTTTCGACTAGGATATAAGCCCCATGAGGCTATAGAATTTTATCTATTTTATTTAGTGCTAATCTCCAGAACCTAGACGACTGCCTGCCACATAGCAGATAGTCCACAAATATTTGTTTGAATAAGAACTAAAGACATTGGGTTGTAACTTTACTATACAAATATACATGTGTTTTTATTAGGGGAAAAGGGACTAACAGTTACTGAGTATCTGCCAGTATGATATGTATTTTTCATAGGATATATTATTTAATTCTCAAAACAATTTCTAATGAAGTAGGTATGATTATTATTATACCCATTTTACAGATGAGGAACTAAAGAACAGTGAGGCTAGCTGTTATGCCCAAGGTCATACAGATCATAAGTACTGGGACTGCTAGAATTTTAATCTAAGTTTATATGAATTCCAGGCTCATGTTTTTCCTGTAAGTGATCACCCCCTCAAACACATTATTAGAAGTGAGTTTACCAAATTAGTTCTTACTTTAATGATTTTTGGGGAGAGTAGGGAGCAGGGTGGGGGAGGCAAAGGGAGAAAGGAGAAGTATACATGTGATTGGCTGATGAGCTTCAGTGGAGCATTTAGAAATAGCTAGGGAGAAGTAAGCTCTGAAGGGGCAAGCACTTGTGTGGGAAGGGCCAGAGTTCAGATGTCCACCAAAGAATCTTCTCCTTCACAGCTGGGCTGATCATTTTGGTTTGGCATTAAGGTTCTGATATATGTCCCAGGAGCAAACAGAGGCATCCCAGGCCTGAAAGCATTAGAAAGGTCAGAGATATTTTTCCTACATGTGCTATAGCTTGCATTTTCCTCCTCCCTGCGTCCTAGCTGTGCTTGAGCTTACAAAGGAACAGGTTGTGACAATGGCTGTAATAGTCCACCTTCTCTCAGCCAGCCTCAAGCAGGGACAAGACCTTGAGAGGTCTCAAGGCTGAGATTATAGCTCCCCCATAGCAACTCCAAACCTTCAAATAACTGAACATTTTTAAAGTTCTAATAATCTCTTGTATGACTAAATCAATGTTTTTGCCCTCTACTTATCATGTATCAACATCTTGCAGAAGTTATTGTTGGTAAGGGAGTGTGGGGGGGTGCTGGCTCCATTGCGGGAGCCTGAACTAGTGCTTTGTGTGCCTTTGGGTAGCCTAGCTCTGTGGGGGATGTGATGGAAGGGGTCCCATTCCTCACACAAAATAATTTCCTTTCTTGCTCCAGAGCTGAACATCTCTGGGCTCTTGTTGGTGATAAAGAAAGGGCTTCTGTTAGCACTGGATACTATACACGGTACAATCATCCATCGTCACCTGAGTGTCTCCTCAGTTTGCAAATAGAGAGCAAGGATCCAAGGGGCTGGAGCAAAGGGAAGGTCAAGTTTGAAGGGCAAGCAAAGGGGAAAGGTTTGAAGTATGGAGTGCTGCCAGGAAAGAGAAGGCCCAGGCGAGGTGACTAAATGGGGTAACCTTGGGCAGCCCAAGAGACAGCCTGGGTTTCTTGGTGCTAGGTACCAAAAGCAAGGAGATGCAAAATCAAAGCGACCATTTTTGCTGAAGATTCCTGTCCTGGGTAGTAGTGCAAATGGGAGAGCTTCTGTGGCATGGCAACTGCTATGCAGAGAGGGGTTGAATAGAGCCTTTTCCCCCTTACTCCAGCGCCAGCCTAGGAGAACACGAGGGAGACAAAACTGACCTTGTAAGGGGCTGGATCCATAGCTTCCATGGCACCACTGCTTCCTGGTCCTCACCCTTGCCTGTTCTTCACACCTAACTAGGCATAAAGTGGGAGCTCTGTGTTCACCATGGCCCTTAGGGGATAAGGAGCAAAGTGCACAGGCAAATTGGACCTAAAAGGAGGGAGAGGTAGGCCCTTAGTGCAATGTTATCAAATAATGAGTTAAATTTAAAAAATCCATAAAATCAGTATACCCCCCAAAAACAAAATTTAAAATATTTGGATGTCTAAATACTCTTTTAACCAATGGTAACATTTTTGGGAACTCATTCCTTATTCTGTCATTGCACAAATGCTCAGTTTCGCTGGAAATATATTCTCATCTGATCTATATTCTACAACATTGACATTTCTCTTTTCATTCACTCTTAGGTCTATTCTGAGTAAAGACTGCCAACTGTGTCACATTATCAGTAGCTGTGAAATGGACTATTTTCCACTAGTGGCTAAGATGAGGCCAGAATATGGAATATAAAGCTAGTTTTAAAAATTCAATTTGTAGCAGCTATATATGAATAATTTATATGTCCTTACTTTATAACATAATAATTAAGGTACCATTGATTTATTATAAAAAGTTTAAAGTATGTTTAATGATACCACTTTATCTGTGCATTTAAAATTAAAATATAAATCAAAGGTCTCATTAAAAATAATTTCACCTTAGTGTATATTTCTAAGTCCATGGGTTATTTTATTCCAATGCTCCTAATCTCTTAATTCAACTAAAAAAAGAGATGACTCTAAGAAGTGACATGATAAGTAATTTAAAACATAACACTTTCATGCCATAATCCTGACAAGAGAAGTGAAAGATGATCTAAAGTGGCAGGGGTTCCAAATTGCTGAAAAGGTGTTAGCTTTCTTGTATGGAGTTTTGGCATATAAAAGAGAAAGTTCTGCTTATTGACTCCTTTTAATTGAAAAATTTAGATTCAATACTGATAATAGATTTGTTGCTCTGGAGTGAATTTGTAGAATCACTGCTGTGTCTAAAGCTTGTGGCCATGACAATTAAAGAGAAAGAAATTTCAATCCTAGTCAGCACATAGGAGATGGGCTCAGAGGACCTGAGATTGGTTCTCTGTAGTGATTCATGGGAAATGGCAATACTAGGAAGAAGACAAAGAAAAATATCAAGACCCAAATCCATTCTTTCTTCTGTGAAAGAGTGTATTTCGTGTTAGCCCAGTGTTTTCAGTAAATGTGTCTGATTATTATTTTTAGCTTATTAATGATACTATAATAGTAGCTAGTTGGTATTTATCTCCAAGGCATTCTAAATGCTTTGCAGGCACTTTTTTATTATTCTGTACCATCTCCTTGTCAGGTGACAATATTTGCCAGCCCCCTCCTCCCAAGGCAATTTAGAGAAAAACAAACGAGGAACAGATGAATAGTAGAACCAGGCTTTTAAAAACAATAGCAACAGCAACAGAAAAATTTTTCAGATTTTCTGATTCTTACCCTAGTATGTTCTGCACAGAGCTTTGCTGCTTTGCCTCAACGTGTATGATCTAAAATAACCAGCATTCAGTGAAAGTCCAACAAAGTGAAATTTTATTTTTTGAAAATTAATTAGTGATGTTTTTGACAAGTGTGAGTTTTCTCTGGTACCTTCCTTGGAAATAGATAACAGTTACCAAGATCCCTAAGATGTTCTCTTACGTTCTAAGAAGTGAACATTCATATTGGGAGCAGAATGGGCCTAGGTGTTGGATGGGTAGCTCTTATTGGAGGCTTTCAATGGCTCCTGGCATTTCTAAGTTAAGCTGCCTGGAAAGTGAACACTTTTAAATAGTAGAGGTTTGTATGGACTGAATGCTTGTGTTCTTGCCCCCACGAATTCTTATGTTGAAATCTGAACCACCAATGTGATAGTATTAGGAGCATTTGGAGGTGGGACCTTTTGTAGGTAATTAAGTCATAAGGTGGAGCCCTTATTAATGGAATGAATGCCGTTACAGGAGGACACATCAGAGTGCTTGCTTGTCCTAAATGGAGCCTTTGTCCCTTCTCTACTCTGGCGCCAGCCTGGGAGAACACCAGGGAGACAAAACTGACCTTGTAAGGAGCTGGATCCATAGCTTCCATCACACCACTGCTTCCTGGTCCTCACCCTTGCCTGTTCTTCACATCTAACTAGGCATAAAGTGGGAGCTCTGTGCTCACCATAGCCACATGTGCTCACCCCCTCTGCCATGTAAGGATACAGGGAGACCAGGAAGAAGTCCAGCACTGAGAACCCAAATGTGCTGGCTCCCTGATCTCAGACTTCTAGCCTCCAGAACTGGGAGACATACATTTTGGTTGTTTAAACCACCCAGTCTATAATATTTGTGTTACAACAGCTTCAGCTGACTTAGGGTTTTCAAATTTCGTTACAAGATCTTTGCTTTTAAATTTTGAGCAGATTATAAGACCCTGATACATAATGATAAAGCTACTCCTGGTGTTTGTTCTTGTTCTGTAACAGTACTTTCTGGTAAAACATGATTCCTTGTGCACTAAAATATCAGCTATGGGATATGGCTAGGGAAAATGATGTTCTGGTTAATTCAGCATTCTGGTTAATAAAAAAGTCATCACTCATATGCCAGTTTTCAAATACTGAGACATCAGTACCATATACTTGACAGTAAATTGATGTTGCAGATACATAAAATTTTTCTGATGATCTTGAATACACTACAGAATCATACAAAGTTGCCAGGGCACCTTAATAAAAAGAGTAATTTTCCTCCACAAATAAGCTGAAGTGACAGCTGAAAGTTTCAGTTGCTAAAATGCTGTGTGTTACACACACCAACAATTAATTAACTTTTCGGAGCTCCTTTTCTTTAAGATTGGCCTCAATGTCTCCATGCTTTCAAACTATTCATGTCAAAACCAGCAACCTTAACCTGCAGCATTGCTATCTGAATTGTAAGTCCAATTGAAAGCATTATAATAGAGACAATATTGGCTTTTGATGTAAAAGCCAAAATAATTTCCCTAAGTGTCAGAGGTGATTCTTTAGGCTTTGGATTCCTGCTTTTGTTTTGTTTTGTTTTGTTCTATGATGGAGATTTTCTTTTATTATAATGCAGAGGATTTTCTTTTAGTGGTAAAAGCTGAAGTCCAATCAATTGATTTAGAAGGCTGCTTATAACTGACTTTACCCTTTCTGGGAAATGTGCTGATGGTTAGCGATACCTGACTTTCCTTGGACAGGGGTTTCTTGGTGATTATAAACATAAATAAAGACTGACTTCTTTTCTTTGAGGGGCGACAGAGGTTTTTGAGTGTGAGACTTACGTTTCATCGTGCTTTCTTCAGAATTCCAAGCTGATGGAAGAGTTGCTTGTTTCTAAAAGCAATAAACCAAAGGTAAAGGGACTTACGTGAGACGTAAGGAGAAAATTCCTGATAGTGTAGTAAAATATGGGAACTAATTTTGTCAAAGGAATCTGTGGAGTGTTAAGAAGGGATCTGTTTTCCACTGAGAAGTCAATCAAGGCTTGAGATGGGGGGGGATAGAGCCAGTGCTGTGGTTATGTCTGTCCTGTACCCACCTTCTGATGCTTGATCTTGCTACTTGCCCACTTCAGGCCTCAGTAGGGAGATGGGGAAAAAGCAAGGAGGAGAATAAGGATAGAGAAAGTGACATATACTACCTCATTGGTCTGGGTTTTGAAGGCTAATACCTCTGAACCTATATTTTTCCCACTGAGTTAAATACAAACTCATCTGCCTGACATTTGAGGCCCTCCATAATTTGGCTTCAATCCATTGTTCCAGGTCTTTCTCTCACTCATCCACACACACTTGCTCATGTTAGACTCTTGTCCCTCCTGCTATTTCATTGAACTTAAATCCTACCACTTTCTCCCTCACTTAGTCCCAGCCACACAAATCTCTTCACTGTTTTTCTTTGCTGAACATGCTTCTGCCTCAAGACCTTTGCACTTCCTGCTCCTTCTTGCCTGGAACACTCTGTCGGAGTTATAGAATGGGCTTGTTCCCTTACCTCCTTTAAGACACTCCTCAAATCTTGGTTTTCCTGTGGGGTCTTTCTTGACCACTTTATTTCAAATTAAAGACTTCCTGGCCTGCTAAATAGCTCTCCGTATCACCTACCCTGCTTTACCTTTTTCATAGTACCATCCTCTGCTCTATTATTATCACTTGCTTATATACTATATTTCTTTTCTGCTCTCCTTCCCACCAGAATTTAAGTTTCATTCAGGCAGAGATTTTTTTTTTCGAGGTATGGTAAGTTGGTAAGTAGCAATTTTATTTAAAAATATTTTCTTTAATATATAAATAGTTATATATTTTTATATATGTTTTATATAATATATATATATGTATGTGTGTATGTGTATATATTGATGCCAGGGTTCTTGTTTGCGGAGCAGAAGAATGAGCTTCACAAATAGTCAAGGTATGAGAGCAAGGTACAGGCTTTTATTTAGAGATAAAGTGAAAGGACAGAGCTCCCAGCTCACGCCAGGAGGGGACAAGGGAGTCCGTAGTGGTGCATTGTCTAGGTGGTTTTATAGGCAGTTGAGGATTTTTCGAGAACATGAAAAAACTTAGGGGTGGGGACTTGTTAAGTGGCCTTTGAATATTACAAATTAACTTAACGTAAGGAATTTCCTGCCTTGATTTCTCTCTGGGACACCAGCGCCTTGGTCTGGGAGCATATCAAAAGGCCGCCTGCCAGCCCCCAAGGTGGGCTGAGGTATTGTCTACTTGCTAAAGAATCTTGCCTCTTGAACTTCCTGGGTGTTAAAATGCAATCTTATCTTTAAGATGGAATTCTTCCTGCCTTTAACTATGCTGTCTACAGCTGGGTCTGCATGCTAAGTTAGTTGCTCAGTTTGCAAAATCACCTTGTCAGATCTGAAGGGGGAAAGACAGCACATAGGCCTGGGCCTTTTAGCATGCTAAAGTGAATCTTACACATGGTTACAAATGATTAGCATAATAAAACATGTGCTACTCTTCTTTATCTGGGGAACATTAACTGATGTCACTGAAGAATGATTCTAGAGCTTAATGTTTAACACAGAGTTTTAGTAGGGGGGTTTCCTTGTATGTAGTTACATTGCTCTGACTGCAAATATCCCACCATGCCCCCTCCAGAGGCCCTCACCCTACTCTGACTACATCTATGGTCCCTGTCTCAGTATCATTAATCTACAATTACATGAAGAACATTATGTTTTCTAGGCCCCCCCCTTCACCAAGTCCCACCCACATATCCCTTCACAGTCACTGTCCATCAGCGTAGTAAGATGCTGTAAAATCACTACTTGTATTCTCTGTGCTGCACAGTCAGGCAGAGATTTTTGTCTGTGTTGTTCAATGCTGTATACCCAGCACCTAGAAACAGTATATAGCATATAGTGGGTTCTCAGTAAATATTCACTGAACAAATGAATGAATTAATGCAATGCCCTCTGCCTGAAAGTTCTCCTCTTCATCTCCACTTACCTTTTAAACCACCTTCAGATGTTACCTCCTTCATGAAGCTTTCCCTGATCTCCCTGACATTACTTTCCCCTCATCTGACTCAGTGAAGTAACCTCATTATATTCTACCCCATGCCATTGGGACCTGTGAGTTTTCTTCTTCCTTCTGATAATACTTGCTTCCTGAGGGCAGAGCTTGTGTTGCTATCCATGCCCTTTGTGGATAAAATGAGAGTTCTGGTGGCCAGGATTCTCACCGGGCCCTGGTTGACTAGCTCATTGCACACCTGTGGGCAATACATGGCTGTTGACTCTATATAAAGAGCTCCGCCCAGTTCTCTGGGCGCAACAGAGTGGTACAGCTGCATGGCTGCAGGAGAGCAGAGCAGAGGCTGGAGTGGTGGCAGTGCCAAGGACAGAGGCCCAGGGGATGGCTGTGTGGGATGGCTGCACAAGCAGAGAGGCCCAAAAGATGGCTGTGCAGACAGAGGGGCCCCCCAGAGGACTGCTGTGCAGACAGAGGGGCCCAGAGGCAGAGACTGGCTTGCTGCATACAGACTTGCTCTGAGTGAATGGGATTTTAGTGACTGACCTGCCATCTGGAAATAAAGTTGGGTATAACCCTTTCACCCCAAGAATATTTTGCTGTCAATTTCTTTGGTCACATTGAATTCATAGCAAACCTGCCCGGGGCTGAAACCCATGGCACGACAATTGGCGAAAGTTGGCAGGGTTCACTGTTGACCAAGGGAAAAGACAGGCTGCCCTTATGGGAGGGGTGCTTCAGTGGGCTGCCCTTGTGAATGGGGAAACAGTGGATTGTCCCCCAATGGATATGTGGTCTGAGGTGGCTTGCCTCCTAGAGGACTGGGCCCCACCCCAGGACTGGAGGCAAGTGGAGGTGACACCTGAGGCAGTAGGGGTGGCCCTTGGTATAATAAGTAGATCCTTTGAGAAGCAGAGTGCCCGTGAGGCAGCAGGGACTGTGAGTTGGCTACTTCTCACAGTATTAAAAAGGTCCACAGAAGAGACCCAAGAAATGGTGGCACAAGAACACAAGCTGCAAACTTCTGTGGATTCCCTGAGGAAGGAGATGGCCTTGATGTGAGAGGAGGTGGCACAAGAACGTCAGCTGCAAAACATTGAGCTGAAGGTAAGAGACCTTCTGAAGACTGAGCTGGCATTGTTACGAGGCACTGTAGCAGAGGAGGCACTTGGGGGAGTGGAGAGAAAGGTGCCATCAGCCCCAGAAATGGAGGAGCTGGGGGAAGGATGAAGGGGTGGTGCCAGAGGCACTGGCACCTCCTGTACTGAAAGCACACCCAGTGTTTGTAAAGAAAGACCTAGCAGCTGAAAGTTCCCCAAGGAGAGGAGCAGACCCCTCCCCAGTTCATGGAGCACTCATGGTCCTCCCCTATACTCAGGCTGAGCCGGTGGCTGTGGGACTTAGGGGCTGAAAAGTTCCCCAAGGAGAGGAGCAGACCCCTCCCCAGTTCATGGAGCTGTTCATGGTCCTCCCCTATACTCAGGCTGAGCCGGTGGCTGTGGGACTTAGGGGTGGATGGAATTGTTCTGTCGGGATCAGAGATGGGAAAGCTGTCTTCCCTGACAGTGCAGCCCGCCTTGAGGCAGCAATTACAAAATGTGAGGTGACACATACAGTAGATGAAGCAACAAGAACCTGGAAAGAAATAAGACCTGTTACAGGAGGAATTTGAGGGCCCCCGTGAGGGTTACGAGGACCCAGATGTGGGTTGATTTAATACGGGCAGGAGTAGATGGAAGGAAATTAGACGGGAAGTCACATAGGATCTTACTGGAGCTATGGCAACAACTGAAACCACAGCAGCAGTTCCAGCCATTAAGACCAAAGAGGCAGAGGTCAGACAGAGCCATGAGTCCAGCCTGTGTATCTGCAAGACTTTTTGCTGGAGAGGCTGGAGAACAATGTTCGAGCTTCCTTTCCCAGGGACCACTGCAGAGGACTAAGGGCACATAGATTGAGAGGAGAGAATCCTGGAGGGATAGAGTGGATAAAATGAGAGTTCCTGTGGCCAGGATTCTCACCTGGCTGTGGTTGACTAGCTGACTGCACACCTGTGGGCAATACATGGCTGTTGACTCTATATAAAGAGCTCCGCCCAATGCTTTGGGCACAACATGGTGGCAGGGCTGCAAGGCTGCAGGAGAGCAGAGCAGAGGCTGGAGTGGTGGCAGCACTGAGGACAGAGGCCCAGGGGTTGGCTGTGTGGGACAGCTGTGCAGGCAGAGAGGCACAGAGGATGGCTGTGCAGACAGAGGGGCCCAGAGGCAGAGACTTGGCTTGCTGCATACAGACTTGCTCTGAGTGAATGGGATTTTAGTGACTGACCTGCCACCTGGAAATAAAGTTGGGTATAGCCCTTTCACCCCAAGAACATTTTGTTGTTGATTTCTTTGGTCACATTGAATCCATTGCGAACTTGCCCAGGACTGAAACCCTTTCACAAAGGTCTTAACTTTAAAAACTCATTTAAGAATCAACTTCTGGGATCAGAAGTATGAGGACTTCCACAGATCCATTCCCTGGTGAAACAAGCATAACTGACATAAACTTTAAGAAAATCTAGAAATTGTTGTAAGGGCATACAGCAAATATTTATTCAAGGAAACCTACTAAAACTTAATAAGAGCAGTTAGGGTTTGTGGCACTTGATCCATGACCCACTTCCCTCCCCATTACCCAGCTCAGCTTGATGGAAGTTTCATTCCATGTGTGTATGGTCAAAAAGATGGGACTCCCACTGTTCTCAACTTCTAATCAAGGGATATGGTATCTTACCGGTATGGGCAGGATGCCAGCATCTTATTGAGACAGGGACTGGGCTTAGAGTAGGGTGAAGCCCTCAGGAAAAAGCAAAGCAAAATATTTGCAATCAAAGCAATGTAACAATGTAAAGTCCTTATCAAACTCTGTGTTCAGCATTATGCAAAGTCAAGGTCTCACTAATTCTCTAGGGTAAAGATATCAGACTAGGAATATAGACATCTTCAGTGAGATCAGTTAAAGGTCAAAAGGCCAGGAGCAACTTGGCCTGGAATGTTTGAGTGTTCTGCAAGGGTATCACAGCATAACCCGTGACTTCACTGTAAACAGCGGTAGCAAACAGACAATAACCCAGCCCACCTTGAGGGCAGGGCAGGTGGTACAAGTCCACACCCTAAGCCCTCAGTTCCCAAAAGTCCTCAACTGCCTATAAATCCCCTATTCAATGCACCACTCCAGGCTCTCTTGTCCCTTCCTGGCGTGAGCCAAGAGCTCTTTCCTCTCACTTTATCTCTAAATAAAAGCCTGCACCTTGCTCTCCTACCTTGACTGTTTATGAAGCTCTTTCTTCAGCTTTGTGAACAAGAACCCTGGCATCACTATCAGATCCGACTTGAATTTGAAGATGCTAAATTCCTGTGGCTGAGAGATTGACAGCTCCTTTCCACTATTCAGCCCCCACTCACAGAGAGTTGGCAAAACAAATACCAACCATTGTTACTTGCAGAAAGAGTACTGCAAGAATGGTAGGTACACGGGAGACTTAAGTTTTGATGGGGTGGAAAGTGCAGAACTTGGATACATAAAGACACTGAGTGTTAGAGTGAAGTTGCATTGAATTGAATGTAGAAAGTTGATGAAAGGAGGAATCAACAGGACAGGAAGAAGGTACATTTTGTTTTTGATGTGTTGTGTATTTGACAATTTGCCTAGGGATATTATTGGCTGTTATCCTCAATAAGCTCTCTTCACTCTGACTGCTGACTCGTTAACACCTGATGTGAGAGGCATTGTTGTTTGGCCAGATGGCCTCACTGATAACAGCCCAGCTGCTCAGCTCAGGCCCAGAGCCTTAGGGCATGGCGCTATGCTAAAGGATAGACTGGAGGCACTAGGCAGTCAACAGCGAAGGCAAGACTTGAGGTGGTATTCTTCCACCCTGGGTTGCTGCCCTCCAGGCTGGTTGGAAGCACTTGGTGTTGATTGTGAATAACATTAACTTGGGTGGGGCTGCTTGGCTGGAAGTGGTGAGGACGGCTGCACAGGACAAGCATGCAGGCGGAAAGAAATTTACAAGGGCTCTACAGCCAACAGGAAGGGAGAATTGGCTGTCTAGTTTCCGTCAGAAGAATGGGCTCTTATCTGAAAAGAAGCGCTGTTACAAAACAAGCAGAGAGTAGGACGTTTTCCCTGTTTCAGAAATACAGCCCATTTCTCTATCCTTGAGCATATAAACAACAAAAACCTGGGAGGGTAACTTGGTTCCTGTCGAAAGGACCTTTCCTTCCACACCTGACCTCTCTTGATTCCTCTACTTAGTTTCAATTGCAGAAGGAATTTTCCAGGGTTGGGGTTTTGTGGGATTTATTGGTTGAGATGATGGTCCGTGGGAAAGGAAGAAAAGCAAACTTGGCATGAGAGGTGGGAGAGGGTCAGTACATTTAATTGCACACAGTAGGCTCGGGCCTTAAAAGTTCCGTGGTTGGTGGACCGAGGCCAAGCGGCCAAGGAAGTGAACTGGGAAGGCGTGGTCTGTAACCGAGCGCCCCGAACTGAGCGCCCAGTTCTCCTTAGCCCCTGCCTCCGTCTCTGGCTTGCTCGCTTGTTTTCTGTAGCTAACGCAGAGCGATGGAGCAGCCTCAGGAGAACAGCTGGAGAAAGCTCAGAGAAAGACATATTAATAGGAACCCAGCGCATCAACAAATGCTGGAGCACAGCGCTCAGCTGACCCGTTAAATGAGCCATCCTGTTAAGTGTGTTAATTAGGCAAGGCGCTGGTGAGCCTGAGCGGAACGTTCTGGGAGACACCTAGCATGGTAACGGAAGTCTTCATCCGCTGCAACCCAGACTGTCAATTCCTGAGTTGTAGTCCCTTTTCCCTATAACTCTTAAAGAAAGGAGACCCTGGGCTGCCGGACCTTGGAGAGCAGGTGGTTGGGAGCATCGCTGCAGAGCCTCAGGCACTCCGCGTGAACTATCACGGCCTGGGTTCTGTCTCCGAGCCCATCTTGGGATCCCAGGACCCATTCTGCCCACCGTATGACTGGCGAGGCTGGGAAATCCTAAGATTTAAGGATCTCTAACGTGGGAGGAGTGGAAAAGAATTCTCTCTGGTGCGAGGAAGCACGTATTATTAATACAATTAGGTGGCCTGCGTCTTTAATAACATTAAGTTCTGGCTTGGGGGCATCCAAGCAGGTGAACTGACTGAACTAGATCTGTTCAGTGGGTGGAACTGGGGACTAGAATAGCTGAAAAACTTTGCTTAGTGGCTTTCCACGGCTGCATTTAGTTCAGCGCTCATCCCAGCTCTGTCTGCCGGCCTACTCCGGTACGGACGCTAGACGGCGCTGCCGGGACGCGCTTTCTTTCTCTCGGGAAAGGTAAGCGGGAAGTGCTTTTTTTTTTTTTTTTTAACCCGGTGATGAGGGACTCAGCCTTTCCCACTCTCCCTCTCCTACCCACACTTCCAAATCCAAATCCAAAGGGGTGTGGAAGAGGAGGAGGAGGAGCAGCAGCAACCCTTTTCCGTGACGCGTCGGACCGGTTTTCTCTAATCCCCACCTCCTCCCCCGTGCAATCCGTCAGCCCGGAGGCACCAAACTGTTAGCGCGGAGACGCAGGTTTAGGTGATTTCCAATACCCCGACTCTAGGCATATTTTGGAGGTGGCAGCTGCTGTGGCGGAATGTGAGGCGAGCCCGGAGCGCACTTTCCGGCTGCTGCCCCCTCTTCCTCTTAGGAACTAGGGGAGACGTGTAGGCTTTTGCGCACTGCCTGGACAGGTTTTCCGGGAAAGGCTGGAGCAGCGAACAGGCTGGGGAGAGGCGAGCAGGCAGAGTTCGCACCTGCAGCCTGTGCTGCCTTCTAGGCGAGGGCTGCTGCTCTCTGAGTGTGCGTGCCTCAGGAGGGGCCTGAGGACCACGGGCTGAGGCGTGTCCCGCACCTGCGTCCCGCGGTGCATAATTTGGCCAAGGCAAGGTGCGGCTGGAGCACGGCTGCTCCGACGCAAAGTCTTGAAGAAGGCTGAGAGACTGGCGACTTAGGAGACTCTGGGTATGGAGCCGAGAGGTGGTATCTGCCATGCTAGCGAAAGGGCAGAGTGGTTTAGGAGCCTTCTTTAATCTCTCCCAGTCCAGGTCCCCTTCAAGTCCGCAGAAGCTCCTCTGAACTCTAGAAAACCTGCTTGGGCGGAGAGAAGTTTCCTAGCATCCTCTTTGGCTAGGACAGGGAGTGGAGAAAGCAGGTGGACTGCTTTGTCCTCTGCTCTGGAAGACATCGTCTTCCCCACAGCTCCTCCAGCCTCACTGGCCTTTGGGCAGCCTACCCTGGTCACCCGGGAAGCGCGAGCCTGCACTCTAGAACCCAGCTCTCCTGGCCCTGTTCATCTCTCTCATCGCCCCAGGCATGGAACTGCACGCGTGAGCCCTGCTGGACATCGTCTGCTGTTTTGCAAGACTCAGGTAATGTTCATTCGAATAACCTGACAGGTGACTGGTGAGGGCCGGGGAGAGCGTGCTAGGCTTTCAGGTGGCAGCAGGGAGCAGGCAGGCTGCGGTCAACAGGGTATCTTCCTCACCTGCAGCCCTGGTTCCTGCACCTGGAAACGCTTTCCAATTTTCTTTCTCTCCCCTTCACCCTTCTAGAAAGTTTAGGGACCAGAGCTCTCAAGGCCAGAGACTCCCCTTTTGGGAGGTACGCGTGCCGCCTGCCAGATGCCGGCGAGCGGGTGCGTTGCCTGTGTACGGCTGGATCTCTGTGGTCCCTGCGGCTGGCGCGTGGACTCTGTTACCTGGAAAACACTTTCCGCCTGGGCGCTTCTTTCTGACTGTCCACGTTTCTGCCCAGAGCCAGGAGAGCAACCCGCAAGGGGATGGGGCTCAAGTTGGCTCCTGGGCGGAGCAGCGAGGGGTTCCCCAGCAATGCGCTCCCGCTCCTGGGAATTCCCAGTGAGCATCAGACAGAGCTGTGGAGATCTGAGGCCATTCCTGCCCGCCTGTCCTGAGAACCTGAAGGGGCCACAGCTCAGAACCTGGGACACGCTGTCTCTTCTCCCCACAGGAATCACTGCTCCTCTTGAGCCGCTTTTTCAGGTTGAATGATGTCCTTTGAATTACTGCTCAGGGAAGGCTGACTTGCGCTAAGCAGCACTTCAACTCCTAGCGAAGAAACCCCAGAGAGGAAGAGGAGGGACAGCCGCTGTCTGTGACCCACCTTGCCGCTCAGGACCGGGGATTGGGGCACCCAGCTCGATGTGTCGCTGTCAGATGTTTAAGAAAAATACTTTGACAGAGACTTGGCAAAGGAAGTGTGTTACAGTAATTCTCTGCTCCAGGGGTTTCTTTGGCTCCTGTAGCCACCCCTCTCCCCATCTCTGGAACCCAGAGACTTAGGAGGGAGACAGTAAACAGGTATTTAAGGTTTTCTCCCTGCCATCCGCAAAAGTTGTGGCTGGACTGAAGTGCTGAAAAAGTACTTCTCCCTGAAATCTACTCTGGAGCCTACCACGGAGTGGTTTTATTGAGGGGGTTATATATTCAGGAATAACTTACCCCCTCCATTCATTCAGTCTCACCTTCTACAGACTTCCAAGAAGAAATTCTCTCTTTTTCTGACTGGAGAGCCAAGTTGTAGATCATTAAGTGGGTGGCACAGCCAGGGGTCAGACTCCAAGTAGGAAGGGAGGAAAGACCACCTTAGTTACAGGACCCCTGGGAGAGAAGGAGTTAAGTGTGGAAGACATTTGTGGGGGACTGGGGGCCATTTCCCCACTGACACCCCCAACCCCTCCCCACCTCCCCAGTCCCTGCTCAGCTCTGGTGGCATTGATGGGGGCCCTGGTGCCCAGGCAATGCTGTCCCCGTGGGCTTTTTGCCAACAGAGTGGCAAGTTTTTCTCAGCACTCTTTGCTTGCCTAGATGGGAATTAGGCAACTACTCTGTAGCATAGGCATAGTGAAATCTCCAAGTATATCTGAGTTGAGGCTTCAGGAGAATTATCTACTAGTGCCCATTCCACCCTTTCTCCTTTGCAGAGCAGCCTCTGCTATAGAACCACTAGGATCTTACCCCGTGTGGCTGGACCCAGTGCGGTGGCTCCAGCTCTGAGCTGCCCGTTCACCTTATGAGCTCTCCAATCTGGGGGCTGCCCTGGGCTAGACAGCCCGCAATTACCCACGGTGGAAGCAGATGATTTAAATAGAAAGCATTTGAGTGTGGGTAAAAGGCAGCTGCACCAAAGGCCCCTGGTTCGCGCATTCTAGCCCCTGCTAGTGGGAAAGAGAGGTGTAAGCCACGATCAAAGCTGCCTCCGTACCTGTCAGCCACGGCCGCTTCTCTTTGTGCCACACAGGCCAAGGCCAGTCCTTCAGAGGAGTAGGGTCGGGGGCTTAAGCTGGGCTGTGCTGGATGGCCGCTGCTGCCCTTATTGATTTCTCAGTGGTCTTAAGTCAGCTAGAGCAGTCAGGCCATTTTCAGCGTCTGTGGGGCTCCTAAATTAGGATTTATCTCTACTGAGGCTGAAAGGTGCTGGTGAGTGGTGAGGGATGAAAGGGTGTCCGTGGACTGTGGCTTTTACAAATTAAAACAAGACTGAGTCTTGACTTACCCGTTCATTTCCCAAGAAATGTTTCTTTAGTTGAGGAGAACTTTATTGTTTGCTGGTAATTGGTGACAGAGACCTTAAGAGCAGATGGTGCTTGCCGGGTGAAGGGATGGTGTGGCTTCCTGGGGATGAGCCCAAATTCCTCCCCTGCAACATATCCCCACAACTACAAAGCCATTTTATTTAGCTTTAAGAAGACATACTCTTTAGAGTCCAACCTTATAAAAAAAGATGAATTATGAAGTAACAATTCCAGGTTAGTTTAGAACAGTAAACTTCACTCTCTAAATTAGGTTGGCTTACATAGTTCACTGAAGTGGCTCAGGACAAAATGTTTGCTATTTGAAAGGCAAAAGGTTGGGAAGATGAAATGAGGTAAAAGATGGTTGAAATGATCATATACTTTGGTAAAGAATCTCCTTAAAGGAAATGAGCGCTGTCTGCAGTTTGATGGCCTGAGTAGATTCTGTGACAGGTTGTTTCAGTATGATGAAACTTAAAGGAGAAAAATACATTTTCTCCCTTGTACTTGGCTATTTCTGCAACTGTGATAGTAGTGGTTGCAGCAGGGACTGTTAGAAGAAGAATGCACCCATTGCTTTCTTCATTTGAAAAGTACTGTAAACTTCCTTAGTGAGAATGCATTGTAACCAAGTTGAAGAAAAAAAAATCTAAGTTGCAGCTGTTTAATAATAAGATTTACAGTAAAGAAACATCACCACCAAACCTCAAGATGTGGGCTAACAGGGCCTTTCAGGGCTGCTTTCTAGCTGTAGCCAGGAGCCCACACGCCTTGAGCCTACATCGGAAAGCTGTGATCAGAGCTAACTTGGTGTAGAAAAGTAAATGTTGAATGTGCAATAGGGGCTTTAATTATCCTGAGCTAGGACTTGAAAATAAGCTTCTTATTAAGTTTAAACTCTGAGCTGTCTGTGTAAAGGGATTTGCCAAAGTAAAACATGCCTGGCCATTATAAGGTCTGGTGCAGAGATATACTTCATGGATCCATTTGGCCAAAGCTACCATGAATTCTAGCTGTTTGGGCTGGTTCCCTTTGAATGGGCTCCTAATGACATCCAAGGCACTGGAGTGAGTCTGTTGTGAGCCACTTTCTCCCTGACCTCCCTGGCCACAGACAGAGCTCCAAATCTTTGATCAAATAACCTAAATATTCTCTGAACCAAGGAGCCCAGCTTTAGCCTCTGTCTTGCTTTATATTTCTCCTTAAATCTCGTCTCTTCATGTAGTTGTACCTTGTGGCTTCTTCCCTCCTGATTCCAAAATACTTTTTATCTCACTTGCTCTATTCCTTTATTTGCCTGTTTTGTTGGCATGTAAAATGTATTCAGACACTTAGGTTGACCCCCCACCCCCAATCTCATTTATCTGTGCCCTGTACTCTTCATCCTTTCCTGCCTCGTACATCCTGTCTTTTATTAATTAAATACCCTGAGTTCTGTCTCTGGAACAGGTTTTCTCCTTCATGTTCCTTCTGCCACCATTCCCTGTCAAGCCCTGTGGATTCTTTTCCTTGGTTTGTTCTTTTTTAAGTCCCAAATAGGGTGTTGTCTCCCATCAGTTTACCTGCTGGAATCATGCCTTTTAAAACTTATGGTTATGGCTGTGTTTGAGTCTTCTCTGTTATCATCTGTTAGTATGCGAGAATCGATTGCTTTGTCTTGGCTTACTTGGGTGTGTATCACTATGGGAAATATCTAGGTCACTGTTGCAAATTTTTAACATTTATATTGTTTTATACAGTGTTAAATGCTTTTCCCCTTTTCTTACTGTTCAAAATAGTCTTGTGAAGTGGGTCATCTTTCTTTATTACATATGCTAGAAACTTAAGTGATTACCCCACAGTAAAACAACTAAGTTGGAAAACTTTATTTTATTGATATTGCAAATCTATTATTGCTCTGAGCTCAGATGACACTAGTCAGAAGTGACTTCATTCTCTCCCCACTAGCTATAAAGTCAAGACCAGATGCTTTCGACAGAAATCTGAGGCCCTTTGAGATTTAGCGTAAACCAACCTAGTCAGTCTTATTTCTTACTACCTTCCTACTCAGATGATGATCTCGTTGGACCAGGCCACTCACTATTGTCCAATATAACCTTTGTTACCCATCCTTTGTACCTTTGCTTATGTTCTTCTTTTAACCCAGAGTGTCTTCCTCCTCTTCCCTTCCATCTCTACTTTGCTGCCTATTGAGAATAAACCAAATTCAAGTGCCACCTCTTCCATATAGCCCTCCCTAATTTCTCTCATGCTCCATAGCCAAAGTAACTTCTCCCTTCTTGGAACTCTCTTGACAGTGTTGATTTCCCTTTTATGGTACCTTGTTCTGAAACTATTATTGTCATTTATCACTTTATCTCCTCTACTAAAGTTTAAATTTCTTGAAGGCTGTCTTACCTGTTTCTTATTCTGCAGAATGCCATGTGTACAGGGGGCATTCATTGCATATTTATTTGAGTGGCCATTGAGATCTCAGGGTTAGCCTTAACATTTTGCTGAAAATCTCTATCTAAATGATAGTTTCAGGTTAAATAGGAAATTGCTGAATCTATTATCAACCAATAATGCTATGAAGCAGTGTAATAGGACAGTGATTTTTTTAATAGTTATGTATTAGAACACTGTCAACTATAAAAATATTAATATAAAATGGTTTATAAATACACAAATTTTAAAATACACAATATTTTATAATACATTTATACTTTATTTTTTATATTTAAATCTTTATCCAGATGGAATTAACATTGAGTTAAATGAATATAGAGGTAGCTTTATTAAATATCCCCTCAAATAGCGCTGTTGTCCTAACCATTTACTGAAAAACCTATCTTTTCTCCCAACCCATGGGTTTAAAATGCTCCTTTATATCTCAAAATCCATAGCATACTTGGAAATGGTCCACTATTTCCAAAGAAATAGATACTGTTTTGTTACATTGATCAGTCTCTTCCTGCACAAGTATCACAGTATATGATTATTGTAATTTCTAGTGTAATTTACACATGGTAAAGCAAGTTCCCCGATCTTCAAAATTTCATCCGAAATTTATTTTGATGTTTTATATGATGTAAAACATCTCATATTTGCTCAAGTGGAGTCAAAGTGCTTCCAATAATGTTACTGATTTGTGTTCTGAGAGGAAAGGAGAGTGGCAGCACTATGGCCCTGGGGACTATGAATACCTGCATAAACCCACAGAAGGGGTCACCTTTGTGAACGTATTTCCAGCAGATTCTGGCATACTAATCTCAAATGCGAAGAGCCACTGTCGCATAACAGCACTGTCCCAAAGAACTTTCTACAGCAGTAGGAATATGGTATGAGTACACTTTCCAGTACAGTAATCATTAGCTACATACAGCTATCAAGCACTTGAAATGTGGCTAGTATGACTGAGAAACTGAATTTTTAGTTTTATTTCATTGTAATCAATTTAAACCTATACAGCCACATGTTTACTGTTGAGATTAAGGAGGATTTTCTAATTTTATGTATACTGAAGACTTAAAAACACTACTTTACATTCAAAGAAGTCTATATGGTAAAAAAAAACAACATAATCAAGATTAAAAAACCAACAAACTAGGGATAATATCTGTGACACATAGTAAAGGGTAAATATCATTACTATTTAAAGAACTTTTACACACAATTAAAAAAATAATTGTCCTTGTAGAAAAATGGTGAAAAGTTATGAACAGAATATTTATAAAAGAAGAATACCAATAGACAAACACATTTTGCAATAAAAATTAATAGTTTTCACCTATCAGGTTAGAGAAGGTTTAAAAGATTAACAAAACAGTGTTGACAAGGCTGGGGGGATATGGATGATTTAATGCACTGTTTAAATTGCTATGTTTCTAGAGGTTTATTTGGCAATCTGTATAAAAATGTACATACCTTTCATGTTCTAGCAATTTCACTAAATTCTAAGAAGATAAATGCATGTGCTAAAATATACATCCACAAGAATGTTCATTAATGTTTTGTTTATAGCAACAAAGCTTTGGAAACCACGTAATTGGCTGTAATAGTGGATTAACTAGGTAAATTAGGATGCATCAATTTAACCAATTACCATGTACACATTAAAGGTGATGTAGACCTACATTTACTGATATGGAGAGATATCTAATATGTACAATTTAATGGAAAATCTAGGTTACAAAGCAGCATAATTCAATTTCTGGATACTTGATTTTCTGTACATCTACATGTGCATATAAGCATATGAATGTGTAGAAAATATGTTCACCAAAATGTTAATTATAGGTGGAAGGATTTTGGATTTTCTCAAGAAAATGCTTTTAATTTTTGTATTTGCAGTGAGAATAATACATGATGCATGTAAAGTGCTTATCTCAGTACACAATACTCAAATGCTTAATGCATGGTAGTAGTTATTATGCTTATATAATTTACAAGATAAGCTAGTCAAAGTTAAATGCAAATTTCAGAAGCATTCAAGTGTTGAACCAAAAAAATGAAGTAATAATGAGAATAAAAGTAACTTGGGAGAACTTTCTAATAAAGGGAAAGATCAGTAGATCATTTTATTTAACATTGAAAATGGGTATGTGTAAAACATGCAATAACAAAGATAAGCTGGGACAAATAATTGGAATATATGGTAGGTAAAGGCTTATGTAATATACTCCAAAATACATATTTCAATCATCTAACCACCTCCAAATAATAAAGGGTTATTTGGATTCTCTTTTTATATTATAAATACATGCATATATACATACATAAAGTTACTGCAGCATTTCTGGTGAGCTATGGATTGGTGGGGAAAGGATGACACACTGTAATTTCCTGATTTAATCAGGTAAGGGGAAAGCCCATAAGGTGGGAGCAGATGCATCATATCTTAGCATGGAGTTTCCCTATAGATTTACAGCTGCCAGTGCCACTATGTGTACAGGAAACAGTCCTGCCAGATCTAAAACTATAGTCAGTTTTTCCCCCTGCAGCTTTAGGTGGTTTTTTTTTTCTTTATACTCATAGTCTGTGTCACCATTCTGAGAAAACACTTGTACGAACCATCTGTGTACTTCCATCTAATGGGATGTTTAAAACTAACAACACACTTTTCTCGTTCTTGAACCAAACATAGCATTAACAAGGCCACATGCTCAAGTGGGGAAAGAGTCAGATAAATGCCCAGATGTCCTAGGACAAAATATCCACTTTCAGCTTTCTAGGATATGGAAAAGTTCATTTTCCTGAAGTGTACATCCTTGTTCTTATTTAATATCCTTTTTAATGGGTGGTTCTGACAGAGTTTGAACCAAAAACTGCGACCAAAAATTATGTATGGATATGAACAAGCTTATATACACACATACTATATATGTATGTAATACATATATATGCATAGTAATGATAGCTAACCTTTATCAGGGAGTTATGTTCTGGGCATTGTTCTAAGTGCTGTATATGTATTAACTCATTTCATTCTCATAACCTGCCTCATTGGGAAGTAGGTAGTGTTTTTGTTATTTTCAGAAGAGAAAACTGACAGAGAAGTTGAATAATTTGCTGAATAATTTGCCTAAAGTCACAAAGCTATTGAAATGGCTGTTCTGGGATGAGAACTCAGCCAGTTTAGCTCCAAAACCCATGCATTTAAGCATGATACAAAACTATATATATGTGCTAGGGTAATTTAGTAATTTTTTTTCCAGATGCTGTTGTAACAGGTTATTTTTAGTTCCTTTGTGTAGCTTCCAAATTTTCTACAATTAGGATATGTTACTTCTGTAATCACAAAAATACATGATATTAACAATTGAATTAAAACTTCAGATTGAGCCATGGACATAGCTCCATCAACTATTTTATCTTTTTTTTTTCCTAAGTAAGCCATTAGCACCATGGTACAGAATAATCAAAAAGCCCATTTATTATTTGGAGGTGGTACTTGTAGTCTGTTGATAGATAGATGACTGCATTTTGCAGTTGAAAAGGGTAATGGGAACACCCTGAACCTTTTGCTTTGAAGCCTAAAATACACAGCTGTTTCCAAGTTGAATGCATGGAGAAGCCTTGCGACCCCTTTGTGATATTGCTTCCCTTTTTATCCAGCCTGAGACTCTGTCGTATACTCCTCTTGCTGATATCCTTATCTAACTCTAGATTCATTTGGTCACTAAATGTGCCCAGAAAACCGCCCCCATTCTTGGATCAATCTAACAACTCTCTGTGTTTCAACATCTATGGCTGAACTCCGCTACAACCTCATCTGGGCCTTCAGAGCTGCTAGGAAGACTTTTTACATGTAACTATCCAGCTTCCCATGGTATCTATTCCAAATAGTCACTCCTCATCTCAGGCTACATTCTCCCATTCAGACAGGTTCTCTTGCCTTCTACTTCACTGTCAGCCTTGACTTTCTAGCTCTATGCTCACATGTGAGTGTGTGTGTGTGTGCATCACTCTTCCTCTCCCTCCTTTCCCATACTCACCGAATTCCCTAGGTTTGTTCAAAGTGAATAATTCCACTGGATCCTATGTTTAGGAATTTCATGTCCTCCATTATCCTTATAAGCAGAGAGATTAACGTTAGATAGTAAAAAGGACTTCCCCCCATTTTAACCAAGAAGAAAGATGAATATCAATCTCTGTGGCTTGAAGGTTTGGTAGAAGGAAGTTGAGAGAGCTTTCATCTGACTTCTGTTTCCTAGTATCTTCAACTTCTTGTTCCATCATCCTTCCTGTAGTACCACTGAACCCTCTTCTGGTGGAACTCAGCCCTGGATCAGCTCAACTGTCCGTTGCCTGCATTCATATACCTGAGCGCAACGGGAAAAACCCACAAAGCTGTGTAGACTGGTATTTATAAATTCATGATATCAACCTCATTTGAACCCTCAATGTTACGTAGATATTTTTCTGTGTTTTATAAGGAGCCCTTTTCCTCAAGCTTCAAATTGGCTATTTTAAACTTCCTTTTCAGCTACCGCCCGACTCGCTCTCAAGATGACACTGTCTGCTAATTCACATAGAAAGCGGAAGTCAAGTGAAAGCTCCCTCAAGCAAAAAGACACAGTTATTAACTCCAGGGAAAATAAAAAGTTGTAAAAGCAAGGAAATGGAATCATAATATACTATTTAGCTCAGAAGTGAACATTCATAATAGCATAAAATTGTGGCATCTCTTTATTTGAAGAATTGGAGTGTAACTGGTCATTATCTTCCATACTAGGAACTCAGTAGATTATATATAAAATTGGCTAATTAAGAAGTATGAGCATATGATTTGTAAACATGGAGATAAATAGAAGAAACAGCTTAAAAACAAAGTTTTCTTTAGGACGAAGGGCTCAGTAGTGGGGGTGGGCAGAGGACTGCTGTTTTATGTTAGTATGTCTTGTAATACTGATTAACTATTACTTGGAAAATAATACTTTTCAAAAAGTTAAGATGCAGAGAAAGGACACGATTCCATTAAAGTGTGTGTGTATGTGTGTGTCTTTGAATAAGGATAGAAAACAGTGGGGAAGGATTGATTTCAAATTGATACATTTTGGGAGGGAGATCAGAAGAGGAGAGATTATGAACTTTTTCTTTATTCACCTGTTTCTTTAATTCATTATAAAAGATACACTTGAAATTTTAAAACTCAGATTTAAACGTCTCTTATGATTTTCCCCCGTTTCATGGTAATGGATTTGCACTGAGTCTATCTTTTTTGATAGGCTTAGCAACTTTCACTTAGAAAAATTTCCACTACTTTTTAGTCACGACTGAAGGTCACCTACTTTATGATTTCCCTCTGATAGAAAAGTTGGCAGAAACTGTTTTCTAAAAAGACCTGGCTCCTTTAAATAGATCCCAGTAGGTATACAGAGTGGTTTTAGAACCTTGGATAGGAAATGTCACTACACAGCTTCATTGGACTCCAAAAGCCCATGGTTGAAGACTGTTTTCCAGTTAGGCTGTTTTTCAGCATTTGGGTCAGGAACCACAGAGACCTTCTTGGGTCTGGTATTCTCTTCTTGCAACTTACATTTGCTACTTTCTACTTTCTGCAAATGCTGGCAAAATAGGAGCCCTTTTGTTATCTAGTTCACAGAAGACTAAGTTGAAAAAAAGTATTGATTGATTGGGCACTGGAAGTGTGCCAGACACTGACACTTACGGAGCAAGTCTGTGAGGGAGGTATATATTCACTGGAAAAAGATGGAGTTATGATAAAGAGGGTGCCTGACGTAATGAACAGTGCTATAATGGAATTCATAACCTCAGATCCCTTTGACTCTCTCTACCATACTCTGTAACCTTAAACATGTCACTTTGACACGCTAGTCCTAAATTTCCTTCTCCTTAGAATGGGAAGATTGGGCTAGATCAATGATTCTCAGCCTTTAGTATGCACTGGAGTTACCCAGGGTGCTTGTTCCAAAGGCAGCTTCCTGTGGTGTCACCCCCCAAATTTACTGAATTAGAATTTCAATGAGGGGGTGGGGAGTGGGCAGTAGTTATTTTTAATAAGCTCCTTTGGTGGTTCTGATACATGTGGTTCTTGAACCGTACTTGGGCAAATCCTGGACTCTCATGGTCTTTTCCAGCTCTAACATCCATGACACAATATCCAGGTGGCAGTGGTAGGGATGTGATTGAAAGGAGAAGCAGGGGTTGAAGGAAAGGTTTTTCTCTTTATTCACTGACTCAGCAAATGAAGTGCCTGGTGCCTGTTATGTGCCTACTGTTCATACATATTTTATTGATTTTGGTAACTTGGGAAGAGATTGTGGAATAAAGAATGGTACCTTTTAACATCTGGGCCAGTGTTTAGTGATGTGCACATTAAATTAGAAACTGCTGTAAGAAGTTATATGATTACTCACAATGGCTAAAAAGTAGAAATGACCCAAGTCCATCAACTGATGAATGGATAAACAAATTGTGGTATATAGTTGTAATGGAGTATTATTTGTCAGTAAGGGAATGAAATCCTGATACCTGCTACAAAATGGGTGAGCTTTGAAAATGTCCTAATCAAAGGGAACCAGACACAGAATGTCACATATAATTCCATTTATGTAAAGTGCTCAGAATAGGAAAGTCAATAGAGATAGTAAGATTAGTGGTGGCCTGGGCCTGGGCTTGGAGCATGGAGTTGGGTCAATGGGGAGTAACCGTTAGTTGGTATGGGGATTCTTTTTGGAGTGATAAAAATGTCTGAAATTGTATGGGTGGCTGCATAAGTCTATGAATATACTAAAAACCATTGACTTACACACTTTAAATGGGTGAATTTATCAGGTACAAGTTAAATATATCTCAATGATGCTCATTTATATATATTTATAAAGAAGCTGTAAGATCACTTGTTGCCTATTCACCAAGTTGGAAGAAAGTGTACCAACCCTAAATGTAAATGGGAAATCAAACTCATGCTGGTTTTATCAGTCTGTTTTATATGCACACGTTTTAAATCACTCTTTGCATGGGTTTTAGGAGTCCATCCTGTGGCTAGCTGGATATTCTGAAGCAATTTGTTAGTCAATAATGTGTAAACCTTTGTTGCATTTGCTTTAATTAAATTAAATTAAATTTTCAAATTATTTGTCCAAAACAAACTAGAGCAGCTGGTGTGGGTGTTCTCAACCTTGCCTGCTTTTGTAGTTGTGTAAATAGCAGCACAGTGTGCGTGCCTTGAAAAGAGATTTCAAAATAGAGTGTCTCTAATGTAGTAGCATTTAGGCAGAAAGTGGTGTACTTTAGATTGAATAAAAAATTCCAATATACTCTTTAAATTACCTGGCTTCTCAGGGTACTGGTCTCCTTGCTGCCACCCCAGGAAGAGCTTGGGTGTTTTTTCATTACATTCTTAATTCTGGAATATAAGTCTTGGTGTCGTGGGAGTTGACCATTGTTTCTTTCTCTATTTTAGAATGCATGAACTCTTAAGAAAGGGGCATCTCTTTTTCATCTCTGGGTTCCCAGAAATTAGTACAGTGTGTGGCACCTATTTAGTTCCTAATGGATGTTTGTTTAATGAAAGAATGTCTTCTGCAGTGTTCTCTAGCTAGCTTCCTTCATCCAAATAGCTTCTGGTCTTGCCTTTCAGTCCCCGTGTTCTGAGGTGAATATGCAGATTCAGCCCTTTGCTATATACACACAGACTTGTAGCATATGAATTTTCAGATACCTAAATATTAATCACACGCCAAAACCTATTAGCTAATAGCTGGTCTGTAAACCATATGATGAGATTAGAAGCATATAGGAAAGTACCCCCCACAAATCCGTCGCTGAATATAAATTGAAATTTAATCTAATTTTACTCAGTTTCAACTCTCCTATCATTTTTATTAGTCTTCACAGTAAAAGCTATTCAAGGGGCCCACACAGTGTTGAAAAAAATTAGCGTAGACACTTATGTGCCCAGAATTTCTAAATGGCTTAGAACCTTCTTAATAAAGATCACAATTTGGACCTTTTGCTCTTTTTGCTTCTGAAAATTGGAACAAAGTTAAATCTTATGTCTTGGGACTAATCAAAAATCGAAGCCCAGACATCCCATTTGCTTTGTTTGAGAGAACACGTGGATGTTGTTGGTTATATTTAGAGATGCATAATTTAAAACACTTATATTTGTATAGCACTTTAAAACTTTTATAGCCCTAACATATCGAATATTTCACTTCAGACTCAGAACAGCCCTTCCAGATAAACCAGGGCATAGTATTAAAATCATAGGGCTCAAAGGCACCTAAAGAAAAGTAGTTTAACTGCCCACCCCTCTTGGCAGGTGCCAAAATGGAGACACAGAGGTTACTGGTTGGCTCAAGATGGTACTGTAGGTTTTCCTATGTGAAGCATTCACTTTATAAATGTCTAATGACACTCAGAGGTAGACTATGTTATCAAAACCACTGTAGTGCTCAAGGTTGCCAGACAAGGAGAAGAACCTGGAAGTCCAGGACTTGGAGTTCTAAGCACGACTTCTCTCTCCCTCTGTACCTTTTATACACATCAGTTTGACTTTTTCCTATCATTGACTTTACTATAGTCCTCTAAATATATATACTTTTGGTAGCCTCCAATAAAGCAGTTAAACTCCCATCAGTGGACATAAAATTTCTTGGTCTGACAATCTTACTCTTATGTTGCTTTCAGTATTTCAGGTTTCCTGAGATGCCATATTGATTAAGCTCCATTCCAGAGAACTAAATATTTGTAGAATATTATATGACTCCCCTACTGAACACAAAACTGTAAATTAGTGGATCTCTCTTGTTGACATTGTAAAGTATGCAGGCCTGAAGAACAACTATAATATTCCTTGCAGGACCATGCATTTTACTTGTAATGTCTATCAAATGAGTGATGGTTCAAATGTAGAAGCTATGACAGAACACAGATGTTTATATAGGAGGTGACACAGTGGAAGAAGGATTACAGTTGAGGACATGTAAAAGAGGAGTCCAAAAAGGGCCAGGGAAAGAAAATTATAAAATGTACTAGTGGCAAGGCAACCTTCCACTGCAGAGGTCAAGGTGAAGTTCAGTCAGTACATCAATTGTGAATATGGTTAGAGGGGATAGAAATTTGTTTTGCTTTGTTTTTCTACTGGTGTTTTGTGGCTCTCTGTATTGTAGGGTATAACTGAAACTGTGGCGGGAGAGGAGAGCAGGTAGTTTGGGAGGTTAATTAGAAGTGTTACATATTACGGGCATTTGTGAGTGGGGAGGAGGAGAGAGGTTCTGATGTAAATGGGGCCCAAAGCAGAACAGAGTGAGCTCTGCTTTGAGACACATAGATATTGGTACACATATTTTTTTTCCGTCTCGCTCTTTTGGCTCCTCCCTCCAAATCTCCCCAGTAGATTGTTCTGCCTTAAAATACCCCTTCTCCCCTCCATTTGCTCTCAGTTTCAATAAACAAGTTTCTGAAGTCAGTATTTTGAGAGATGTTGCTTAAATTCATCTAAATTTTCAGTGTATGCAGCTTCTCCCAGTTCCTAAATTATTGCTAGTAAACTGAACTGCTGTTAGGAGTGTGAAATTTCATCTCCTGCAGTAGCCAGCTGTCAAACCACAAGTAACTCATCTGAACACGTATGAGAATTTTCTTTGGGCTGTAAAGTCAAGCATCCTGGTTATCATGTAAGCATTAATTTTTATTGCTTTAATTTGACCTGAACTGCAGCATTTTGCTGTTTGTGACAGGCCTCCTCCTTTTGTGCTTTGTAAAAATCTGGAGTGTGAGTCAAATTTTTTTTCCTTTCTTAATTCTAAAAACAATTCTCTCTCTCTTTTTTTTTTCTTTTTACTTCTGATGGATAGGACTGAAAGTAAGTTGACTAAGAACCTTGCACACCTCTTCTTTTCTCTTTAGTTACTCTTCTCTTCACTTGTGGGCTAATCTATCTTTGTTGTTGAAAAACAGTTCTGCAGTTCTTTGCCCAGTGAAGGCAAGGACAGCATCCTTCCAGGCTCTCAGTGTTGCTGTGTAGGAGGGTCAGAGCACTTTAAAAATGTGGTGGGCCTGAAAGGGACCCAAAATAAATCTCTGGGGCAGCAGTGCCCCACCGGGGATGCACCATTGCAGGATCACCACTTACTAGATCTGTGATTCTGGGCAAGTCACTTGAGTTCCGTGAGCCTGCCCCAGTTACCATCCAAGCCCAGGATGGGATAATCATGCCTGCCTCAAAGGGTTCAGGACAGCGCCTGTTTTTCTGGCATCACATCACTATCATCCACTACCACCGAACAGATTGTGACTCAGTAGGCCTGGGGCTCTGGTAGAGGCATATACAGTCTAGCAAAGCTCCTTGGGGATTCTGATGGCCACCTCTTAGTTAAGGACTACTGCTCTGGGCAGTGATTCTCAAATGTATGTCAGAATCACCTGGGGGAAGAGGACTTACTAAAAAAATGAAACTCCAAATTCCACCCCTAGAAATTGAGCTACTACTCTATATCTGTTGGGGTGGCAGGGTGCTAAGAATGTGCATTTTGTCTAGAACTCCAGGTGATTGAAATGCAGGTGGTCCTCAAAGCAGCATTTGAAGAGCTGCTGCAGAGAAATCACATTAACACTCTGTTATGGACTGAATGTCCCACCCCCAAACTCTTATCTTGAAGCTAATCCACAGCATGATGGTATTTGGGGGTGGGGGCCTTTGGAAGTTAATTAAATTCAGAGGAGGTCTGATGGTAGTGATGCCGGGGTTCTTGTTCACGAAGCCGAAGAATGAGCTTCACAAACAGTCAAGGTAGGAGAGCAAGGTACAGGCTTTTATTTAGAGATAAAGTGAAAGGACAGAACTCCCGGCTCACACCAGGAGGGGTCAAGAGAGTCCATAGTGGTGCGTTGTCTAGGGGGTTTTATAGGCAGTTGAGGATTTTTCGAGAACAAGAAAAAATCTTAGGGGTGTGGACTTGTTAAGTGGTCCCTGAATATTTAGAATTAACACAAGCAACTTCCTCTGATGATTTCTCTCTGATATACCAGCATCTTGGTCTGGGAGCATATGAAACAAGGCTACCTGCTCAGCTCCCAAGGTGGGCTGAGGCATTGTTTGCTAAAGAGTAA